>NW_028289318.1:0-300000 GCF_059628265.1 Tinamus guttatus
CGTGGTAGAGGAGCCTGCAAACGTCAACCCAGAAAGAGGAGAAATGTTTGGATGTGACACGCTGGGAAGAGCATTGATGAGTTAAAGCTGCAAAGAGGCCGTTCCCCAAAGCTGCCTCCAGGTTGGCCCTCTCCTAAGGAAGCTGCGGGTATCTCGAGTTCAATGGGCTCCCCTCACCTGCTCACACTCTCAGTCCTGCGCACTGCCCAGCACGCAGACACGGGCAGCCAGGGATGATGCCAGGATCACTTGCGAGCAACAGCGAAGACGGGGAACACCAGCTCACTGGTCCTCTTCGTCCGCTCGGTCACTCGTGGATACCTGACGGTCAACAGAAACTCGGTGATAGTTCTGGAATTTTGCGCTTCTCTAGGTTCCCTCACAAGGGCATTGAGCAGTTGCACTTTGTCGTGCAGACACCAATCGCCACTCTCCATATTGCCCTTAGGAATCTGCCACCTTTTAAAGAGCCAGCTTGGCCATATCCACAGCCCGGAAATCAGCCGCAGAGCAGCCAGTGTCTTGAGACGAAGTTTGATTCCAATGAGAAGCAGGATGGTGCTGGAAAAGGAGGGATGGCCGTGCAAGGAGGGTGCCAGGAGCCCTGAGCAGAGGCAGCCCCCAGTGCCTCCAACTCCTTGCTGCAGCCAGAGCTCGTCTCTGAGCTGCTCCTGGCCCTTTTCAGCTCCACATCGTGAGGCCAGGACAGGCCATTTAGTGTCCCCAGGCCAGAGCTGGAGGCACATAGGAGCTGTGGGGAGCCAAGTCACTCCACACACAGGCAACTAAATCCCTCGCTGTCAGCCCTGTCCTCCTCCTGGACCAGACCCCTTTCGGTCACAGCCTGGCTGAAGCAGATTCCCTGTGAAAGGATAATCCGCTTCACGTAGGGGAAATGTCCTCCCAGTGCTCAAGGGCTGTCAAGAAAAGGAAGCCAATCGCTTGTTTTCTGGTCATCAGAGGATCCCACAGGGCTTGGACCATCATCCCCATGGACACGGTCCTGCCCTGCCCCAGAGCAGTGCCCAGGGACTCGGCCATCGTCGCGTTCTCAGCTTCACTGCTGGTGTCGTGTCGAGTGGGGAGACTGCCCCTGCCTGTGCCCTCAGACACCATCCCCCTGCCTAGAACCTCTCGGCTCGTCCCATTTCTGGAGGACACAAGCTCTAAGCTACCAGAGTGGCTTCTCCACCCGTCCACTGTTGCTTGGCTGGAGCACTGGATGTGCCGCGTAGCCCCAGCTGAACTCACTGGGACTCAACAGGGTCTCTCCTATGGGGTCACTACTTTGGATGCAGCAGCTCCCCATGGCTTCTAAGGCCATCTTTCGATGGGCAGATTTCCCTGCTCCACCTGTCCGGGTATCTCTACCCGGCACCATGTTTGTCCTCACATATCAATGAACATGGAGAGCGGGTCGCTCACGTTCCAGAGGAGCACGGCAAGGTGAGCATCTGCCTGCGGGGAGAAGCAGAGCCTCTCGTGGGGAGGTTGTTGGGCTGGTGATGACCCTCTTGCCCATTTGCAGGCTACCTTCACATGCCCTGTGTCAGGCCAAGCGGTTGCAGTGTGTAGGGCATTGGTCCGGATGTGCTAGCCGAAGAGGTAAAGGTGTTGCAGTGTGGTATTGTTACAGCTGGGGGGATTTTTTTATATTCCCTCGAGGAGTATTCCTCTCTTGGTTTTTGTACGTGTTGCTCAGGTTTTCTGAGAGGAGAAGCTGAGTGGAAAGAAGAAGCATGAGCAAATAAGAGTGGTCACCTGAATGTGTTTTTACTTTGCTCCTTTTGTGTAGTGAGGCATTGCTATCTTATTCTTACTTATTCTTATCTTTATCTTATTCTATTCTTATAGTTTATAACAATCTTAAAATTATATATCATAAACTTGACATAAAAACATAAGGCACAAAGAAGAAGGCGCATAGAAGGTAGGGATGACAGGTAATACCGGGGTGTAGGAATAGGTGTACCTTGGGATAACTTGGGGTAGTACTGAGTGGATATATCTTAAAGCAGTTATCGGTGTTCTACTAACATGATGTTAACCTTCTCTAGCAGATTCTTCACAAACAGCATGAGCTTATTCAATATACAGGATCCAAAGATTAGTGTCATCATGATCATTGTGATCAGCCCTATCAAGGTGGATATCAGGGTGGTTAACCACGGCGAACCGGTGAACAAATTTTCGTACCAGCTGCGTTTGGAACAGGGTTTAATGGGTGCTATTTGGCAAGGTGTGGCACTGAAAACTGGTGGCCCTGTAGTTATTTTTGTACTAATTGCTCGAGATTGTTCGATCTGTTCAAGTACCCCATTTAAAGGGCTGGTGTGACTCTACCTGTCCTATAGTGACAAGCTGCAAAATTAAGATAACGCAAAGGCATCGCGGCCCCGTCTTGCGCAGGCTGTTTTGTTGTTTTCTGGATTCGGTCAGCGTGGAACTCACAGGCTCGGGCGGGACGCTTGTCACCGGGGCGTACGGGTTACGGGGGTGTCCGATGATCCGGCCCTGTGAACAGAAACTCACAATTTTCATTAGTTTTATTTTGAAGGTAACAGCCACCTGAATTGGGGTCAGATGCTCTTCCTTTGCAACATGCTTAATCATGTCTGCCCCTGCCGGTTTTTCTTTAATTCGGATGGGAATATTTTGGCTCTTAGATCTCTTTACGTTCTTTTCTCCTTCCTTAAGTTTGAATCAGTTGTGAGCCACTCGTCCTGACTAGCGTCTGATCCGGAGTCGGAACTCGACTGACTGGTCACTTCCGGGCTCCGGTACTTTTCCGTTGGGCTCCGGCCCCGCCTACTTCCGTCCCGCCTACTTCCGTTGCGGGCGGGCTGTTCTCCCCCTCTTGGCTCGCCCCGCTTCTCCCGCGGAGGCGCCTTTTGTGAAATGGCCGCTCTGATCGGTTCTCGGCCCCTCACTCGGGCCGCTCTGATGGGTTCTCGGCCCTCACTCGGGCCGCTCTGATCGGTTCTCGGCCCCTCACTCGGGCCGCTCTGATCGGTTCTCGGCCCCTCACTCGAGCTTCCTCTCGGCCCCTCACTCGGGCTTCCCTCCCCTGTCCGGTTACTTCCATTGGTTCTCGGCCCCTCACTCGCGCCGGGGGCACCCTCGCCCGGCCCTTCCCCTTGCAGCTCGGCGCCATGTTGAGGGGCATAGGGTGGTGGCCTGGCCAGACGTCACCATGCTCTGACTTCTTTTCAATGTTCCTAGCTTCCTCGGCTAGGTCGCTCCAAACAGATTTCGGCTGTTTCTGCTCCTCTGTAAGCGGGACGGGGTTCGGGATGGAGGGATGTATCACCCTCTTGCAGACCTTTAGGCTCAGCAGAATTGCCATCATCTGGGGGGTGGAAAGTCTGTGCGGCTGCCCCGACTCCCATTTTCGGGGTGAGCAACAAACAGTCCCTTACTGCTACCCAGGTGCTCTTTTCTAGCTTTCTGCAAGGCTTGTACAACTTTTCCCCAAGCCTTAAGCTTTTTCCCACAACCCGAAGACATCATCTCCTCGGCTAACGCCTTAGTACATTTGTCCCACACTTCAGGGACACGCTTCAGGGACTTCAGAATATCCACCGACTGGTCTATAACCTTAATTTTTAAAAGCCCGCAACAGCGAGAGTAAAATCTTTTGGCTTAGAATCAATCCCCAATGCTTATGTAATTGCGATACGACCTTCACGAGGGCTTCCATCCTCCTTGTTGCTCTGGTAGCGTCCTCTCCGCCGGGCTGGTCCACTCGCTCCGGCCGCCGTTCACCCGTCCAGGCGATGACTTCCCGGGTTTCGGCACCACTTGTTGCAGTTCAAGCGGCGCGGCGACCTGGCTCAGGAACAGCACGGCGACCCCGCCCAGGCCGCTCGGACCATCAGCTCGCTGACACCAATGTGGTGGACGGCAAATGGCGTTTATTGATGGGTAACAAGGTGTTATATAGCTAGGTTTGCAACATCACGTCCATCTGCTTACATCATAAACTAAACGCCATGGGCTATTAGCTATTAGGGGGCCCTATCTTTCCATACAGCACGATATCTTCCGGCCACCAGACCCTAACTATCTGCAACAGTGTGCAGTAGTTGTAGGATTTGTCATCCCTGCCTAGCATTGCCTGGCATTGCCAGGCTGCCTCTCAGTGATTTGCTTTTGCTCGACTTTGTCAGGTGCCGAGCAGGCCTTTTCCAGTCACGACTGCGGATTTCAGGTGAGGTAGAATAGCTGAGTATAACGGTGTGTCAGTAGTTTGTAGGATTTGTCATCCCTGCCTAGCAGAAGATTCGCTTAGTAATTTTGTTTGTTCTTGGGTCACCAGAGCCCTGGTACCAGAGAGTCAGTCTGTCCTGGTGCAGGTGAGCAGAGCAACAGCTGTAGTCTGGAGGAGGGTTATTTTCCCGGCTGAGGTGGGAGTTGTCCATCATGGGGATGATGCCTTGAGCTCTGGATTGTCAGGTGGTGAAGGCGAATGGAGTGTCTGAAAGAAGAGTGAAGAGGATGTGTCTGCCAAGTGACGTCCTGTTGTGACCCCGAGCACTGGAAAAGCTGTGCAGAGGGATGGAAGGTGTTGGGGTGTCGTGTGTGTGTGTCTGGTGTGTGTGCTAGTACATACCCTCGAGTGCAGATGCCTCTCCCAGGTCGGTGGTGTGTGAGGCAGGGTTTTGGGTGTTTCAGAAGAGGAAGTGCGGGTGCGCTAAGGCAGGCAGCTCCAGCCTGTATCTCTGTGGTGTGTGTGGTAGGTGCACTCTGTAGTTCAGGTCTTGAGGTTGACCTTGTCCTTTATGTTCCAGAATGCCTCCACCCGGTGCAGCACTAGCGCTCTAGGCATCCTTTGTCTTTCTGCCGGGCCTGAGTAATCATCACTGTGAAGAGGATCCCAGTGTGTGCTGCGAAGGCAGCTAAGGGTAGTTCAGTCCCTCGGACTGTCTTGTGAGTTTTTGTGGTCCATCGTCTTCGCCACTGCTGTGGAGGCTTCATCAGTCTCTCTTTTCTCTTCGGAGGCCCGTCTTGTTTTGCACGTTCTCAACATCCCTCCAGGGTTGTCTTTCCTGTATTGCATCATAGTATTATATCCCCCTTAAGGCCTCTCTTTGCATGTCTTTCTCTGGCTTGGCTGTCCCCTTTCTGGCACAGGTGCCGGTATTTGAGTCTCTTCTGGTCTCGTGCCAAGCATCAGGGCTGCACAGTTCATATGTCACAGGACTTTGTAGTCCTCAGTATTTTCCATGTGGTATAACTTCTTGCTGCGTAGAGCTTTCCTCTGTTTGCCTGATGTTGTTTGTGTGCGTGCCTGTCTGTTTGGGGCTGGAGCTCCCTGACTGTTGGAGTTGTCTGCAGTAGGTTATGGAGTGTGGCAGTGATGGCATGGTGATTGTTGAGCATGTCTGTGCATAATGCACTTGATTTATTAATTTTTGGGGGACGGGGTGGGTTGGTGGGGCAGGTAGGTTTTGCATTGCTTTTCAACTGCATGGGGCCGTGTCCTGACGGTCCCAAAAGAGAAGGCGTGAGAAAGGGTCCTTTCCTAAGAAGAAGATGAGCGAGGGAGTTGTTGGGGGTAAAGTGTTGTGGTCTGTGGGCTTTTTTGATGAGTTTTTGCTTTGTGCATGCAGGTGTTGAGTAATGTGGAGAGGGGGTTGCTGGGGTTCTGGAGGAGCGCGGCAAGGTGAGGGTCTTGCCTGTGAGAGCAAGCAGAGCCTAGGGTAGGGGCTTTGTGTCCCTGGTGCTGTCTCTCTTGCCCACCTCCCTTCTCCTCTTACAGGCCCTGTGGCAGCTCTAGAGCTTGCAGCACATAGGCCGCTGTTCTGGATGGGCTAGCAGAAGAGGTCAAGGTGTTGTAATGGGGTATTATTGCAGCTGGGATGTATTTTTTGTCATCTCCTCAAGGTGTGATCTTCTCTCGTCTTTTGTGTTTGTAGATTTTGTTGGATTTGGCGGAGAGGAGGCACTGCGTGAGCACAAGGAGCACAAGCGGGTGAGATGGGGTGCCTGTGTGTGTGTGTTGGGTTTGTTTTGAGCGATGGGGTGCTGCCGTGCTGCATGTTGGTGATTTGCTTTTGCTGCGCTTTGTCAGGTGCTGAGCTGACCCTTTCTGTCCTATCTCCCTAGGACTGTGTGTGCTGCTCTGATGATCGAGCCCCTGAGCTGGGTCCCCTAGCAAGTGCAATAAGCTGCCAGGGTGTCTGTGCTGCAGGAGGGCAGGGGATTGCTCTGTGTGACATGAGTGGGTCTTCTTGGAGTACCCGGACGGGTCTCTTGAGTCCTCTGTGTGTCCTTTAGATGAGAGGCAGGTTCAGATCTCTGCTTCCTTCTGCCACTGTCTTTGATGGTCCATGGTGTGTGTGTGAGGAGGGGGCTGCTGCCCCAGCACCCCTGTGCTGTGGCGCTTTTGCCTTGCTCTGGGTTTCCTTAGAGCACTTTGCAGAGTGACACAGGGGTGTCTGGGCCAGCTGAAGGCCCTTTCACACTCACCCAGTGTGCTGTAGCACCACGAGCACCTTGAGGTGGGGGTCCTGTTAAGTCAGGCACATCCGTACTGGCAGAGCCTTGTGGGTGGCCCCGCTTTGGGCTGGCCTAGGCTGTGCCCTCTGCGGGGTCTGTGCTGGGTGGTTTCTGAAAGCAGTGGTCCTGCATGCTGCTAGGCGTCGTGTTTGTTTTGCAGGAGATGCCCGGGCCTCTCTTTGGGTGAAGAAAGGAGGAATGAAGTTCTGGGGTGTTGCTGACACCCCTGTGATCATGCTCAGCCCTGGCACAGGTGAGGCAGCCGTACGGAGCGTGTAGCACAGGGACACAGGGGTGAGTGAGGATCCTGGCAGGATCTGTTAGAACAGGCACTTTTTTCCCACACACACGAGGGAAGACCTGGGGGCTCCTGAGGCTTTGGAGAGGCCTGGCATGTCCTGCAGTAAAGTGGGAGAGAACTCATGTGCAGTGTGGCAGGAACAGAGCACAGGTCCACGTGTGCTGGAGGAGGCAGGGACTAGAGCCCAGTGTGTGTGAGCCATGGGGTTATTGCCAGGCTGCACTGCCAGGCTGTCGCCTGGGTTAGGGTAGGGCCTAACATTTGTGTGCCAGCTCTGCAGAAGCTGTTTCTTGTCTCTGTTTAAGCAGGGAAGCGTTGTGGCAAAATGTTGGCTGCAGTTAAGGCTGCCAAGCTCGGGTGCTCCTGGGTTCCCAGGGCACCTCTTAGCCTGCAAATGGCAGCACCTAAAAAGCACGTGCAGGTAACGGCGCCGCTCTGTAGGGAGTGGTGCTAGCTGCCTTGTGAAGGCTGCCATTTACTGAGTGCCAAGGAGCCAGGCTGCAGGCTGAGACAGGTTCCCTTGGCCTGGTTGAGGGGCGGCCTGTGCAAGGCCGGCCACAGTGACCCCTCTGCCCGGCTTGTGCCTGCCTTGCAGGAAGCAGGGCCTGGGCTGCCGGAGCATCTCAGCCCTCGCATCCCCCGTCCTCCCTCCTCTACTGCTCCACTGCCTCGTGCCCTTCAGCAGACAGCAGCCATCCCAGCAGATCCTCCCAACTTGCTTCCCTGCAAACCCCCATGGCACCCAGGCCTTACTGCCCCAGCTCTCTCCCTGCCTGGGGCCCCCCACATGGCTCTGTGACTGGTGGGGAGGCAGAATCTGTGGCTTGTGCACTCAGCGTGACCTGTCACATTCCATGTACAGTCGCACCCACAGCAGGAATGAAGTCCCAGTGTGGCCTGTGCTGGGGTCCCAGTGACACCTAAGTGTGCACAAGGACCAGTACATGGGGTGCTCCTAGGCTGTGTTTTCAGCTCCATGCCCTGAGGCCAGGACAGGCCATTTAGTGTCCCCGGGGCAGGGCTGCAGCCACATGTGACCTGAGCAGAGGCCAGTGGGGAGCCAGGTCACACCACACACTGGGGACTAAGCTGCATTTTGCAGAGCACCTCCCCACGGCCAAGGCCCTTGTTCTGGCACCTGGCCTCAGCTCCCATCATTGGCACCACCCCTTACGTGGGACCAACAACATTAAAATCCTTTTGATTCAGGAGCAAAAGAAGAAGAATTTCCCTCTTGGGTGCCTTTCAGAATATTTATTTCTATCATAGTTAATAGAACTAATAGAACAGCTAAAAACCAGGGAAAAATATCTGAAGAAATGGTAGGGGTCAGCTCATCGCTGGTAGAAGGTGAACGTGCAGCTGACAAATGGCCAGATGGATGATTGGCAGGACAGCTAGCAGATGAGCAAAAAAAAAGGCAAAGGCAGGACAGCATTCACAGATGGCAAATCTCCCCAAATCTGTGGCCATCTCCACAGCAGGTCTTTTAACCTCGTGGTGTCTCAGCTTGGCAGGACTCCTCCAAAGAAGACACACGGGTCCCTGCAGAAACGGCCAACACTTCTGGCGCTGTGGATCTCCTGAGTTTAATGCCAAACAGTTCAGTTTTGCCATCCAAGGAAGTCTCTAAGCTCACATTTAACTGGTACAAGGACAACGTTTACACCCAGCACCACCTCTGCTATGGACAGAATGAGGTGCTGAAGCGCCTTGCAAAGAGTTTAATTGAGGTGAGAATTGAGGAAAATTGAGAGAAACAGGCTGCTAATCAGATGGCATGAAGGCCACAGGAGGAACAGGCATCAGCATCTGCAGAGCTGTAAGAAAGGCCCTGTTTGGGATTTTTAGAGCGCACAGGCTGATGCGAGCAGAGTTAAAGGGGAGGGAGGCTCCTTGGAAAATGCCCTGTAGTGCCAAGCTCCCTTTTGGGCACAGTTCAAAAAGAGTCCAGCCTTCGCTTTTTGAGTCCTGTAAAGGTTAATATGCTCCACGTCATGGGCCCAAGATGAAGAGATGGGCTCTCTGTCCTGCTGGCCAGTGTGTGAGTCAGCCCTCCAGCCTTGATGCCTTCCTACCATCTCTGAGATGCAGCCCAGCTCCTACATGTGCCAGTGGGTGTGCACGACAACAAGCCCCACGCCAAGAGTGGACACCATGAGGGCCACGGCTGCAGCGCGCACGGAGGGGTTTTGCCTCTGCACCAAGTGCAGCAGCTCCCGTGGGATGGTGTTGGCGAGCTCCAGCGCATAGCCCAGGCTCCAGGCGACGTCCGTGCTCCCGGGCTGCCAAAGGAGAGAGGGGCATCGTGAGGGCAGCTCTAGCACAGAGATGCCCCTAGCAGCAGTGGGGCTCTGCGTGCCAGGCCTGGCACAGGCACAGCGCGTGTCCCCAAGCAGGAGGTCTCCACGAGCCTTGGCCACAGGGCTGAGCTGCACAGCTGCGTGTTAGCTGGGCACGGTGCTGCTGGACACCTGCCTGCGAGGGCATTGCCATGCTGGGCTGAGGTTGCTGCTTACCTTCCTCTGGATGATGATGTCGTTCCAGCTGGTCTCATTAATCTCAAGGAGGGTGAGGACGTAGTTGGCGTTGGTGCAATAGCTACGCAGTCGCCAGGGATTTTCCTCAGGGTAGCTAGAAGACAGCTGGGGGCGGGTGTGAGAAGGAAGGGAAGTTATTTGAGCTCCTAGCAATGATCTGGCAGCAGGCAATTGCCTTGCAGGTGCAATGGCCTGCTGAGCGCTGACTGCTGCATGAAGAAGGATGGCTCTGTAAGGCCCTTCATGCAAAGACATTTTGTGTGGACTGGGCAGGTGTTTTGGAGCCATGAGGGCAGCTCTGCCCAGGGGGATTGATTATTCCTTTGCAGCTTCCCCAGAGCCTCCCATGAGCCATTGTGGGAAACATACATCTTGCCAGCTCCTTGTGCAGAAATTCCGGATGCTGTTGCTGACAGTGAGGAGGGAGCGCTCCTTGGTCACGTTAAGGAATCTCAAGTCAAAGTAAAATTGGGAGAAGGCCTGAAAGGCAGGAAGGAGAAATGGTACCGAGTAAGAGAGGGGAAAGTGCTGCGGGGCAGCTGCTCTGGTCTCCCTTGAGTCAGCAAGGGCTGTCCGCAAGGAGAGCTCTCACCCTGCACACTGCTACAAGCAGCTCTTCTTTTGCCCCTTGTGCACAGCTCTGCAAAGGGCTGGCAAGAGGCCTCTTAATGGGACCCCAAAGGTGCCCCTGAGCAGAACAGTGGCTTCTAAAGAGAGCGAGGGAAGGGAAGGGTGCGCATTTTCCTTACAAAGAAGTGCCCGCTCCCAGCCTGCTCGTAGGCACCGAGGAGGGTGCTCTCCTGGCTCTGGCCACATGTCGAGAAGTTCAACAGCTTGCGGATGACAGCCCGGCACCATTCGGCATGTCCATTGCCCTCCAGGGTCACTCTTCTGTCAGCAAGAGCTGTGTGGAAGTCATTCTGCATTATGTGGGGAGTGGTGTGCAAGGAAGACAGCCAGATGGTTTCTCGGTAGTCTTTTGGGTAGCAAGGATGTCCCACTTGTGTTCTGGAAGGCGACTCCTGGCAAAAGGAAAAAAGTAGGGAGGAGTTTGAATGAACCTATGGGCTCCTCTCACTTTCTCTGTGTCACCCCTCAGCTGAAAGCATGAGCGGGTTAAGCAAGGTGTTGGCCGGTTCACTTTGGAATATCTCCAAGGATGGAAACTCCACAGGCTTTCGAGGCTCTATTCTGCTATTTAAGCAGCATTCTTGTGGAAGTGTTTTCCCTATGTCTGGCCAGAATGTCTCACTTTCCATCGTGTGCCAGGTGCCTCTTGCTCTGACACTTTGCACTTTTGGAAAGAGCCTGCCTCTGTCTTCTCTCTACCCTCCCCTGAGGTAGCTGTTCCCGTTTCACCTCCTAATCTTTGCTGTGGTTGCTAGCATGAGGGTAGAATCTGATTAACAGTCAGTTTCCCTCAATTTTCCTCAATTCTCACCTCAATTAAAGTCTTTGCCAGGCGCTTCAGCACCTCATTCTGTCCATAGCAGAGGTGTCTCTGGGTGTAAAGGTTGTCCTTGTACCAGTTAAATGTGAGTTTAGAGACTTCATTGGATGGCAAAAGTGAACTGTTTGGCATCAAACTCAGGAGATCCACAGCTCCAGAAGTGTTGGCCGTTTCCGCAGGGACCCATGTGTCTTCTTTGGAGGAGTCCTGCCAAGAGGAGACAGGACAGGAAAAGGAGCATGTCAGCCCTAAGTACTAGCTGCAAGCCTAATTCTCCTCCCAGTTTATGGCAGTGGTGGTTGTTTTTTGTTTTTTCTTTCTTAGCGGGGGTGAGGGCTGTGTTTGGCTTTTGCAGTCCTTGTCAGTGTTAGGTGGCATGGGGCTTTCTTCTCCGTGTCCACATGGCATGGAGGTGTGCCCTTATCTTTTAGCTGCAACACCCTCATCCTTGCTTTCTTGCAGGGAGATTGCTCTTTAGGCTATTCCAAGAATTTCTTCTCTGACATCATTCCTGAGGGGCAACGACCCAGACCTTCAGGAGGGTGCCCAAAGAGCAGCCCTTAATGCTCTTAATGAATAGATCCTCCCTAAGCTATGGCAGGCTACAGCATGGCCAAGCAGAGCAGTGGCAGGACAGGGCCCTTCAAAGTGTGGCCTCAGTATGGGCATTTCTCCTGCCAGCTGAGACACCCTCTGATTCTCTCTGCTGAGGCCTATGCAGTGATGTCACCTCACACCAGCACTTTCCGCGGGGTTTAGAATAGCAGCGACTCTGCTCCGTGAGACTCCAGATGGTTTGCATGTCCCTGAGAAAGCCTCCATCCCCCTCAGAGATCTCACTGAGCCTCTTTCAGCTTGTGTGCTCAGAGGCTCTTTCAGTGCCTCTGCCTTCTTTCTCCTGTCTGCATTTTGGCATGGCTAGAGAAGACCCATGCCTATGGCCTGCAAGGCACGTCCTACTGAGGCCCACTCGCTCCAAAGCCCTAACATGGGCTCTTGTCTCAGAGCGTCTGTGCCACATGTCTGCTCTCTGCAGTGGTGCTCACCTTGTACATGGGTGCTCTGTGCTGCGTCACGAGGTACACGAGGGCAACCAGTAACTCCAATACCACTGCCCCCAGAAGAGCCCGAAGGAAGCGCTTCTTTTGAAGGACCATCGTGGTAGAGGAGCCTGCAAACGTCAACCCAGAAAGAGGAGAAATGTTTGGATGTGAAACGCTGGGAAGAGTGTTGATGAGTTAAAGCTGCAAGGAGGCCGTTCCCCAAAGCTGCCTCCAGGTTGGCCCTCTCCTAAGGAAGCTGCGGGTATCTCGAGTTCAATGGGCTCCTCTCACCTGCTCGCACTCTCAGTCCTGCACACTGCCCAGCACGCAGACACGGGCAGCCAGGGATGATGCCAGGATCACTTGCGAGCAACAGCGAAGACGGGGAACACCAGCTCACTGGTCCTCTTCGTCCGCTCGGTCGCTCATGGATACCTGACTGTCAACAGAAACTGGGTGAAAGTTCTGGAATTTTGCGCTTTTCTAGGTTCCCTAACGAGGGCATTGAGCAGTTGCACTTTGTCGTGCCGACACCAATTGCCACTCTCCATATTGCCCTTAGGAATGTGTTAGCTCTTAAACAGGCAGCTTTGCCGTATCAACTGATTCCAATGAGAAGCAGGATGGTGCTGGAAAAGGAGGGATGGCCGTGCAAGGAGGGTGCCAGGAGCCCTGAGCAGAGGCAGCAGCCCCCAGTGCCTCCAACTCCTTGCTGCAGCCAGAGCTCGTCTCTGAGCTGCTCCTGGCCCTTTTCAGCCCCACATCGTGAGGCCAGGACAGGCCATTTAGTGTCCCCAGGCCAGAGCTGGAGCCACATAGGAGCTGTGGGGAGCCAAGTTACACCACACATAGGCAACTAAATCCCTCGCTGTCAGCCCTGTCCTCCTCCTGGACCAGACCCCTTTCTGTCACAGCCTGGCTGAAGCAGATTCCCTGTGAAGGGACAATCCCCATCACATAGGGGAAATGTCCTCCCAGTGCTCAAGGCTGTCAAGAAAAGGAAGCCAATCGCTTGTTTTCTCAGCATCAGAGGATCCCACAGGGCTGGGACCATTATCCCCATGGACACGGTCCTGCCCTGCCCCAGAGCAGTGCCCAGGGACTCGGCCATCGTCGCGTTCTCTGCTTCACTGCTGGTGTCGTGTCGAGTGGGGAGACTGCCCCTGCCTGTGCCCTCAGACACCATCCCCCTGCCTAGAACCTCTCGGCCCGTCCCATTTCTGGAGGACACAAGCTCTAAGTCCAGCAGAGAGACAGAGCAACTTTGTGATGGGTCAGAGCGAGCAGCAGCAGCGATGGATCACAGAGTTTGGAGGGATAGTCCGTGACTGCTGGGAGATGTTTCTTGCAACTATCATTGTCCTCCAACACAGTGTCAAAACAGAAAAGTGCTTCAAGACAGCAAAGTAACTCTCATATAGATGCTGGATCTAAAGTCCCAGGCATCCTCACAGCTAGAGCTAAATGACACTAAGTGTAATTTGCAGACGACACCAAGCTGGGTAGAAGAATAGATCTGCTTGAGGGTAGGAAGGCTGTACGGAGGGGTCTGGACAGGCTGGATGAATGGGATGAGTCCAACCATATGAGGTTCAACAAGGCCAAGTTTCGGGTCCAGCACTTGAGTCACAATCACCTTCTGCAGCTCTCCAAGCTTGGAGCAGACTGACTGCAGAGCTGTTCAGGTCAGCCTAAGTGTAATCTACTTCACTGACTAATTTATTTGAGGGCAGGGCAGGAAGGCATGAGTTGTTTGGGCAGATCGCTTAGTAATTTTGTTTGTTCTTGGGGTCACCAGAGCCCTGGTACCAGAGAGTCAGTCTGTCCTGGTGCAGGTGAGCAGAGCAACAGCTGTACTCTGGAGGAGGGTTATTTTCCCGGCTGAGGTGGGAGTTGTCCATCATGGGGATGATGGCTTGAGCTCTGGATTGTCAGGTGCTGAAGGCGAATGGAGTGTCCGAAAGAAGAGTGAAGAGGATGTGTCTGCCAAGTGACGTCCTGTTGTGACCCCGAGCACTGGAAAAGCTATGCAGAGGGATGGAAGGTGTTGGGGTGTCGTGTGTGTGTGTCTGGTGTGTGTGCTAGTACATACCCTCGAGTGCAGATGCCTCTCCCAGGTCGGTGGTGTGTGAGGCAGGGTTTTGGGTGTTTCAGAAGAGGAAGTGCGGGTGCGCTAAGGCAGGCAGCTCCAGCCTGTATCTCTGTGGTGTGTGTGGTAGGTGCACTCTGTAGTTCAGGTCTTGAGGTTGACCTTGTCCTTTATGTTCCAGAATGCCTCCCACCCGGTGCAGCACTAGCGCTCTAGGCATCCTTTGTCTTTCTGCCGGGCCTGAGTAATCATCACTGTGAAGAGGATCCCAGCGTGTGCTGCGAAGGCAGCTAAGGGCAGTTCAGTCCCTCTGACTGTCTTGTGAGTTTTTGTGGTCCATCGTCTTCGCCACTGCTGTGGAGGCTTCATCAGTCTCTCTTTTCTCTTCGGAGGCCCGTCTTGTTTTGCACGTTCTCAACGTCCCTCCAGGGTTGTCTTTCCTGTATTGCATCATAGTATTATATCCCCCTTAAGGACTCTCTTTGCATGTCTTTCTCTGGCTTGGCTGTCCCCTTTCTGGCACAGGTGCCGGTATTTGAGTCTCTTCTGGTCTCGTGCCAGGCATCAGGGCTGCACAGTTCATATGTCACAGGACTTTGTAGTCCTCAGTATTTTCCATGTGGTATAAGTTCTTGCTGCGTAGAGCTTTCCTCTGTTTGCCTGATGTTGTTTGTGTGCATGCCTGTCTGTTTGGGGCTGGAGCTCCCTGACTGTTGGAGTTGTGTGCAGTAGGTTATGGAGTGTGGCAGTGATGGCCTGGTGATTGTTGAGCATGTCTGTGCATAATGCACTTGATTTATTAATTTTTGGGGGACGGGGTGGGTTGGTGGGGCAGGTAGGTTTTGCATTGCTTTTCAAATGCAGGGGTCCGTGTCCTGACGGTCCCAAAAGAGAAGGCGTGAGAAAGGGTCCTTTCCTAAGAAGAAGATGAGCGAGGGAGTTGTTGGGGGTAAAGTGTTGTGGTCTGTGGGCTTTTTTGATGAGTTTTTGCTTTGTGCATGCAGGTGTTGAGTAATGTGGAGAGGGGGTTGCTGGGGTTCTGGATGAGCGCGGCAAGGTGAGGGTCTTGCCTGTGAGAGCAAGCAGAGCCTAGGGTAGGGGCATTGTGTCCCTGGTGCTGTGTCTCTTGCCCACCTCCCTTCTCCTCTTACAGGCCCTACGGCAGCTCTAGAGCTTGCAGCACATAGGCGGCGGTTCTGGATGGGCTAGCAGAAGAGGTCAAGGTGTTGTAATGGGGTATTACTGCAGTTGGGATGAATTTTTTGTCATCTCCTCAAGGTTTGCTCTTCTCTCGTCTTTTGTGTTTGTAGATTTTGTTGGATTTGGCGGAGAGGAGGCACTGCGTGAGCACAAGGAGCCCAAGCGGGTGAGATGGGGTGCCTGTGTGTGTGTGTTGGGTTTGTTTTGAGCGATGGGGTGCTGCCGTGCTGCATGTTGGTGATTTGCTTTTGCTCCGCTTTGTCAGGTGCTGAGCTGGCCCTTTCCAGTCACGACTGAGGATCCAAGGTGAGGTAGAATAACTGAGAGTAATGCTGTGTCCGTAGATGTAGGACTCCTCATTCCTGCCTAGCAGAAGACTTAGTTGGTAATTTTGCTTGTTCTAAGTGTCACAAGCCCCCTCAGAGCCCTGATGCCAGAACGTGGTTGTGTCCCGGTGCAGGTGAGCAGAGGGAGAGCTCTTCTTTGGAGGAGGGTGTTTTTGCTGCTGCATTGGGACTTATCTGGCATGGCAATGACAACTTGAGGTCTAGTTAGGCAGGTGATGAGGGTGAACGAGGTGTCCAAAACAAGATGGAAAGGATGCGTCTGCCAACTGAGGACAGCTCCTGAAGTCCAGTGGTGACCCTGAGCACTGCCAGAGCTAAGTGGGTGGATGGACAGAAGGTGTTGGGGAGTCTTTTGATGGTGAGTCTGTTTGCTTCCAGACTGTCTAGTGTGGATGCCTCTTGGGGATGAGCGGTGTGTGAGGCAGGCAGCTCCAGCCTGTGTCTCTATGGTGTGTGTTGCATCTGTGCACTGCTCTCAGCAGGTCTTGGTGTGGTTCTTGTTGTTTTTTTTTTCCTTTCTGGAACATAGAGCATCTTCTGTGTAACCGCATACACCAAGGACACCCACCCTGGTACACCTCCCGCACTACGCTATTCCAGCCCTTGCATGTACACAGCACATACCTGCCTTGTGCTCTCCCACCCCTCCTCTCTCCATCCTCCCCGTCACCTCCCCTCTTTCCCCGCCATTCCCTGCTCTATCCCTTCCCTGTCCTCATCCGTGTCTACCTCTCCCCTACCCGCCTCCCTCCCCCTCAGCATGCACTACCTCCTTAAGAAGAAGGTTTAGGGTTAAGGGTTAGGGCTAGAGTTTACAGCTAGGGCTACAAGCTATTGTTCCTCTGGCCACCTCCTGTCCTATCTCCCTAGGACTGTGTGTGCTGCTCTGATGACCGAGCCCCTGAGCTGGGTCCCCTAGCAAGTGCAATAAGCTGCCAGGGTGTCTGTGCTGCAGGAGGGCAGGGGATTGCTCTGTGTGACATGAGTGGGTCTTCTTGGAGTACCCAGACGGGTCTCTTGAGTCCTCTGTGTGTCCTTTAGATGAGAGGCAGGTTGAGATCTCTGCTTCCTTCTGCCACTGTCTTTGATGGTCCATGGTGTGTGTGTGAGGAGGGGGCTGCTGTCCCAGCACCCCTGTGCTGTGGCGCTTTTGCCTTGCTCTGGGTTTCCTTAGAGCACTTTACAGAGTGACACAGGGGTGTCTGGGCCATCTGAAGGGCCTTTCACACTCACCCAGTGTGCTGTAGCACCACAAGCACCTTGAGGTGGGGGTTCCTGTTAAGTCAGGCACATCCATACTGGCAGAGCCTTGTGGGTGGCCCCGCTTTGGGCTGGCCTAGGCTGTGCCCTCTGCGGGGTCTGTGCTGGGTGGTTTCTGAAAGCAGTGGTCCTGCATGCTGCTAGGCGTCGTGTTTGTTTTGCAGGAGATGTCCGGGCCCCTCTTTGGGTGAAGAAAGGAGGAATGAAGTTCTGGGGTGTTGCTGACACCCCTGTGATCATGCTCAGCCCTGGCACAGGTGAGGCAGCCGTACGGAGCGTGTAGCACAGGGACACAGGGGTGAGTGAGGATCCTGGCAGGATCTGTTAGAACAGGCACTTTTTTCCCACACACACGAGGGAAGGCCTGGGGGCTCCTGAGGCTTTGGAGAGGCCTGGCATGTCCTGCAGTAAAGTGGGAGAGAACTCATCTGCAGTGTGGCAGGAACAGAGCACAGGTCCACGTGTGCTGGAGGAGGCAGGGACTAGAGCCCGGTGTGTGTGAGCCATGGGGTTATTGCCAGGCTGCACTGCCAGGCTGTCGCCTGGGTTAGGGTAGGGCCTAACATTTGTGTGCCAGCTCTGCAGAAGCTGTTTCTTGTCTCTGTTTAAGCAGGGAAGCGTTGTGGCAAAATGTTGGCTGCAGTTAAGGCTGCCAAGCTCGGGTGCTCCTGGGTTCCCAGGGCACCTCTTAGCCTGCAAATGGCAGCACCTAAAAAGCACGTGCAGGTAACGGCACCCCTCTGTAGGGAGTGGTGCTAGCTGCCTTGTGAAGGCTGCCATTTACTGAGTGCCAAGGAGCCAGCGCTGCAGGCTGAGACAGGTTCCCTTGGCCTGGTTGAGGGGCGGCCTGTGCAAGGCCGGCCACAGTGACCCCTCTGCCCGGCTTGTGCCTGCCTTGCAGGAAGCAGGGCCTGGGCTGCCGGAGCATCTCAGCCCTCGCATCCCCCGTCCTCCCTCCTCTACTGCTCCACTGCCTCGTGCCCTTCAGCAGACAGCAGCCATCCCAGCAGATCCTCCCAACTTGCTTCCCTGCAAACCCCCATGGCACCCAGGCCTTACTGCCCCAGCTCTCTCCCTGCCTGGGGCCCCCCACATGGCTCTGTGACTGGTGGGGAGGCAGAATCTGTGGCTTGTGCACTCAGCGTGACCTGTCACATTCCATGTACAGTCGCACCCACAGCAGTCCCAGTGTGGCCTGTGCTGGGGTCCCAGTGACACCTAAGTGTGCACAAGGACCAGTACATGGGGTGCTCCTAGGCTGTGTTTTCAGCTCCATGCCCTGAGGCCAGGACAGGCCATTTAGTGTCCCCGGGGCAGGGCTGCAGCCACATGCGACCTGAGCAGAGGCCAGTGGGGAGCCAGGTCACACCACACACTGGGGACTAAGCTGCATTTTGCAGAGCACCTCCCCACGGCCAAGGCCCTTGTTCTGGCACCTGGCCTCAGCTCCCATCATTGGCACCACCCCTTACCTGGGACCAACAACATTAAAATCCTTTTGATTCAGGAGCAAAAGAAGAAGAATTTCCCTCTTGGGTGCCTTTCAGAATATTTATTTCTATCATAGTTAATAGAACTAATAGAACAGCTAAAAACCAGGGAAAAATATCTGAAGAAATGGTAGGGGTCAGCTCATCGCTGGTAGAAGGTGAACGTGCAGCTGACAAATGGCCAGATGGATGATTGGCAGGACAGCTAGCAGATGAGCAAAAAAAAAGGCAAAGGCAGGACAGCTTTCACAGATGGCAAATGTCCCCAAATCTGTGGCCATCTCCACAGCAGGTCTTTTAACGTCGTGGTGTCTCAGCTTGGCAGGACTCCTCCAAAGAAGACACACGGGTCCCTGCAGAAACGGCCAACACTTCTGGCGCTGTGGATCTCCTGAGTTTAATGCCAAACAGTTCAGTTTTGCCATCCAAGGAAGTCTCTAAGCTCACATTTAACTGGTACAAGGACAACGTTTACACCCAGCACCACCTCTGCTATGGACAGAATGAGGTGCTGAAGCGCCTTGCGCTTTAATTGAGCGCAATTGAGTTTAATTGAGGTGAGAATTGAGGAAAATTGAGAGAAACAGGCTGCTAATCAGATGGCATGAAGGCCACACGAGGAACAGGCATCAGCATCTGCAAAGCTGTAAGAAAGGCCCTGCTTGGGATTTCTAGAGCGCACAGGCTGATGCGAGCAGAGTTAAAGGGGAGGGAGGCTCCTTGGAAAATGCCCTGTAGTGCCAAGCTCCCTTTTGGGCACACTTCAAAAAGAGTCCAGGCTTCGCTTTTTGAGTCCTGTAAAGGTTAATATGCTCGACGTCATGGGCCCAAGATGAAGAGATGGGCTCTCTGTCCTGCTGGCCAGTGTGTGAGTCAGCCCTCCAGCCTTGACGCCTTCCTACCATCTCTGAGATGCAGCCCATCTCCTACATGTGCCAGTGGGTGTGCACGACAACAAGCCCCACGCCAAGAGTGGACACCATGAGGGCCACGGCTGCAGCGCGCACGGAGGGGTTTTGCCTCTGCACCAAGTGCAGCAGCTCCCGTGGGATGGTGTTGGCGAGCTCCAGCGCGTAGCCCAGGCTCCAGGCGACGTCCGTGCTCCCGGGCTGCCAAAGGAGAGAGGGGCATCGTGAGGGCAGCTCTAGCACAGAGATGCCCCTAGCAGCACTGGGGCTCTGCGTGCCAGGCCTGGCACAGGCACAGCGCGTGTCCCCAAGCAGGAGGTCTCCACGAGCCTTGGCCACAGGGCTGAGCTGCACAGCTGCGTGTTAGCTGGGCACGGTGCTGCTGGACACCTGCCTGCGAGGGCATTGCCATGCTGGGCTGAGGTTGCTGCTTACCTTCCTCTGGATGATGATGTCGTTCCAGCTGGTCTCATTAATCTCAAGGAGGGTGAGGACGTAGTTGGCGTTGGTGCAATAGCTACGCAGTCGCCAGGGATTTTCCTCAGGGTAGCTAGAAGACAGCTGGGGGCGGGTGTGAGAAGGAAGGGAAGTTATTTGAGCTCCTAGCAATGATCTGGCAGCAGGCAATTGCCTTGCAGGTGCAATGGCCTGCTGAGCGCTGACTGTTGCATGAAGAAGGATGGCTCTGTAAGGCCCTTCATGCAAAGACATTTTGTGTGGACTGGGCAGGTGTTTTGGAGCCATGAGGGCAGCTCTGGCCAGGGGGATTGATTATTCCTTTGCAGCTTCCCCAGAGCCTCCCATGAGCCATTGTGGGAAACATACATCTTGCCAGCTCCTTGTGCAGAAATTCCGGATGCTCTTGCTGACAGTGAGGAGGGAGCGCTCCTTGGTCACGTTAAGGAATCTCAAGTCAAAGTAAAATTCGGAGAAGGCCTGAAAGGCAGGAAGGAGAAATGGTACCGAGTAAGAGAGGGGAAAGTGCTGCGGGGCAGCTGCTCTGGTCTCCCTTGAGTCAGCAAGGGCTGTCCGCAAGGAGAGCTCTCACCCTGCACACTGCTACAAGCAGCTCTTCTTTTGCCCCTTGTGCACAGCTCTGCAAAGGGCTGGCAAGAGGCCTCTTAATGGGACCCCAAAGGTGCCCCTGAGCAGAACAGTGGCTTCTAAAGAGAGCGAGGGAAGGGAAGGGTGCGCATTTTCCTTACAAAGAAGTGCCCGCTCCCAGCCTGCTCGTAGGCACCGAGGAGGGTGCTCTCCTGGCTCTGGCCACATGTCGAGAAGTTCAACAGCTTGCGGATGACAGCCCGGCACCATTCGGCATGTCCATTGCCCTCCAGGGTCACTCTTCTGTCAGCAAGAGCTGTGTGGAAGTCATTCTGCATTATGTGGGGAGTGGTGTGCAAGGAAGACAGCCAGATGGTTTCTCGGTAGTCTTTTGGGTAGCAAGGATGTCCCACTTGTGTTCTGGAAGGCGACTCCTGGCAAAAGGAAAAAAGTAGGGAGGAGTTTGAATGAACCTATGGGCTCCTCTCACTTTCTCTGTGTCACCCCTCAGCTGAAAGCATGAGCGGGTTAAGCAAGGTGTTGGCCGGTTCACTTTGGAATATCTCCAAGGATGGAGACTCCACAGGCTTTCGAGGCTCTATTCTGCTATTTAAGCAGCATTCTTGTGGAAGTGTTTTCCCTATGTCTGGCCAGAATGTCTCACTTTCCATCGTGTGCCAGGTGTCTCTTGCTCTGACACTTTGCACTTTTGGAAAGAGCCTGCCTCTGTCTTCTCTCTACCCTCCCCTGAGGTAGCTGTTCCCGTTTCACCTTCTAATCTTTGCTGTGGTTGCTAGCATGAGGGTAGAATCTGATTAGCAGCCAGTTTCCCTCAATTTTCCTCAATTCTCACCTCAATTAAAGTCTTTGCCAGGCGCTTCAGCACCTCATTCTGTCCATAGCAGAGGTGTCTCTGGGTGTAAAGGTTGTCCTTGTACCAGTTAAATGTGAGCTTAGAGACTTCATTGGATGGCAGAAGTGAACTGTTGGGCATCAAACTCAGGAGATCCACAGCTCCAGAAGTGTTGGCCGTTTCTGCAGGGACCCATGTGTCTTCTTTGGAGGAGTCCTGCCAAGAGGAGACAGGACAGGAAAAGGAGCATGTCAGCCCTAAGTACTAGCTGCAAGCCTAATTCTCCTCCCAGTTTATGGCAGTGGTGGTTGTTTTTTGTTTTTTCTTTCTTAGCAGGGGTGAGGGCTGTGTTTGGCTTTTGCAGTCCTTGTCAGTGTTAGGTGGCATGGGGCTTTCTTCCCCGTGTCCACATGGCATGGAGGTGTGCCCTTATCTTATAGCTGCAACACCCTGATCCTTGCTTTCTTGCAGGGAGATTGCTCTTTAGGCTATTCCAAGAATTTCTTCTCTGACATCGTTCCTGAGGGGCAACGACCCAGACCTTCAGGAGGGTGCCCAAAGAGCAGCCCTTAATGCTCTTAATGAATAGATCCTCCCTAAGCTATGGCAGGCTACAGCATGGCCAAGCAGAGCAGTGACAGGACAGGGCCCTTCAAAGTGTGGCCTCAGTATGGGCATTTCTCCTGCCAGCTGAGACACCCTCTCATTCTCTCTGCTGAGGCCTATGCAGTGATGTCACCTCACACCAGCACTTTCCGCGGGGTTTAGAATAGCAGCGACTCTGCTCCGTGAGACTCCAGATGGTTTGCATGTCCCTGAGAAAGCCTCCATCCCCCTCTGAGATCTCACTGAGCCTCTTTCAGCTTGTGTGCTCAGAGGCTCTTTCAGTGCCTCTGCCTTCTTTCTCCTGTCTGCATTTTGGCATGGCTAGAGAAGACCCATGCCTATGGCCTGCAAGGCACGTCCTACTGAGGCCCACTCACTCCAAAGCCCTAACATGGGCTCTTGTCTCGGTGCGTCTGTGCCACATGTCTGCTCTCTGCAGTGGTGCTCACCTTGTACATGGGTGCTCTGTGCTGCATCACGAGGTACACAAGGGCAACCAGTAACTCCAATACCACTGCCCCCAGAAGAGCCCGGAGGAAGCGCTTCTTTTGAAGGACCATCGTGGTAGAGGAGCCTGCAAACGTCAACCCAGAAAGAGGAAAAATGTTTGGATGTGAAACGCTGGGAAGAGTGCTGATGAGTTAAAGCTGCAAGGAGGCCGTTCCCCAAAGCTGCCTCCAGGTTGGCCCTCTCCTAAGGAAGCTGCGGGTATCTCGAGTTCAATGGGCTCCTCTCACCTGCTCGCACTCTCAGTCCTGCGCGCTGCCCAGCACGCAGACACGGGCAGCCAGGGATGATGCCAGGATCACTTGCGAGCAACAGCGAAGACGGGGAACACCAGCTCACTGGTCCTCTTCGTCCGCTCGGTCGCTCGTGGATACCAGACTGTCAACAGAAACTCTGTGAAAGTTCTGGAATTTTGCGCTTTTCTAGGTTCCCTCACGAGGGCATTGAGCAGTTGCACTTTGTCGTGCCGACACCAATCGCCACTCTCCATATTGCCCTTAGGAATGTGTTAGCTCTTAAACAGGCAGCTTTGCCGTATCCACTGATTCCAATGAGAAGCAGGATGGTTCTGGAAAAGGAGGGATGGCCGTGCAAGGAGGGTGCCAGGAGCCCTGAGCAGAGGCAGCAGCCCCCAGTGCCTCCAACTCCTTGCTGCAGCCAGAGCTCGTCTCTGAGCTGCTCCTGGTCCTTTTCAGCCCCACATCGTGAGGCCAGGACAGGCCATTTAGTGTCCCCAGGCCAGAGCTGGAGCCACATAGGAGCTGTGGGGAGCCAAGTCACACCACACACAGGCAACTAAATCCCTCGCTGTCAGCCCTGTCCTCCTCCTGGACCAGACCCCTTTCTGTCACAGCCTGGCTGAAGCAGATTCCCTGTGAAGGGACAATCCCCATCACATAGGGGAAATGTCCTCCCAGTGCTCAAGGCTGTCAAGAAAAGGAAGCCAATCGCTTGTTTTCTCAGCATCAGAGGATCCCACAGGGCTGGGACCATTATCCCCATGGACACGGTCCTGCCCTGCCCCAGAGCAGTGCCCAGGGACTCGGCCATCGTCGCGTTCTCAGCTTCACTGCTGGTGTCGTGTCGAGTGGGGAGACTGCCCCTGCCTGTGCCCTCAGACACCATCCCCCTGCCTAGAACCTCTCGGCCCGTCCCATTTCTGGAGGACACAAGCTCTAGGTCCAGCAGAGAGACAGAGCAACTTTGTGATGGGTCAGAGCGAGCAGCAGCAGCGATGGATCACAGAGTTTGGAGGGATAGTCCGCGACTGCTGGGAGATGTTTCTTGCAACCATCATTGTCCTCCAACACAGTGTCAAAGCACAAAAGTGCTTCAAGACAGCAAAGTAACTCTCATATAGATGCTGGATCTAAAGTCCCAGGCATCCTCACAGCTAGAGCTAAATGACACTAAGTGTAATTTGCAGACGACACCAAGCTGGGTAGAAGAATAGATCTGCTTGAGGGTAGGAAGGCTGTACGGAGGGGTCTGGACAGGCTGGATGAATGGGATGAGTCCAACCATATGAGGTTCAACAAGGCCAAGTTTCGGGTCCAGCACTTGAGTCACAATCACCTTCTGCAGCTCTCCAAGCTTGGGGCAGACTGACTGCAGAGCTGTTCAGGTCAGCCTAAGTGTAATCTACTTCACTGACTAATTTATTTGAGGGCAGGGCAGGAAGGCATGAGTTGTTTGGGCAGATCGCTTAGTAATTTTGTTTGTTCTTGGGGTCACCAGAGCCCTGGTACCAGAGAGTCAGTCTGTCCTGGTGCAGGTGAGCAGAGCAACAGCTGTACTCTGGAGGAGGGTTATTTTCCCGGCTGAGGTGGGAGTTGTCCATCATGGGGATGATGGCTTGAGCTCTGGATTGTCAGGTGCTGAAGGCGAATGGAGTGTCCGAAAGAAGAGTGAAGAGGATGTGTCTGCCAAGTGACGTCCTGTTGTGACCCCGAGCACTGGAAAAGCTATGCAGAGGGATGGAAGGTGTTGGGGTGTCGTGTGTGTGTGTATGGTGTGTGTGCTAGTACATACCCTCGAGTGCAGATGCCTCTCCCAGGTCGGTGGTGTGTGAGGCAGGGTTTTGGGTGTTTCAGAAGAGGAAGTGCGGGTGCGCTAAGGCAGGCAGCTCCAGCCTGTATCTCTGTGGTGTGTGTGGTAGGTGCACTCTGTAGTTCAGGTCTTGAGGTTGACCTTGTCCTTTATGTTCCAGAATGCCTCCCACCCGGTGCAGCACTAGCGCTCTGGGCATCCTTTGTCTTTCTGCCGGACCTGAGTAATCATCACTGTGAAGAGGATCCCAGCGTGTGCTGCGAAGGCAGCTAAGGGCAGTTCAGTCCCTCTGACTGTCTTGTGAGTTTTTGTGGTCCATCGTCTTCGCCACTGCTGTGGAGGCTTCATCAGTCTCTCTTTTCTCTTTGGAGGCCCGTCTTGTTTTGCACGTTCTCAACATCCCTCCAGGGTTGTCTTTCCTGTATTGCATCATAGTATTATATCCCCCTTAAGGACTCTCTTTGCATGTCTTTCTCTGGCTTGGCTGTCCCCCTTCTGGCACAGGTGCCGGTATTTGAGTCTCTTCTGGTCTCGTGCCAAGCATCAGGGCTGCACAGTTCATATGTCACAGGACTTTGTAGTCCTCAGTATTTTCCATGTGGTATAAGTTCTTGCTGCGTAGAGCTTTCCTCTGTTTGCCTGATGTTGTTTGTGTGCGTGCCTGTCTGTTTGGGGCTGGAGCTCCCTGACTGTTGGAGTTGTGTGCAGTAGGTTATGGAGTGTGGCAGTGATGGCCTGGTGATTGTTGAGCATGTCTGTGCATAATGCACTTGATTTATTAATTTTTGGGGGACGGGGTGGGTTGGTGGGGCAGGTAGGTTTTGCATTGCTTTTCAAATGCAGGGGTCCGTGTCCTGACGGTCCCAAAAGAGAAGGCGTGAGAAAGGGTCCTTTCCTAAGAAGAAGATGAGCGAGGGAGTTGTTGGGGGTAAAGTGTTGTGGTCTGTGGGCTTTTTTGATGAGTTTTTGCTTTGTGCATGCAGGTGTTGAGTAATGTGGAGAGGGGGTTGCTGGGGTTCTGGAGGAGCGCGGCAAGGTGAGGGTCTTGCCTGTGAGAGCAAGCAGAGCCTAGGGTAGGGGCATTGTGTCCCTGGTGCTGTGTCTCTTGCCCACCTCCCTTCTCCTCTTACAGGTCCTACGGCAGCTCTAGAGCTTGCAGCACATAGGCCGCTGTTCTGGATGGGCTAGCAGAAGAGGTCAAGGTGTTGTAATGGGGTGTTATTGCAGTTGGGATGTATTTTTTGTCATCTCCTCAAGGTGTGCTCTTCTCTCGTCTTTTGTGTTTGTAGATTTTGTTGGATTTGGCGGAGAGGAGGCACTGCGTGAGCACAAGGAGCCCAAGCGGGTGAGATGGGGTGCCTGTGTGTGTACGTTGGGTTTGTTTTGAGCGATGGGGTGCTGCCGTGCTGCATGTTGGTGATTTGCTTTTGCTCCGCTTTGTCAGGTGCTGAGCTGGCCCTTTGCAGTCACTACTGAGGATCCAAGGTGAGGTAGAATAACTGAGAGTAATGCTGTGTCCGTAGGTGTAGGACTCCTCATTCCTGCCTAGCAGAAGACTTAGTTGGTAATTTTGCTTGTTCTAAGTGTCACAAGTCCCCTCAGAGCCCTGATGCCAGAACGTGGTTGTGTCCCAGTGCAGGTGAGCAGAGGGAGAGCTCTTCTTTGGAGGAGGGTGTATTGGCCACTGCATTGGGACTTATCTGGCATGGCAATGACAACTTGAGGTCTAGTTAGGCAGGTGATGAGGGTGAACGAGGTGTCCAAAACAAGATGGAAAGGATGTGTCTGCCAAATGAGGACAGCTCCTGAAGTCCAGTGGTGACCCTGAGCACTGCCAGAGCTAAGTGGGTGGATGGACAGAAGGTGTTGGGGAGTCTTTTGATGGTGAGTCTGTTTGCTTCCAGACTGTCTAGTGTGGATGCCTCTTGGGGATGAGCGGTGTGTGAGGCAGGCAGCTCCAGCCTGTGTCTCTATGGTGTGTGTTGCATCTGTGCACTGCTCTCAGCAGGTCTTGGTGTGGTTCTTGTGGTTTTTTTTTTCCTTTCTGGAACATAGAGCATCTTCTGTATAACCGCATACACCAAGGACACCCACCCTGGTACACCTCCCGCACTACGCTATTCCAGCCCTTGCATGTACACAGCACATACCTGCCTTGTGCTCTCCCACCCCTCCTCTCTCCATCCTCCCCGTCACCTCCCCTCTTTCCCCGCCATTCCCTGCTCTATCCCTTCCCTGTCCTCATCCGTGCCTACCTCTCCCCTACCCTCCTCCCTCCCCCTCAGCATGCACTACCTCCTTAAGAAGAAGGTTTAGGGTTAAGGGTTAGGGCTAGAGTTTACCACCTCCTGTCCTGCCTCCCTAGGACTGTGTGTGCTGCTCTGATGACCGAGCCCCTGAGCTGGGTCCCCTAGCAAGTGCAATAAGCTGCCAAGGTGTCTGTGCTGCAGGAGGGCAGGGGATTGCTCTGTGTGACATGAGTGGGTCTTCTTGGAGTACCCGGACGGGTCTCTTGAGTCCTCTGTGTGTCCTTTAGATGAGAGGCAGGTTGAGATCTCTGCTTCCTTCTGCCACTGTCTTTGATGGTCCATGGTGTGTGTGTGAGGAGGGGGCTGCTGTCCCAGCACCCCTGTGCTGTGGCGCTTTTGCCTTGCTCTGGGTTTCCTTAGAGCACTTTGCAGAGTGACACAGGGGTGTCTGGGCCAGCTGAAGGGCCTTTCACACTCACCCAGTGTGCTGTAGCACCACAAGCACCTTGAGGTGGGGGTTCCTGTTAAGTCAGGCACATCTATACTGACAGAGCCTTGTGGGTGGCCCCGCTTTGGGCTGGCCTAGGCTGTGCCCTCTGCGGGGTCTGTGCTGGGTGGTTTCTGAAAGCAGTGGTCCTGCATGCTGCTAGGTGTCGTGTTTGTTTTGCAGGAGATGTCCGGGCCCCTCTTTGGGTGAAGAAAGGAGGAATGAAGTTCTGGGGTGTTGCTGACACCCCTGTGATCATGCTCAGCACTGGCACAGGTGAGGCAGCCATACGGAGCATGTAGCACAGGGACACAGGGGTGAGTGAGGATCCTGGCAGGATCTGTTAGAACAGGCACTTTTTTCCCACACACACGAGGGAAGGCCTGGGGGCTCCTGAGGCTTTGGAGAGGCCTGGCATGTCCTGCAGTAAAGTGGGAGAGAACTCATCTGCAGTGTGGCAGGAACAGAGCACAGGTCCACGTGTGCTGGAGGAGGCAGGGACTAGAGCCCGGTGTGTGTGAGCCTTGGGGTTATTGCCAGGCTGCAGTGCCAGGCTGTCGCCTGGGTTAGGGTAGGGCCTAACATTTGTGTGCCAGCTCTGCAGAAGCTGTTTCTTGTCTCTGTTTAAGCAGGGAAGCGTTGTGGCAAAATGTTGGCTGCAGTTAAGGCTGCCAAGCTCGGGTGCTCCTGGGTTCCCAGGGCACCTCTTAGCCTGCAAATGGCAGCACCTAAAAAGCACGTGCAGGTAACGGCACCGCTCTGTAGGGAGTGGTGCTAGCTGCCTTGTGAAGGCTGCCATTTACTGAGTGCCAAGGAGCCAGCGCTGCAGGCTGAGACAGGTTCCCTTGGCCTGGTTGAGGGGCGGCCTGTGCAAGGCCGGCCACAGTGACCCCTCTGCCCGGCTTGTGCCTGCCTTGCAGGAAGCAGGGCCTGGGCTGCCGGAGCATCTCAGCCCTCGCATCCCCCGTCCTCCCTCCTCTACTGCTCCACTGCCTCGTGCCCTTCAGCAGACAGCAGCCATCCCAGCAGATCCTCCCAACTTGCTTCCCTGCAAACCCCCATGGCACCCAGGCCTTACTGCCCCAGCTCTCTCCCTGCCTGGGGCCCCCCACATGGCTCTGTGACTGGTGGGGAGGCAGAATCTGTGGCTTGTGCACTCAGCGTGACCTGTCACATTCCATGTACAGTCGCACCCACAGCAGTCCCAGTGTGGCCTGTGCTGCGGTCCCAGTGACACCTAAGTGTGCACAAGGACCAGTACATGGGGTGCTCCTAGGCTGTGTTTTCAGCTCCATGCCCTGAGGCCAGGACAGGCCATTTAGTGTCCCCGGGGCAGGGCTGCAGCCACATGCGACCTGAGCAGAGGCCAGTGGGGAGCCAGGTCACACCACACACTGGGGACTAAGCTGCATTTTGCAGAGCACCTCCCCACGGCCAAGGCCCTTGTTCTGGCACCTGGCCTCAGCTCCCATCATTGGCACCACCCCTTACCTGGGACCAGCAACATTAAAATCCATTTGATTTAGGAGCAAAAGGACAAGAATTTCTCTCTTTAATGCCATTTAGAACATTTATATCTATCATATTAATTATAACTAACAGAATACCTGAAAAACAGGGAAAAAAATCTGAAGAAACGGTAAGGGTCACCTCGTCATTGGTAGAAGGTGAGTGTGTGGCTGACAAATGGCCAGATGGATGATTGGCAGGACAGCTAGTAGATGAGCAAAAACAAAGGCAAAGGCAGGACAGCATTCACAGATGGCAAATCTCCCCAAATCTGTGGCCATCTCCACAGCAGGTCTTTTAGCCTCGTGAAGTCTCAGCTTGGCATCCAGGGCGCACATACCTTGTGCTGGTGGGTCAGAGCCTGGTGTTCAGGACCATAAATCCCGTTATCCCACAAGAAAAGGAAGATGACCTAGGCAGCCTAGGCCATATTTCTGATTTTGGATACTCCCCTTGAGTTTTCTCTTCCAAGCCATGAGCTGCTGATGGCTTTGTTGATACACCCCAAGGAGAGTGAGCTCGGGTAGCCCAGAGCCTGGCACGCCTCCAGGTGGAAAGATTTGTCAGGGAGCTTCCTGACTGGCCTTAGAGGCAGCGCTGCCCCAAGCAGCCTGTCAGCAGGTGCCTATTGCTGTGCACTAAGAGCCCAGCACTTGGGGAGCTCTTCCACGTCCAGGCTGCCTTTGCAGAGGCCCCAGCTCCAGCGTGTGGCATGAAGGCCACAAGAGGAAGAGGCATCAGCATCTGCAAAGCTGTAAGAAAGGCCCTGCTTGGGATTTCCCAGTGCCCAGGGACTCGGCCATCGTCGCGTTCTCAGCTTCACTGCTGGTGTCGTGTCGAGTGGGGAGACTGCCCCTGCCTGTGCCCTCAGACACCATCCGCCTGCCTAGAACCCAGTGCATGTGTCTGCCAAGTGACGTCCTGTTGTGACCCCGAGCAGTGGAAAAGCTATGCAGAGGGATGGAAGGTTTTGGGGTGCGGTGTGTGTATGTGGTTCTTGTTGTTTTTTTTTTTCCTTTCTGGAACATAGAGCATCTTCTGTGTAACCGCATACACCAAGGACACCCACCCTGGTACACCTCCCGCACTACGCTATTCCAGCCCTTGCATGTACACAGCACATACCTGCCTTGTGCTCTCCCACCCCTCCTCTCTCCATCCTCCCCGTCACCTCCCCTCTTTCCCCGCCATTCCCTGCTCTATCCCTTCCCTGTCCTCATCCGTGTCTACCTCTCCCCTACCCGCCTCCCTCCCCCTCAGCATGCACTACCTCCTTAAGAAGAAGGTTTAGGGTTAAGGGTTAGGGCTAGAGTTTACAGCTAGGGCCACAAGCTATTGTTCCTCTGGCCACCTCCTGTCCTGTCTCCCTAGGACTGTGTGTGCTGCTCTGATGATCGAGCCCCTGAGCTGGGTCCCCTAGCAAGTGCAATAAGCTGCCAGGGTGTCTGTGCTGCAGGAGGACAGGGGATTGCTCTGTGTGACATGAGTGGGTCTTCTTGGAGTACCCGGACGGGTCTCTTGAGTCCTCTGTGTGTCCTTTAGATGAGAGGCAGGTTGAGATCTCTGCTTCCTTCTGCCACTGTCTTTGATGGTCCATGGTGTGTGTGTGAGGAGGGGGCTGCTGTCCCAGCACCCCTGTGCTGTGGCGCTTTTGCCTTGCTCTGGGTTTCCTTAGAGCACTTTGCAGAGTGACACAGGGGTGTCTGGGCCAGCTGAAGGGCCTTTCACACTCACCCAGTGTGCTGTAGCACCACGAGCACCTTGAGGTGGGGTTCCTGTTAAGTCAGGCACATCCATACTGACAGAGCCTTGTGGGTGGCCCCGCTTTGGGCTGGCCTAGGCTGTGCCCTCTGCGGGGTCTGTGCTGGGTGGTTTCCGAAAGCAGTGGTCCTGCATGCTGCTAGGCGTCGTGTTTGTTTTGCAGGAGATGTCCGGGCCCCTCTTTGGGTGAAGAAAGGAGGAATGAAGTTCTGGGGTGTTGCTGACACCCCTGTGATCATGCTCAGCCCTGGCACAGGCGAGGCAGCCGTACGGAGCGTGTAGCACAGGGACACAGGGGTGAGTGAGGATCCTGGCAGGATCTGTTAGAACAGGCACTTTTTTCCCACACACACGAGGGAAGGCCTGGGGGCTCCTGAGGCTTTGGAGAGGCCTGGCATGTCCTGCAGTAAAGTGGGAGAGAACTCATCTGCAGTGTGGTAGGAACAGAGCACAGGTCCACGTGTGCTGGAGGAGGCAGGGACTAGAGCCCGGTGTGTGTGAGCCATGGGGTTATTGCCAGGCTGCACTGCCAGGCTGTCGCCTGGGTTAGGGTAGGGCCTAACATTTGTGTGCCAGCTCTGCAGAAGCTGTTTCTTGTCTCTGTTTAAGTAGGGAAGCGTTGTGGCAAAATGTTGGCTGCAGTTAAGGCTGCCAAGCTCGGGTGCTCCTGGGTTCCCAGGGCACCCCTTAGCCTGCAAATGGCAGCACCTAAAAAGCACGTGCAGGTAACGGCACCCCTCTGTAGGGAGTGGTGCTAGCTGCCTTGTGAAGGCTGCCATTTACTGAGTGCCAAGGAGCCAGCGCTGCAGGCTGAGACAGGTTCCCTTGGCCTGGTTGAGGGGCGGCCTGTGCAAGGCCGGCCACAGTGACCCCTCTGCCCGGCTTGTGCCTGCCTTGCAGGAAGCAGGGCCTGGGCTGCCGGAGCATCTCAGCCCTCGCATCCCCCGTCCTCCCTCCTCTACTGCTCCACTGCCTCGTGCCCTTCAGCAGACAGCAGCCATCCCAGCAGATCCTCCCAACTTGCTTCCCTGCAAACCCCCATGGCACCCAGGCCTTACTGCCCCAGCTCTCTCCCTGCCTGGGGCCCCCCACATGGCTCTGTGACTGGTGGGGAGGCAGAATCTGTGGCTTGTGCACTCAGCGTGACCTGTCACATTCCATGTACAGTCGCACCCACAGCAGGAATGAAGTCCCAGTGTGGCCTGTGCTGGGGTCCCAGTGACACCTAAGTGTGCACAAGGACCAGTACATGGGGTGCTCCTAGGCTGTGTTTTCAGCTCCATGCCCTGAGGCCAGGACAGGCCATTTAGTGTCCCCGGGGCAGGGCTGCAGCCACATGCGACCTGAGCAGAGGCCAGTGGGGAGCCAGGTCACACCACACGCTGGGGACTAAGCTGCATTTTGCAGAGCACCTCCCCACGGCCAAGGCCCTTGTTCTGGCACCTGGCCTCAGCTCCCATCATTGGCACCACCCCTTACCTGGGACCAACAACATTAAAATCCTTTTGATTCAGGAGCAAAAGAAGAAGAATTTCCCTCTTGGGTGCCTTTCAGAATATTTATTTCTATCATAGTTAATAGAACTAATAGAACAGCTAAAAACCAGGGAAAAATATCTGAAGAAATGGTAGGGGTCAGCTCATCGCTGGTAGAAGGTGAACGTGCAGCTGACAAATGGCCAGATGGATGATTGGCAGGACAGCTAGCAGATGAGCAAAAAAAAAGGCAAAGGCAGGACAGCTTTCACAGATGGCAAATGTCCCCAAATCTGTGGCCATCTCCACAGCAGGTCTTTTAACGTCGTGGTGTCTCAGCTTGGCAGGACTCCTCCAAAGAAGACACACGGGTCCCTGCAGAAACGGCCAACACTTCTGGAGCTGTGGATCTCCTGAGTTTGATGCCCAACAGTTCAGTTTTGCCATCCAAGGAAGTCTCTAAGCTCACGTTTAACTGGTACAAGGACAACGTTTACACCCAGCACCACCTCTGCTATGGACAGAATGAGGTGCTGAAGCGCCTTGCAAAGAGTTTAATTGAGGTGAGAATTGAGGAAAATTGAGAGAAACAGGCTGCTAATCAGATGGCATGAAGGCCACACGAGGAACAGGCATCAGCATCTGCAAAGCTGTAAGAAAGGCCCTGCTTGGGATTTCTAGAGCGCACAGGCTGATGCGAGCAGAGTTAAAGGGGAGGGAGGCTCCTTGGAAAATGCCCTGTAGTGCCAAGCTCCCTTTTGGGCACAGTTCAAAAAGAGTCCAGCCTTCGCTTTTTGAGTCCTGTAAAGGTTAATATGCTCCACGTCATGGGCCCAAGATGAAGGGATGGGCTCTCTGTCCTGCTGGCCAGTGTGTGAGTCAGCCCTCCAGCCTTGATGCCTTCCTACCATCTCTGAGATGCAGCCCAGCTCCTACATGTGCCAGTGGGTGTGCACGACAACAAGCCCCACGCCAAGAGTGGACACCATGAGGGCCACGGCTGCAGCGCACACGGAGGGGTTTTGCCTCTGCACCAAGTGCAGCAGCTCCCGTGGGATGGTGTTGGCGAGCTCCAGCGCGTAGCCCAGGCTCCAGGCGACGTCCGTGCTCCCGGGCTGCCAAAGGAGAGAGGGGCATCATGAGGGCAGCTCTAGCACAGAGATGCCCCTAGCAGCACTGGGGCTCTGCGTGCCAGGCCTGGCACAGGCACAGCGCGTGTCCCCAAGCAGGAGGTCTCCACGAGCCTTGGCCACAGGGCTGAGCTGCACAGCTGCGTGTTAGCTGGGCACGGTGCTGCTGGACACCTGCCTGCGAGGGCATTGCCATGCTGGGCTGAGGTTGCTGCTTACCTTCCTCTGGATGATGATGTCGTTCCAGCTGGTCTCATTAATCTCAAGGAGGGTGAGGACGTAGTTGGCGTTGGTGCAATAGCTACGCAGTCGCCAGGGATTTTCCTCAGGGTAGCTAGAAGACAGCTGGGGGCGGGTGTGAGAAGGAAGGGAAGTTATTTGAGCTCCTAGCAATGATCTGGCAGCAGGCAATTGCCTTGCAGGTGCAATGGCCTGCTGAGCGCTGACTGTTGCATGAAGAAGGATGGCTCTGTAAGGCCCTTCATGCAAAGACATTTTGTGTGGACTGGGCAGGTGTTTTGGAGCCATGAGGGCAGCTCTGGCCAGGGGGATTGATTATTCCTTTGCAGCTTCCCCAGAGCCTCCCATGAGCCATTGTGGGAAACATACATCTTGCCAGCTCCTTGTGCAGAAATTCCGGATGCTGTTGCTGACAGTGAGCAGGGAGCGCTCCTTGGTCACGTTAAGGAATCTCAAGTCAAAGTAAAATTCGGAGAAGGCCTGAAAGGCAGGAAGGAGAAATGGTACCGAGTAAGAGAGGGGAAAGTGCTGCGGGGCAGCTGCTCTGGTCTCCCTTGAGTCAGCAAGGGCTGTCCGCAAGGAGAGCTCTCACCCTGCACACTGCTACAAGCAGCTCTTCTTTTGCCCCTTGTGCACAGCTCTGCAAAGGGCTGGCAAGAGGCCTCTTAATGGGACCCCAAAGGTGCCCCTGAGCAGAACAGTGGCTTCTAAAGAGAGCGAGGGAAGGGAAGGGTGCGCATTTTCCTTACAAAGAAGTGCCCGCTCCCAACCTGCTCGTAGGCACCGAGGAGGGTGCTCTCCTGGCTCTGGCCACATGTCGAGAAGTTCAACAGCTTGCGGATGACAGCCCGGCACCATTCGGCATGTCCATTGCCCTCCAGGGTCACTCTTCTGTCAGCAAGAGCTGTGTGGAAGTCATTCTGCATTATGTGGGGAGTGGTGTGCAAGGAAGACAGCCAGATGGTTTCTCGGTAGTCTTTTGGGTAGCAAGGATGTCCCACTTGTGTTCTGGAAGGCGACTCCTGGCAAAAGGAAAAAAGTAGGGAGGAGTTTGAATGAACCTATGGGCTCCTCTCACTTTCTCTGTGTCACCCCTCAGCTGAAAGCATGACCGGGTTAAGCAAGGTGCTGGCCGGTTCACTTTGGAATATCTCCAAGGATGGAGACTCCACAGGCTTTCGAGGCTCTATTCTGCTATTTAAGCAGCATTCTTGTGGAAGTGTTTTCCCTATGTCTGGCCAGAATGTCTCACTTTCCATCGTGTGCCAGGTGTCTCTTGCTCTGACACTTTGCACTTTTGGAAAGAGCCTGCCTCTGTCTTCTCTCTACCCTCCCCTGAGGTAGCTGTTCCCGTTTCACCTTCTAATCTTTGCTGTGGTTGCTAGCATGAGGGTAGAATCTGATTAGCAGCCAGTTTCCCTCAATTTTCCTCAATTCTCACCTCAATTAAAGTCTTTGCCAGGCGCTTCAGCACCTCATTCTGTCCATAGCAGAGGTGTCTCTGGGTGTAAAGGTTGTCCTTGTACCAGTTAAATGTGAGCTTAGAGACTTCATTGGATGGCAGAAGTGAACTGTTGGGCATCAAACTCAGGAGATCCACAGCTCCAGAAGTGTTGGCCGTTTCTGCAGGGACCCATGTGTCTTCTTTGGAGGAGTCCTGCCAAGAGGAGACAGGACAGGAAAAGGAGCATGTCAGCCCTAAGTACTAGCTGCAAGCCTAATTCTCCTCCCAGTTTATGGCAGTGGTGGTTGTTTTTTGTTTTTTCTTTCTTAGCGGGGGTGAGGGCTGTGTTTGGCTTTTGCAGTCCTTGTCAGTGTTAGGTGGCATGGGGCTTTCTTCCCCGTGTCCACATGGCATGGAGGTGTGCCCTTATCTTATAGCTGCAACACCCTGATCCTTGCTTTCTTGCAGGGAGATTGCTCTTTAGGCTATTCCAAGAATTTCTTCTCTGACATCGTTCCTGAGGGGCAACGACCCAGACCTTCAGGAGGGTGCCCAAAGAGCAGCCCTTAATGCTCTTAATGAATAGATCCTCCCTAAGCTATGGCAGGCTACAGCATGGCCAAGCAGAGCAGTGACAGGACAGGGCCCTTCAAAGTGTGGCCTCAGTATGGGCATTTCTCCTGCCAGCTGAGACACCCTCTCATTCTCTCTGCTGAGGCCTATGCAGTGATGTCACCTCACACCAGCACTTTCCGCGGGGTTTAGAATAGCAGCGACTCTGCTCCGTGAGACTCCAGATGGTTTGCATGTCCCTGAGAAAGCCTCCATCCCCCTCTGAGATCTCACTGAGCCTCTTTCAGCTTGTGTGCTCAGAGGCTCTTTCAGTGCCTCTGCCTTCTTTCTCCTGTCTGCATTTTGGCATGGCTAGAGAAGACCCATGCCTATGGCCTGCAAGGCACGTCCTACTGAGGCCCACTCACTCCAAAGCCCTAACATGGGCTCTTGTCTCAGAGCGTCTGTGCCACATGTCTGCTCTCTGCAGTGGTGCTCACCTTGTACATGGGTGCTCTGTGCTGCGTCACGAGGTACACGAGGGCAACCAGTAACTGCAATACCACTGCCCCCAGAAGAGCCCGGAGGAAGCGCTTCTTTTGAAGGACCATCGTGGTAGAGGAGCCTGCAAACGTCAACCCAGAAAGAGGAAAAATGTTTGGATGTGAAACGCTGGGAAGAGTGCTGATGAGTTAAAGCTGCAAGGAGGCCGTTCCCCAAAGCTGCCTCCAGGTTGGCCCTCTCCTAAGGAAGCTGCGGGTATCTCGAGTTCAATGGGCTCCTCTCACCTGCTCGCACTCTCAGTCCTGCGCGCTGCCCAGCACGCAGACACGGGCAGCCAGGGATGATGCCAGGATCACTTGCGAGCAACAGCGAAGACGGGGAACACCAGCTCACTGGTCCTCTTCGTCCGCTCGGTCGCTCGTGGATACCTGACTGTCAACAGAAACTCTGTGAAAGTTCTGGAATTTTGCGCTTTTCTAGGTTCCCTCACGAGGGCATTGAGCAGTTGCACTTTGTCGTGCCGACACCAATCGCCACTCTCCATATTGCCCTTAGGAATGTGTTAGCTCTTAAACAGGCAGCTTTGCCGTATCCACTGATTCCAATGAGAAGCAGGATGGTGCTGGAAAAGGAGGGATGGCCGTGCAAGGAGGGTGCCAGGAGCCCTGAGCAGAGGCAGCAGCCCCCAGTGCCTCCAACTCCTTGCTGCAGCCAGAGCTCGTCTCTGAGCTGCTCGTGGGCCTTTTCAGCCCCACATCGTGAGGCCAGGACAGGCCATTTAGTGTCCCCAGGCCAGAGCTGGAGCCACATAGGAGCTGTGGGGAGCCAAGTCACACCACACACAGGCAACTAAATCCCTCGCTGTCAGCCCTGTCCTCCTCCTGGACCAGACCCCTTTCTGTCACAGCCTGGCTGAAGCAGATTCCCTGTGAAGGGACAATCCCCATCACATAGGGGAAATGTCCTCCCAGTGCTCAAGGCTGTCAAGAAAAGGAAGCCAATCGCTTGTTTTCTCAGCATCAGAGGATCCCACAGGGCTGGGACCATTATCCCCATGGACACGGTCCTGCCCTGCCCCAGAGCAGTGCCCAGGGACTCGGCCATCGTCGCGTTCTCAGCTTCACTGCTGGTGTCGTGTCGAGTGGGGAGACTGCCCCTGCCTGTGCCCTCAGACACCATCCCCCTGCCTAGAACCTCTCGGCCCATCCCATTTCTGGAGGACACAAGCTCTAAGTCCAGCAGAGAGACAGAGTAACTTTGTGATGGGTCAGAGCGAGCAGCAGCAGCGATGGGTCACAGAGTTTGGAGGGATAGTCCGCGACTGCTGGGAGATGTTTCTTGCAACCATCATTGTCCTCCAACACAGTGTCAAAGCACAAAAGTGCTTCAAGACAGCAAAGTAACTCTCATATAGATGCTGGATCTAAAGTCCCAGGCATCCTCACAGCTAGAGCTAAATGACACTAAGTGTAATTTGCAGACGACACCAAGCTGGGTAGAAGAATAGATCTGCTTGAGGGTAGGAAGGCTGTACGGAGGGGTCTGGACAGGCTGGATGAATGGGATGAGTCCAACCATATGAGGTTCAACAAGGCCAAGTTTCGGGTCCAGCACTTGAGTCACAATCACCTTCTGCAGCTCTCCAAGCTTGGGGCAGACTGAGTGCAGAGCTGTTCAGGTCAGCCTAAGTGTAATCTACTTCACTGACTAATTTATTTGAGGGCAGGGCAGGAAGGCATGAGTTGTTTGGGCAGATCGCTTAGTAATTTTGTTTGTTCTTGGGGCCACCAGAGCCCTGGTACCAGAGAGTCAGTCTGTCCTGGTGCAGGTGAGCAGAGCAACAGCTGTACTCTGGAGGAGGGTTATTTTCCCGGCTGAGGTGGGAGTTGTCCATCATGGGGATGATGGCTTGAGCTCTGGATTGTCAGGTGCTGAAGGCGAATGGAGTGTCCGAAAGAAGAGTGAAGAGGATGTGTCTGCCAAGTGACGTCCTGTTGTGACCCCGAGCACTGGAAAAGCTGTGCAGAGGGATGGAAGGTGTTGGGGTGTCGTGTGTGTGTGTATGGTGTGTGTGCTAGTACATACCCTCGAGTGCGGATGCCTCTCCCAGGTCGGTGGTGTGTGAGGCAGGGTTTTGGGTGTTTCAGAAGAGGAAGTGCGGGTGCACTAAGGCAGGCAGCTCCAGCCTGTATCTCTGTGGTGTGTGTGGTAGGTGCACTCTGTAGTTCAGGTCTTGAGGTTGACCTTGTCCTTTATGTTCCAGAATGCCTCCCACCCGGTGCAGCACTAGCACTCTAGGCATCCTTTGTCTTTCTGCCGGGCCTGAGTAATCATCACTGTGAAGAGGATCCCAGCGTGTGCTGCGAAGGCAGCTAAGGGCAGTTCAGTCCCTCTGACTGTCTTGTGAGTTTTTGTGGTCCATCGTCTTCGCCACTGCTGTGGAGGCTTCATCAGTCTCTCTTTTCTCTTCGGAGGCCCGTCTTGTTTTGCACGTTCTCAACATCCCTCCAGGGTTGTCTTTCCTGTATTGCATCATAGTATTATATCCCCCTTAAGGACTCTCTTTGCATGTCTTTCTCTGGCTTGGCTGTCCCCCTTCTGGCACAGGTGCCGGCATTTGACTCTCTTCAGGTCTCGTGCCAAGCATCAGGGCTGCACAGTTCATATGTCACAAGACTTTGTAGTCCTCATTTTTTTTTTGCATGTGGTATAAGTTCTTGCTGCGTAGAGCTTTCCTCTGTTTGCCTGATGTTGTTTGTGTGCGTGCCTGTCTGTTTGGGGCTGGAGCTCCCTGACTGTTGGAGTTGTGTGCAGTAGGTTATGGAGTGTGGCAGTGATGGCCTGGTGATTGTTGAGCATGTCTGTGCATAATGCACTTGATTTATTAATTTTTGGGGGACGGGGTGGGTTGGTGGGGCAGGTAGGTTTTGCATTGCTTTTCTACTGCAGGGGGCCGTGTCCTGACGGTCCCAAAAGAGAAGGCGTGAGAAAGGGTCCTTTCCTAAGAAGAAGATGAGCGAGGGAGTTGTTGGGGGTAAAGTGTTGTGGTCTGTGGGCTTTTTTGATGAGTTTTTGCTTTGTGCATGCAGGTGTTGAGTAATGTGGAGAGGGGGTTGCTGGGGTTCTGGAGGAGCGCGGCAAGGTGAGGGTCTTGCCTGTGAGAGCAAGCAGAGCCTAGGGTAGGGGCATTGTGTCCCTGGTGCTTTGTCTCTTGCCCACCTCCCTTCTCCTCTTACAGGCCCTACGGCAGCTCTAGAGCTTGCAGCACATAGGCCGCTGTTCTGGATGGGCTAGAAGAAGAGGTCAAGGTGTTGTAATGGGGTATTATTGCAGTTGGGATGTATTTTTTGTCATCTCCTCAAGGTGTGCTCTTCTCTCGTCTTTTGTGTTTGTAGATTTTGTTGGATTTGGCCGAGAGGAGGCACTGCGTGAGCACAAGGAGCCCAAGCGGTTGAGATGGGGTGCCTGTGTGTGCACGTTGGGTTTGTTTTGAGCGATGGGGTGCTGCCGTGCTGCATGTTGGTGATTTGCTTTTGCTCCGCTTTGTCAGGTGCTGAGCTGGCCCTTTCCAGTCACTACTGAGGATCCAAGGTGAGGTAGAATAACTGAGAGTAATGCTGTGTCAGTAGGTGTAGGACTCCTCATTCCTGCCTAGCAGAAGACTTAGTTGGTAATTTTGCTTGTTCTAAGTGTCACAAGTCCCCTCAGAGCCCTGATGCCAGAACGTGGTTGTGTCCCGGTGCAGGTGAGCAGAGGGAGAGCTCTTCTTTGGAGGAGGGTGTATTGGCTACTGCATTGGGACTTATCTGGCATGGCAATGACAACTTGAGGTCTAGTTAGGCAGGTGATGAAGGTGAACGAGGTGTCCAAAACAAGATGGAAAGGATGTGTCTGCCAACTGAGGACAGCTCCTGAAGTCCAGTGGTGACCCTGAGCACTGCCAGAGCTAAGTGCGTGGATGGACAGAAGGTGTTGGGGAGTCTTTTGATGGTGAGTCTGTTTGCTTCCAGACTGTCTAGTGTGGATGCCTCTTGGGGATGAGCGGTGTGTGAGGCAGGCAGCTCCAGCCTGTGTCTCTATGGTGTGTGTTGCATCTGTGCACTGCTCTCAGCAGGTCTTGGTGTGGTTCTTGTTGTTTTTTTTTTCCTTTCTGGAACATAGAGCATCTTCTGTGTAACCGCATACACCAAGGACACCCACCCTGGTACACCTCCCGCACTACGCTATTCCAGCCCTTGCATGTACACAGCACATACCTGCCTTGTGCTCTCCCACCCCTCCTTTCTCCATCCTCCCCGTCACCTCCCCTCTTTCCCCGCCATTCCCTGCTCTATCCCTTCCCTGTCCTCATCCGTGCCTACCTCTCCCCTACCCGCCTCCCTCCCCCTCAGCATGCACTACCTCCTTAAGAAGAAGGTTTAGGGTTAAGGGTTAGGGCTAGAGTTTACCACCTCCTGTCCTGTCTCCCTAGGACTGTGTGTGCTGCTCTGATGACCAAGCCCCTGAGCTGGGTCCCCTAGCAAGTGCAATAAGCTGCCAGGGTGTCTGTGCTGCAGGAGGACAGGGGATTGCTCTGTGTGACATGAGTGGGTCTTCTTGGAGTACCCGGACGGGTCTCTTGAGTCCTCTGTGTGTCCTTTAGATGAGAGGCAGGTTGAGATCTCTGCTTCCTTCTGCCACTGTCTTTGATGGTCCATGGTGTGTGTGTGAGGAGGGGGCTGCTGTCCCAGCACCCCTGTGCTGTGGCGCTTTTGCCTTGCTCTGGGTTTCCTTAGAGCACTTTGCAGAGTGACACAGGGGTGTCTGGGCCAGCTGAAGGGCCTTTCACACTCACCCAGTGTGCTGTAGCACCACAAGCACCTTGAGGTGGGGGTTCCTGTTAAGTCAGGCACATCCATACTGACAGAGCCTTGTGGGTGGCCCCGCTTTGGGCTGGCCTTGGCTGTGCCCTCTGCGGGGTCTGTGCTGGGTGGTTTCTGAAAGCAGTGGTCCTGCATGCTGCTAGGCGTCGTGTTTGTTTTGCAGGAGATGTCCGGGCCCCTCTTTGGGTGAAGAAAGGAGGAATGAAGTTCTGGGGTGTTGCTGACACCCCTGTGATCATGCTCAGCCCTGGCACAGGTGAGGCAGCCGTACGGAGCGTGTAGCACAGGGACACAGGGGTGAGTGAGGATCCTGGCAGGATCTGTTAGAACAGGCACTTTTTTCCCACACACACGAGGGAAGGCCTGGGGGCTCCTGAGGCTTTGGAGAGGCCTGGCATGTCCTGCAGTAAAGTGGGAGAGAGCTCATCTGCAGTGTGGCAGGAACAGAGCACAGGTCCACGTGTGCTGGAGGAGGCAGGGACTAGAGCCCGGTGTGTGTGAGCCATGGGGTTATTGCCAGGCTGCACTGCCAGGCTGTCGCCTGGGTTAGGGTAGGGCCTAACATTTGTGTGCCAGCTCTGCAGAAGCTGTTTCTTGTCTCTGTTTAAGCAGGGAAGCGTTGTGGCAAAATGTTGGCTGCAGTTAAGGCTGCCAAGCTCGGGTGCTCCTGGGTTCCCAGGGCACCTCTTAGCCTGCAAATGGCAGCACCTAAAAACCACGTGCAGGTAACGGCACCCCTCTGTAGGGAGTGGTGCTAGCTGCCTTGTGAAGGCTGCCATTTACTGAGTGCCAAGGAGCCAGCGCTGCAGGCTGAGACAGGTTCCCTTGGCCTGGTTGAGGGGCGGCCTGTGCAAGGCCGGCCACAGTGACCCCTCTGCCCGGCTTGTGCCTGCCTTGCAGGAAGCAGGGCCTGGGCTGCCGGAGCATCTCAGCCCTCGCATCCCCCGTCCTCCCTCCTCTACTGCTCCACTGCCTCGTGCCCTTCAGCAGACAGCAGCCATCCCAGCAGATCCTCCCAACTTGCTTCCCTGCAAACCCCCATGGCACCCAGGCCTTACTGCCCCAGCTCTCTCCCTGCCTGGGGCCCCCCACATGGCTCTGTGACTGGTGGGGAGGCAGAATCTGTGGCTTGTGCACTCAGCGTGACCTGTCACATTCCATGTACAGTCGCACCCACAGCAGTCCCAGTGTGGCCTGTGCTGCGGTCCCAGTGACACCTAAGTGTGCACAAGGACCAGTACATGGGGTGCTCCTAGGCTGTGTTTTCAGCTCCATGCCCTGAGGCCAGGACAGGCCATTTAGTGTCCCCGGGGCAGGGCTGCAGCCACATGCGACCTGAGCAGAGGCCAGTGGGGAGCCAGGTCACACCACACACTGGGGACTAAGCTGCATTTTGCAGAGCAGCTCCCCACGGCCAAGGCCCTTGATCTGGCACCTGGCCTCAGCTCCCATCATTGGCACCACCCCTTACCTGGGACCAACAACATTAAAATCCTTTTGATTCAGGAGCAAAAGAAGAAGAATTTCCCTCTTGGGTGCCTTTCAGAATATTTATTTCTATCATAGTTAATAGAACTAATAGAACAGCTAAAAACCAGGGAAAAATATCTGAAGAAATGGTAGGGGTCAGCTCATCGCTGGTAGAAGGTGAACGTGCAGCTGACAAATGGCCAGATGGATGATTGGCAGGACAGCTAGCAGATGAGCAAAAAAAAAGGCAAAGGCAGGACAGCATTCACAGATGGCAAATGTCCCCAAATCTGTGGCCATCTCCACAGCAGGTCTTTTAACGTCGTGGTGTCTCAGCTTGGCAGGACTCCTCCAAAGAAGACACACGGGTCCCTGCAGAAACGGCCAACACTTCTGGAGCTGTGGATCTCCTGAGTTTAATGCCAAACAGTTCAGTTTTGCCATCCAAGGAAGTCTCTAAGCTCACATTTAACTGGTACAAGGACAACGTTTACACCCAGCACCACCTCTGCTATGGACAGAATGAGGTGCTGAAGCGCCTTGCAAAGAGTTTAATTGAGGTGAGAATTGAGGAAAATTGAGAGAAACAGGCTGCTAATCAGATGGCGTGAAGGCCACAGGAGGAACAGGCATCAGCATCTGCAAAGCTGTAAGAAAGGCCCTGCTTGGGATTTCTAGAGCGCACAGGCTGATGCGAGCAGAGTTAAAGGGGAGGGAGGCTCCTTGGAAAATGCCCTGTAGTGCCAAGCTCCCTTTTGGGCACAGTTCAAAAAGAGTCCAGCCTTCGCTTTTTGAGTCCTGTAAAGGTTAATATGCTCGACGTCATGGGCCCAAGATGAAGGGATGGGCTCTCTGTCCTGCTGGCCAGTGTGTGAGTCAGCCCTCCAGCCTTGACGCCTTCCTACCATCTCTGAGATGCAGCCCAGCTCCTACATGTGCCAGTGGGTGTGCACGACAACAAGCCCCACGCCAAGAGTGGACACCATGAGGGCCACGGCTGCAGCGCGCACGGAGGGGTTTTGCCTCTGCACCAAGTGCAGCAGCTCCCGTGGGATGGTGTTGGCGAGCTCCAGCGCGTAGCCCAGGCTCCAGGCGACGTCCGTGCTCCCGGGCTGCCAAAGGAGAGAGGGGCATCGTGAGGGCAGCTCTAGCACAGAGATGCCCCTAGCAGCACTGGGGCTCTGCGTGCCAGGCCTGGCACAGGCACAGCACGTGTCCCCAAGCAGGAGGTCTCCACGAGCCTTGGCCACAGGGCTGAGCTGCACAGCTGCGTGTTAGCTGGGCACGGTGCTGCTGGACACCTGCCTGCGAGGGCATTGCCATGCTGGGCTGAGGTTGCTGCTTACCTTCCTCTGGATGATGATGTCGTTCCAGCTGGTCTCATTAATCTCAAGGAGGGTGAGGACGTAGTTGGCGTTGGTGCAATAGCTACGCAGTCGCCAGGGATTTTCCTCAGGGTAGCTAGAAGACAGCTGGGGGCGGGTGTGAGAAGGAAGGGAAGTTATTTGAGCTCCTAGCAATGATCTGGCAGCAGGCAATTGCCTTGCAGGTGCAATGGCCTGCTGAGCGCTGACTGCTGCATGAAGAAGGATGGCTCTGTAAGGCCCTTCATGCAAAGACATTTTGTTTTGGAGCCATGAGGGCAGCTCTGCCCAGGGGGATTGATTATTCCTTTGCAGCTTCCCCAGAGCCTCCCATGAGCCATTGTGGGAAACATACATCTTGCCAGCTCCTTGTGCAGAAATTCCGGATGCTGTTGCTGACAGTGAGCAGGGAGTGCTCCTTGGTCACGTTAAGGAATCTCAAGTCAAAGTAAAATTCGGAGAAGGCCTGAAAGGCAGGAAGGAGAAATGGTACCGAGTAAGAGAGGGGAAAGTGCTGCGGGGCAGCTGCTCTGGTCTCCCTTGAGTCAGCAAGGGCTGTCCGCAAGGAGAGCTCTCACCCTGCACACTGCTACAAGCAGCTCTTCTTTTGCCCCTTGTGCACAGCTCTGCAAAGGGCTGGCAAGAGGCCTCTTAATGGGACCTCAAAGGTGCCCCTGAGCAGAACAGTGGCTTCTAAAGAGAGCGAGGGAAGGGAAGGGTGCGCATTTTCCTTACAAAGAAGTGCCCGCTCCCAGCGGGCTCGTAGGCACCGAGGAGGGTGCTCTCCTGGCTCTGGCCACATGTCGAGAAGTTCAACAGCTTGCGGATGACAGCCCGGCACCATTCGGCATGTCCATTGCCCTCCAGGGTCACTCTTCTGTCAGCAAGAGCTGTGTGGAAGTCATTCTGCATTATGTGGGGAGTGGTGTGCAAGGAAGACAGCCAGATGGTTTCTCGGTAGTCTTTTGGGTAGCAAGGATGTCCCACTTGTGTTCTGGAAGGCGACTCCTGGCAAAAGGAAAAAAGTAGGGAGGAGTTTGAATGAACCTATGGGCTCCTCTCACTTTCTCTGTGTCACCCCTCAGCTGAAAGCATGACCGGGTTAAGCAAGGTGTTGGCCGGTTCACTTTGGAATATCTCCAAGGATGGAGACTCCACAGGCTTTCGAGGCTCTATTCTGCTATTTAAGCAGCATTCTTGTGGAAGTGTTTTCCCTATGTCTGGCCAGAATGTCTCACTTTCCATCGTGTGCCAGGTGTCTCTTGCTCTGACACTTTGCACTTTTGGAAAGAGCCTACCTCTGTCTTCTCTCTACCCTCCCCTGAGGTAGCTGTTCCCGTTTCACCTTCTAATCTTTGCTGTGGTTGCTAGCATGAGGGTAGAATCTGATTAGCAGCCAGTTTCCCTCAATTTTCCTCAATTCTCACCTCAATTAAAGTCTTTGCCAGGCGCTTCAGCACCTCATTCTGTCCATAGCAGAGGTGTCTCTGGGTGTAAAGGTTGTCCTTGTACCAGTTAAATGTGAGCTTAGAGACTTCATTGGATGGCAAAAGTGAACTGTTTGGCATCAAACTCAGGAGATCCACAGCTCCAGAAGTGTTGGCCGTTTCCGCAGGGACCCATGTGTCTTCTTTGGAGGAGTCCTGCCAAGAGGAGACAGGACAGGAAAAGGAGCATGTCAGCCCTAAGTACTAGCTGCAAGCCTAATTCTCCTCCCAGTTTATGGCAGTGGTGGTTGTTTTTTGTTTTTTCTTTCTTAGCGGGGGTGAGGGCTGTGTTTGGCTTTTGCAGTCCTTGTCAGTGTTAGGTGGCATGGGGCTTTCTTCCCCGTGTCCACATGGCATGGAGGTGTGCCCTTATCTTTTAGCTGCAACACCCTCATCCTTGCTTTCTTGCAGGGAGATTGCTCTTTAGGCTATTCCAAGAATTTCTTCTCTGACATCATTCCTGAGGGGCAACGACCCAGACCTTCAGGAGGGTGCCCAAAGAGCAGCCCTTAATGCTCTTAATGAATAGATCCTCCCTAAGCTATGGCAGGCTACAGCATGGCCAAGCAGAGCAGTGACAGGACAGGGCCCTTCAAAGTGTGGCCTCAGTATGGGCATTTCTCCTGCCAGCTGAGACACCCTCTCATTCTCTCTGCTGAGGCCTATGCAGTGATGTCACCTCACACCAGCACTTTCCGCGGGGTTTAGAATAGCAGCGACTCTGCTCCGTGAGACTCCAGATGGTTTGCATGTCCCTGAGAAAGCCTCCATCCCCCTCTGAGATCTCACTGAGCCTCTTTCAGCTTGTGTGCTCAGAGGCTCTTTCAGTGCCTCTGTCTTCTTTCTCCTGTCTGCATTTTGGCATGGCTAGAGAAGACCCATGCCTATGGCCTGCAAGGCACGTCCTGCTGAGGCCCACTCACTCCAAAGCCCTAACATGGGCTCTTGTCTCAGAGCGTCTGTGCCACATGTCTGCTCTCTGCAGCGGTGCTCACCTTGTACATGGGTGCTCTGTGCTGCGTCACGAGGTACACAAGGGCAACCAGTAACTCCAATACCACTGCCCCCAGAAGAGCCCGAAGGAAGCGCTTCTTTTGAAGGACCATCGTGGTAGAGGAGCCTGCAAACGTCAACCCAGAAAGAGGAAAAATGTTTGGATGTGAAACGCTGGGAAGAGTGTTGATGAGTTAAAGCTGCAAGGAGGCCGTTCCCCAAAGCTGCCTCCAGGTTGGCCCTCTCCTAAGGAAGCTGCGGGTATCTCGAGTTCAATGGGCTCCTCTCACCTGCTCGCACTCTCAGTCCTGCGCGCTGCCCAGCACGCAGACACGGGCAGCCAGGGATGATGCCAGGATCACTTGCGAGCAACAGCGAAGACGGGGAACACCAGCTCACTGGTCCTCTTCGTCCGCTCGGTCGCTCGTGGATACCTGACTGTCAACAGAAACTGGGTGAAAGTTCTGGAATTTTGCGCTTTTCTAGGTTCCCTCACGAGGGCATTGAGCAGTTGCACTTTGTCGTGCCGACACCAATCGCCACTCTCCATATTGCCCTTAGGAATGTGTTAGCTCTTAAACAGGCAGCTTTGCCGTATCCACTGATTCCAATGAGAAGCAGGCTGGTGCTGGAAAAGGAGGGATGGCCGTGCAAGGAGGGTGCCAGGAGCCCTGAGCAGAGGCAGGAGCCCCCAGTGCCTCCAACTCCTTGCTGCAGCCAGAGCTCGTCTCTGAGCTGCTCGTGGGCCTTTTCAGCCCCACATCGTGAGGCCAGGACAGGCCATTTAGTGTCCCCAGGCCAGAGCTGGAGCCACATAGGAGCTGTGGGGAGCCAAGTCACACCACACACAGGCAACTAAATCCCTCGCTGTCAGCCCTGTCCTCCTCCTGGACCAGACCCCTTTCTGTCACAGCCTGGCTGAAGCAGATTCCCTGTGAAGGGACAATCCCCATCACATAGGGGAAATGTCCTCCCAGTGCTCAAGGCTGTCAAGAAAAGGAAGCCAATCGCTTGTTTTCTCAGCATCAGAGGATCCCTCAGGGCTGGGACCATTATCCCCATGGACACGGTCCTGCCCTGCCCCAGAGCAGTGCCCAGGGACTCGGCCATCGTCGCGTTCTCAGCTTCACTGCTGGTGTCGTGTCGAGTGGGGAGACTGCCCCTGCCTGTGCCCTCAGACACCATCCCGCTGCCTAGAACCTCTCGGCCCGTCCCATTTCTGGAGGACACAAGCTCTAAGTCCAGCAGAGAGACAGAGCAACTTTGTGATGGGTCAGAGCGAGCAGCAGCAGCGATGGATCACAGAGTTTGGAGGGATAGTCCGCGACTGCTGGGAGATGTTTCTTGCAACCATCATTGTCCTCCAACACAGTGTCAAAGCACAAAAGTGCTTCAAGAGAGCAAAGTAACTCTCATATAGATGCTGGATCTAAAGTCCCAGGCATCCTCACAGCTAGAGCTAAATGACACTAAGTGTAATTTGCAGACGACACCAAGCTGGGTAGAAGAATAGATCTGCTTGAGGGTAGGAAGGCTGTACGGAGGGGTCTGGACAGGCTGGATGAATGGGATGAGTCCAACCATATGAGGTTCAACAAGGCCAAGTTTCGGGTCCAGCACTTGAGTCACAATCACCTTCTGCAGCTCTCCAAGCTTGGGGCAGACTGACTGCAGAGCTGTTCAGGTCAGCCTAAGTGTAATCTACTTCACTGACTAATTTATTTGAGGGCAGGGCAGGAAGGCATGAGTTGTTTGGGCAGATCGCTTAGTAATTTTGTTTGTTCTTGGGGCCACCAGAGCCCTGGTACCAGAGAGTCAGTCTGTCCTGGTGCAGGTGAGCAGAGCAACAGCTGTAGTCTGGAGGAGGGTTATTTTCCCGGCTGAGGTGGGAGTTGTCCATCATGGGGATGATGGCTTGAGCTCTGGATTGTCAGGTGCTGAAGGCGAATGGAGTGTCCGAAAGAAGAGTGAAGAGGATGTGTCTGCCAAGTGACGTCCTGTTGTGACCCCGAGCACTGGAAAAGCTATGCAGAGGGATGGAAGGTGTTGGGGTGTCGTGTGTGTGTGTATGGTGTGTGTGCTAGTACATACCCTGGAGTGCAGATGCCTCTCCCAGGTCGGTGGTGTGTGAGGCAGGGTTTTGGGTGTTTCAGAAGAGGAAGTGCGGGTGGGCTAAGGCAGGCAGCTCCAGCCTGTATCTCTGTGGTGTGTGTGGTAGGTGCACTCTGTAGTTCAGGTCTTGAGGTTGACCTTGTCCTTTATGTTCCAGAATGCCTCCCACCCGGTGCAGCACTAGCGCTCTAGGCATCCTTTGTCTTTCTGCCGGGCCTGAGTAATCATCACTGTGAAGAGGATCCCAGCGTGTGCTGCGAAGGCAGCTAAGGGCAGTTCAGTCCCTCTGACTGTCTTGTGAGTTTTTGTGGTCCATCGTCTTCGCCACTGCTGTGGAGGCTTCATCAGTCTCTCTTTTCTCTTCGGAGGCCCGTCTTGTTTTGCACGTTCTCAACGTCCCTCCAGGGTTGTCTTTCCTGTATTGCATCATAGTATTATATCCTCCTTAAGGACTCTCTTTGCATGTCTTTCTCTGGCTTGGCTGTCCCCTTTCTGGCACAGGTGCCGGTATTTGAGTCTCTTCTGGTCTCCTGCCGACCATCAGGGCTGCACAGTTCATATGTCACAGGACTTTGTAGTCCTCAGTATTTTCCATGTGGTATAAGTTCTTGCTGCGTAGAGCTTTCCTCTGTTTGCCTGATGTTGTTTGTGTGCGTGCCTGTCTGTTTGGGGCTGGAGCTCCCCGACTGTTGGAGTTGTCTGCAGTAGGTTATGGAGTGTGGCAGTGATGGCCTGGTGATTGTTGAGCATGTCTGTGCATAATGCACTTGATTTATTAATTTTTGGGGGACGGGGTGGGTTGGTGGGGCAGGTAGGTTTTGCATTGCTTTTCAAATGCAGGGGTCCGTGTCCTGACGGTCCCAAAAGAGAAGGCGTGAGAAAGGGTCCTTTCCTAAGAAGAAGATGAGCGAGGGAGTTGTTGGGGGTAAAGTGTTGTGGTCTGTGGGCTTTTTTGATGAGTTTTTGCTTTGTGCATGCAGGTGTTGAGTAATGTGGAGAGGGGGGTGCTGGGGTTCTGGAGGAGTGCGGCAAGGTGAGGGTCTTGCCTGTGAGAGCAAGCAGAGCCTAGGGTAGGGGCATTGTGTCCCTGGTGCTGTGTCTCTTGCCCACCTCCCTTCTCCTCTTACAGGCCCTACGGCAGCTCTAGAGCTTGCAGCACATAGGCCGCTGTTCTGGATGCGCTAGCAGAAGAGGTCAAGGTGTTGTATTGGAGTATTACTGCAGTTGGGATGTATTTTTTGTCATCTCCTCAAGGTGTGCTCTTCTGTCGTTTTTTGTGTTTGTAGATTTTGTTGGATTTGGCGGAGAGGAGGCACTGCGTGAGCACAAGGAGCCCAAGCGGGTGAGATGGGGTGCCTGTGTGTGTGTGTTGGGTTTGTTTTGAGCGATGGGGTGCTGCCGTGCTGCATGTTGGTGGTTTGCTTTTGCTCCGCTTTGTCAGGTGCTGAGCGGGCCCTTTCTGTCCTATCTCCCTAGGACTGTGTGTGCTGCTCTGATGACCGAGCCCCTGAGCTGGGTCCCCTAGCAAGTGCAATAAGCTGCCAGGGTGTCTGTGCTGCAGGAGGACAGGGGATTGCTCTGTGTGACATGAGTGGGTCTTCTTGGAGTACCCGGACGGGTCTCTTGAGTCCTCTGTGTGTCCTTTAGATGAGAGGCAGGTTGAGATCTCTGCTTTCTTCTGCCACTGTCTTTGATGGTCCATGGTGTGTGTGTGAGGAGGGGGCTGCTGTCCCAGCACCCCTGTGCTGTGGCGCTTTTGCCTTGCTCTGGGTTTCCTTAGAGCACTTTGCAGAGTGACACAGGGGTGTCTGGGCCAGCTGAAGGGCCTTTCACACTCACCCAGTGTGCTGTAGCACCACAAGCACCTTGAGGTGGGGGTCCTGTTAAGTCAGGCACATCCATACTGGCAGAGCCTTGTGGGTGGCCCCGCTTTGGGCTGACCTTGGCTGTGCCCTCTGCGGGGTCTGTGCTGGGTGGTTTCTGAAAGCAGTGGTCCTGCATGCTGCTAGGCGTCGTGTTTGTTTTGCAGGAGATGTCCGGGCCCCTCTTTGGGTGAAGAAAGGAGGAATGAAGTTCTGGAGTGTTGCTGACACCCCTGTGATCATGCTCAGCCCTGGCACAGGTGAGGCAGCCGTACGGAGCGTGTAGCACAGGGACACAGGGGTGAGTGAGGATCCTGGCAGGATCTGTTAGAACAGGCACTTTTTTCCCACACACACGAGGGAAGGCCTGGGGGCTCCTGAGGCTTTGGAGAGGCCTGGCATGTCCTGCAGTAAAGTGGGAGAGAGCTCATCTGCAGTGTGGCAGGAACAGAGCACAGGTCCACGTGTGCTGGAGGAGGCAGGGACTAGAGCCCGGTGTGTGTGAGCCATGGGGTTATTGCCAGGCTGCACTGCCAGGCTGTCGCCTGGGTTAGGGAAGGGCCTAACATTTGTGTGCCAGCTCTGCAGAAGCTGTTTCTTGTCTCTGTTTAAGCAGGGAAGCGTTGTGGCAAAATGTTGGCTGCAGTTAAGGCTGCCAAGCTCGGGTGCTCCTGGGTTCCCAGGGCACCTCTTAGCCTGCAAATGGCAGCACCTAAAAAGCACGTGCAGGTAACGGCACCGCTCTGTAGGGAGTGGTGCTAGCTGCCTTGTGAAGGCTGCCGTTTACTGAGTGCCAAGGAGCCAGCGCTGCACCCTGAGACAGGTTCCCTTGGCCTGGTTGAGGGGCGGCCTGTGCAAGGCCGGCCACAGTGAGCCCTCTGCCCGGCTTGTGCCTGCCTTGCAGGAAGCAGGGCCTGGGCTGCCGGAGCATCTCAGCCCTCGCATCCCCCGTCCTCCCTCCTCTACTGCTCCACTGCCTCGTGCCCTTCAGCAGACAGCAGCCATCCCAGCAGATCCTCCCAACTTGCTTCCCTGCAAACCCCCATGGCACCCAGGCCTTACTGCCCCAGCTCTCTCCCTGCCTGGGGCCCCCCACATGGCTCTGTGACTGGTGGGGAGGCAGAATCTGTGGCTTGTGCACTCAGCGTGACCTGTCACATTCCATGTACAGTCGCACCCACAGCAGTCCCAGTGTGGCCTGTGCTGGGGTCCCAGTGACACCTAAGTGTGCACAAGGACCAGTACATGGAGTGCTCCTAGGCTGTGTTTTCAGCTCCATGCCCTGAGGCCAGGACAGGCCATTTAGTGTCCCCGGGGCAGGGCTGCAGCCACATGCGACCTGAGCAGAGGCCAGTGGGGAGCCAGGTCACACCACACACTGGGGACTAAGCTGCATTTTGCAGAGCACCTCCCCACGGCCAAGGCCCTTGTTCTGGCACCTGGCCTCAGCTCCCATCATTGGCACCACCCCTTACCTGGGACCAACAACATTAAAATCCTTTTGATTCAGGAGCAAAAGAAGAAGAATTTCCCTCTTGGGTGCCTTTCAGAATATTTATTTCTATCATAGTTAATAGAACTAATAGAACAGCTAAAAACCAGGGAAAAATATCTGAAGAAATGGTAGGGGTCAGCTCATCGCTGGTAGAAGGTGAACGTGCAGCTGACAAATGGCCAGATGGATGATTGGCAGGACAGCTAGCAGATGAGCAAAAAAAAAGGCAAAGGCAGGACAGCATTCACAGATGGCAAATGTCCCCAAATCTGTGGCCATCTCCACAGCAGGTCTTTTAACGTCGTGGTGTCTCAGCTTGGCAGGACTCCTCCAAAGAAGACACACGGGTCCCTGCAGAAACGGCCAACACTTCTGGAGCTGTGGATCTCCTGAGTTTAATGCCAAACAGTTCAGTTTTGCCATCCAAGGAAGTCTCTAAGCTCACATTTAACTGGTACAAGGACAACGTTTACACCCAGCACCACCTCTGCTATGGACAGAATGAGGTGCTGAAGCGCCTTGCAAAGAGTTTAATTGAGGTGAGAATTGTGGAAAATTGAGAGAAACAGGCTGCTAATCAGATGGCATGAAGGCCACACGAGGAACAGGCATCAGCATCTGCAAAGCTGTAAGAAAGGCCCTGCTTGGGATTTCTAGAGCGCACCGGCTGATGCGAGCAGAGTTAAAGGGGAGGGAGGCTCCTTGGAAAATGCCCTGTAGTGCCAAGCTCCCTTTTGGGCACAGTTCAAAAAGAGTCCAGCCTTCGCTTTTTGAGTCCTGTAAAGGTTAATATGCTCCACGTCATGGGCCCAAGATGAAGGGATGGGCTCTCTGTCCTGCTGGCCAGTGTGTGAGTCAGCCCTCCAGCCTTGACGCCTTCCTACCATCTCTGAGATGCAGCCCAGCTCCTACATGTGCCAGTGGGTGTGCACGACAACAAGCCCCACGCCAAGAGTGGACACCATGAGGGCCACGGCTGCAGCGCGCACGGAGGGGTTTTGCCTCTGCACCAAGTGCAGCAGCTCCCGTGGGATGGTGTTGGCGAGCTCCAGCGCGTAGCCCAGGCTCCAGGCGACGTCCGTGCTCCCGGGCTGCCAAAGGAGAGAGGGGCATCGTGAGGGCAGCTCTAGCACAGAGATGCCCCTAGCAGCACTGGGGCTCTGCGTGCCAGGCCTGGCACAGGCACAGCGCGTGTCCCCAAGCAGGAGGTCTCCACGAGCCTTGGCCACAGGGCTGAGCTGCACAGCTGCGTGTTAGCTGGGCACGGTGCTGCTGGACACCTGCCTGCGAGGGCATTGCCATGCTGGGCTGAGGTTGCTGCTTACCTTCCTCTGGATGATGATGTCGTTCCAGCTGGTCTCATTAATCTCAAGGAGGGTGAGGACGTAGTTGGCGTTGGTGCAATAGCTACGCAGTCGCCAGGGATTTTCCTCAGGGTAGCTAGAAGACAGCTGGGGGCGGGTGTGAGAAGGAAGGGAAGTTATTTGAGCTCCTAGCAATGATCTGGCAGCAGGCAATTGCCTTGCAGGTGCAATGGCCTGCTGAGCGCTGACTGCTGCATGAAGAAGGATGGCTCTGTAAGGCCCTTCATGCAAAGACATTTTGTGTGGACTGGGCAGGTGTTTTGGAGCCATGAGGGCAGCTCTGGCCAGGGGGATTGATTATTCCTTTGCAGCTTCCCCAGAGCCTCCCATGAGCCATTGTGGGAAACATACATCTTGCCAGCTCCTTGTGCAGAAATTCCGGATGCTGTTGCTGACAGTGAGCAGGGAGCGCTCCTTGGTCACGTTAAGGAATCTCAAGTCAAAGTAAAATTCGGAGAAGGCCTGAAAGGCAGGAAGGAGAAATGGTACCGAGTAAGAGAGGGGAAAGTGCCGCGGGGCAGCTGCTCTGGTCTCCCTTGAGTCAGCAAGGGCTGTCCGCAAGGAGAGCTCTCACCCTGCACACTGCTACAAGCAGCTCTTCTTTTGCCCCTTGTGCACAGCTCTGCAAAGGGCTGGCAAGAGGCCTCTTAATGGGACCCCAAAGGTGCCCCTGAGCAGAACAGTGGCTTCTAAAGAGAGCGAGGGAAGGGAAGGGTGCGCATTTTCCTTACAAAGAAGTGCCCGCTCCCAGCGGGCTCGTAGGCACCGAGGAGGGTGCTCTCCTGGCTCTGGCCACATGTCGAGAAGTTCAACAGCTTGCGGATGACAGCCCGGCACCATTCGGCATGTCCATTGCCCTCCAGGGTCACTCTTCTGTCAGCAAGAGCTGTGTGGAAGTCATTCTGCATTATGTGGGGAGTGGTGTGCAAGGAAGACAGCCAGATGGTTTCTCGGTAGTCTTTTGGGTAGCAAGGATGTCCCACTTGTGTTCTGGAAGGCGACTCCTGGCAAAAGGAAAAAAGTAGGGAGAAGTTTGAATGAACCTATGAGCTCCTCTCACTTTCTCTGTGTCACCCCTCAGCTGAAAGCATGACCGGGTTAAGCAAGGTGTTGGCCGGTTCACTTTGGAATATCTCCAAGGATGGAAACTCCACAGGCTTTCGAGGCTCTATTCTGCTATTTAAGCAGCATTCTTGTGGAAGTGTTTTCCCTATGTCTGGCCAGAATGTCTCACTTTCCATCGTGTGCCAGGTGTCTCTTGCTCTGACACTTTGCACTTTTGGAAAGAGCCTGCCTCTGTCTTCTCTCTACCCTCCCCTGAGGTAGCTGTTCCCGTTTCACCTTCTAATCTTTGCTGTGGTTGCTAGCATGAGGGTAGAATCTGATTAGCAGCCAGTTTCCCTCAATTTTCCTCAGTTCTCACCTCAATTAAAGTCTTTGCCAGGCGCTTCAGCACCTCATTCTGTCCATAGCAGAGGTGTCTCTGGGTGTAAAGGTTGTCCTTGTACCAGTTAAATGTGAGCTTAGAGACTTCATTGGATGGCAGAAGTGAACTGTTTGGCATCAAACTCAGGAGATCCACAGCTCCAGAAGTGTTGGCCGTTTCCGCAGGGACCCCTGTGTCTTCTTTGGAGGAGTCCTGCCAAGAGGAGACAGGACAGGAAAAGGAGCATGTCAGCCCTAAATACTAGCTGCAAACCTAATTCTCCTCCCAGTTTATGGCAGTGGTGGTTGTTTTTTGTTTTTTCTTTCTTAGCGGGGGTGAGGGCTGTGTTTGGCTTTTGCAGTCCTTGTCAGTGTTAGGTGGCATGGGGCTTTCTTCTCCGTGTCCACATGGCATGGAGGTGTGCCCTTATCTTTTAGCTGCAACACCCTGATCCTTGCTTTCTTGCAGGGAGATTGCTCTTTAGGCTATTCCAAGAATTTCTTCTCTGACATCGTTCCTGAGGGGCAACGACCCAGACCTTCAGGAGGGTGCCCAAAGAGCAGCCCTTAATGCTCTTAATGAATAGATCCTCCCTAAGCTATGGCAGGCTACAGCATGGCCAAGCAGAGCAGTGACAGGACAGGGCCCTTCAAAGTGTGGCCTCAGTATGGGCATTTCTCCTGCCAGCTGAGACACCCTCTCATTCTCTCTGCTGAGGCCTATGCAGTGATGTCACCTCACACCAGCACTTTCCGCGGGGTTTAGAATAGCAGCGACTCTGCTCCGTGAGACTCCAGATGGTTTGCATGTCCCTGAGAAAGCCTCCATCCCCCTCTGAGATCTCACTGAGCCTCTTTCAGCTTGTGTGCTCAGAGGCTCTTTCAGTGCCTCTGCCTTCTTTCTCCTGTCTGCATTTTGGCATGGCTAGAGAAGACCCATGCCTATGGCCTGCAAGGCACGTCCTACTGAGGCCCACTCACTCCAAAGCCCTAACATGGGCTCTTGTCTCAGAGCGTCTGTGCCACATGTCTGCTCTCTGCAGTGGTGCTCACCTTGTACATGGGTGCTCTGTGCTGCGTCACGAGGTACACGAGGGCAACCAGTAACTCCAATACCACTGCCCCCAGAAGAGCCCGGAGGAAGCGCTTCTTTTGAAGGACCATCGTGGTAGAGGGGCCTGCAAACGTCAACCCAGAAAGAGGAAAAATGTTTGGATGTGAAACGCTGGGAAGAGTGTTGATGAGTTAAAGCTGCAAGGAGGCCGTTCCCCAAAGCTGCCTCCAGGTTGGCCCTCTCCTAAGGAAGCTGCGGGTATCTCGAGTTCAATGGGCTCCTCTCACCTGCTCGCACTCTCAGTCCTGCGCGCTGCCCAGCACGCAGACACGGGCAGCCAGGGATGATGCCAGGATCACTTGCGAGCAACAGCGAAGACGGGGAACACCAGCTCACTGGTCCTCTTCGTCCGCTCGGTCGCTCTTGGATACCAGACTGTCAACAGAAACTGGGTGAAAGTTCTGGAATTTTGCGCTTTTCTAGGTTCCCTCACGAGGGCATTGAGCAGTTGCACTTTGTCGTGCCGACACCAATCGCCACTCTCCATATTGCCCTTAGGAATGTGTTAGCTCTTAAACAGGCAGCTTTGCCGTATCCACTGATTCCAATGAGAAGCAGGCTGGTGCTGGAAAAGGAGGGATGGCCGTGCAAGGAGGGTGCCAGGAGCCCTGAGCAGAGGCAGCAGCCCCCAGTGCTTCCAACTCCTTGCTGCAGCCAGAGCTCGTCTCTGAGCTGCTCGTGGGCCTTTTCAGCCCCACATCGTGAGGCCAGGACAGGCCATTTAGTGTCCCCAGGCCAGAGCTGGAGCCACATAGGAGCTGTGGGGAGCCAAGTCACACCACACACAGGCAACTAAATCCCTCGCTGTCAGCCCTGTCCTCCTCCTGGACCAGACCCCTTTCTGTCACAGCCTGGCTGAAGCAGATTCCCTGTGAAGGGACAATCCCCATCACATAGGGGAAATGTCCTCCCAGTGCTCAAGGCTGTCAAGAAAAGGAAGCCAATCGCTTGTTTTCTCAGCATCAGAGGATCCTACAGGGCAGAGACCATTATCCCCATGGACACGGTCCTGCCCTGCCCCAGAGCAGTGCCCAGGGACTCGGCCATCGTCGCGTTCTCAGCTTCACTGCTGGTGTCGTGTCGAGTGGGGAGACTGCCCCTGCCTGTGCCCTCAGACACCATCCCCCTGCCTAGAACCTCTCGGCCCGTCCCATTTCTGGAGGACACAAGCTCTAAGTCCAGCAGAGAGACAGAGCAACTTTGTGATGGGTCAGAGCGAGCAGCAGCAGCGATGGATCACAGAGTTTGGAGGGATAGTCCGTGACTGCTGGGAGATGTTTCTTGCAACTATCATTGTCCTCCAACACAGTGTCAAAACAGAAAAGTGCTTCAAGACAGCAAAGTAACTCTCATATAGATGCTGGATCTAAAGTCCCAGGCATCCTCACAGCTAGAGCTAAATGACACTAAATGTAATTTGCAGACGACACCAAGCTGGGTAGAAGAATAGATCTGCTTGAGGGTAGGAAGGCTGTACGGAGGGGTCTGGACAGGCTGGATGAATGGGATGAGTCCAACCATATGAGGTTCAACAAGGCCAAGTTTCGGGTCCAGCACTTGAGTCACAATCACCTTCTGCAGCTCTCCAAGCTTGGGGCAGACTGACTGCAGAGCTGTTCAGGTCAACCTAAGTGTAATCTACTTCACTGACTAATTTATTTGAGGGCAGGGCAGGAAGGCATGAGTTGTTTGGGCAGATCGCTTAGTAATTTTGTTTGTTCTTGGGGTCACCAGAGCCCTGGTACCAGAGAGTCAGTCTGTCCTGGTGCAGGTGAGCAGAGCAACAGCTGTACTCTGGAGGAGGGTTATTTTCCCGGCTGAGGTGGGAGTTGTCCGTCATGGGGATGATGGCTTGAGCTCTGGATTGTCAGGTGGTGAAGGCGAATGGAGTGTCCGAAAGAAGAGTGAAGAGGATGTGTCTGCCAAGTGACGTCCTGTTGTGACCCCGAGCACTGGAAAAGCTATGCAGAGGGATGGAAGGTGTTGGGGTGTCGTGTGTGTGTGTCTGGTGTGTGTGCTAGTACATACCCTGGAGTGCAGATGCCTCTCCCAGGTCGGTGGTGTGTGAGGCAGGGTTTTGGGTGTTTCAGAAGAGGAAGTGCGGGTGCGCTAAGGCAGGCAGCTCCAGCCTGTATCTCTGTGGTGTGTGTGGTAGGTGCACTCTGTAGTTCAGGTCTTGAGGTTGACCTTGTCCTTTACGTTCCAGAATGCCTCCCACCCGGTGCAGCACTAGCGCTGTAGGCATCCTTTGTCTTTCTGCCGGGCCTGAGTAATCATCACTGTGAAGAGGATCCCAGCGTGTGCTGCGAAGGCAGCTAAGGGCAGTTCAGTCCCTCTGACTGTCTTGTGAGTTTTTGTGGTCCATCGTCTTCGCCACTGCTGTGGAGGCTTCATCAGTCTCTCTTTTCTCTTCGGAGGCCCGTCTTGTTTTGCACGTTCTCAACGTCCCTCCAGGGTTGTCTTTCCTGTATTGCATCATAGTATTATATCCCCCTTAAGGACTCTCTTTGCATGTCTTTCTCTGGCTTGGCTGTCCCCTTTCTGGCACAGGTGCCGGCATTTGACTCTCTTCAGGTCTCGTGCCAAGCATCAGGGCTGCACAGTTCATATGTCACAAGACTTTGTAGTCCTCATTTTTTTTTTGCATGTGGTATAAGTTCTTGCTGCGTAGAGCTTTCCTCTGTTTGCCTGATGTTGTTTGTGTGCGTGCCTGTCTGTTTGGGGCTGGAGCTCCCTGACTGTTGGAGTTGTGTGCAGTAGGTTATGGAGTGTGGCAGTGATGGCCTGGTGATTGTTGAGCATGTCTGTGCATAATGCACTTGATTTATTAATTTTTGGGGGACGGGGTGGGTTGGTGGGGCAGGTAGGTTTTGCATTGCTTTTCAAATGCAGGGGTCCGTGTCCTGATGGTCCCAAAAGAGAAGGCGTGAGAAAGGGTCCTTTCCTAAGAAGAAGATGAGCGAGGGAGTTGTTGGGGGTAAAGTGTTGTGGTCTGTGGGCTTTTTTGATGAGTTTTTGCTTTGTGCATGCAGGTGTTGAGTAATGTGGAGAGGGGGTTGCTGGGGTTCTGGAGGAGCGCGGCAAGGTGAGGGTCTTGCCTGTGAGAGCAAGCAGAGCCTAGGGTAGGGGCATTGTGTCCCTGGTGCTGTGTCTCTTGCCCACCTCCCTTCTCCTCTTACAGGCCCTACGGCAGCTCTAGAGCTTGCAGCACATAGGCGGCGGTTCTGGATGGGCTAGCAGAAGAGGTCAAGGTGTTGTATCGGGGTATTACTGCAGTTGGGATGAATTTTTTGTCATCTCCTCAAGGTGTGCTCTTCTCTCGTCTTTTGTGTTTGTAGATTTTGTTGGATTTGGCGGAGAGGAGGCACTGCGTGAGCACAAGGAGCCCAAGCGGGTGAGATGGGGTGCCTGTGTGTGTGTGTTGGGTTTGTTTTGAGCGATGGGGTGCTGCCGTGCTGCATGTTGGTGATTTGCTTTTGCTCCGCTTTGTCAGGTGCTGAGCTGGCCCTTTCCAGTCACTACTGAGGATCCAAGGTGAGGTAGAATAACTGAGAGTAATGCTGTGTCCGTAGATGTAGGACTCCTCATTCCTGCCTAGCAGAAGACTTAGTTGGTAATTTTGCTTGTTCTAACTGTCACAAGCCCCCTCAGAGCCCTGATGCCAGAACGTGGTTGTGTCCCGGTGCAGGTGAGCAGAGGGAGAGCTCTTCTTTGGAGGAGGGTGTTTTTGCTGCTGCATTGGGACTTATCTGGCATGGCAATGACAACTTGAGGTCTAGTTAGGCAGGTGATGAGGGTGAACGAGGTGTCCAAAACAAGATGGAAAGGATGCGTCTGCCAACTGAGGACAGCTCCTGAAGTCCAGTGGTGACCCTGAGCACTGCCAGAGCTAAGTGGGTGGATGGACAGAAGGTGTTGGGGAGTCTTTTGATGGTGAGTCTGTTTGCTTCCAGACTGTCTAGTGTGGATGCCTCTTGGGGATGAGCGGTGTGTGAGGCAGGCAGCTCCAGCCTGTGTCTCTATGGTGTGTGTTGCATCTGTGCACTGCTCTCAGCAGGTCTTGGTGTGATTCTTGTTGTTTTTTTTTTTTTCCTTTCTGGAACATAGAGCATCTTCTGTGTAACCGCATACACCAAGGACACCCACCCTGGTACACCTCCCGCACTACGCTATTCCAGCCCTTGCATGTACACAGCACATACCTGCCTTGTGCTCTCCCACCCCTCCTCTCTCCATCCTCCCCGTCACCTCCCCTCTTTCCCCGCCATTCCCTGCTCTATCCCTTCCCTGTCCTCATCCGTGTCTACCTCTCCCCTACCCGCCTCCCTCCCCCTCAGCATGCACTACCTCCTTAAGAAGAAGGTTTAGGGTTAAGGGTTAGGGCTAGAGTTTACAGCTAGGGCTACAAGCTATTGTTCCTCTGGCCACCTCCTGTCCTATCCCCCTAGGACTGTGTGTGCTGCTCTGATGACCGAGCCCCTGAGCTGGGTCCCCTAGCAAGTGCAATAAGCTGCCAGGGTGTCTGTGCTGCAGGAGGGCAGGGGATTGCTCTGTGTGACATGAGTGGGTCTTCTTGGAGTACCCAGACGGGTCTCTTGAGTCCTCTGTGTGTCCTTTAGATGAGAGGCAGGTTGAGATCTCTGCTTCCTTCTGCCACTGTCTTTGATGGTCCATGGTGTGTGTGTGAGGAGGGGGCTGCTGTCCCAGCACCCCTGTGCTGTGGCGCTTTTGCCTTGCTCTGGGTTTCCTTAGAGCACTTTGCAGAGTGACACAGGGGTGTCTGGGCCAGCTGAAGGGCCTTTCACACTCACCCAGTGTGCTGTAGCACCACAAGCACCTTGAGGTGGGGGTTCCTGTTAAGTCAGGCACATCCATACTGGCAGAGCCTTGTGGGTGGCCCCGCTTTGGGCTGGCCTAGGCTGTGCCCTCTGCGGGGTCTGTGCTGGGTGGTTTCTGAAAGCAGTGGTCCTGCATGCTGCTAGGCGTCGTGTTTGTTTTGCAGGAGATGTCCGGGCCCCTCTTTGGGTGAAGAAAGGAGGAATGAAGTTCTGGAGTGTTGCTGACACCCCTGTGATCATGCTCAGCCCTGGCACAGGTGAGGCAGCCGTACGGAGCGTGTAGCACAGGGACAAAGGGGTGAGTGAGGATCCTGGCAGGATCTGTTAGAACAGGCACTTTTTTCCCACACACACGAGGGAAGGCCTGGGGGCTCCTGAGGCTTTGGAGAGGCCTGGCATGTCCTGCAGTAAAGTGGGAGAGAACTCATCTGCAGTGTGGCAGGAACAGAGCACAGGTCTACGTGTGCTGGAGGAGGCAGGGACTAGAGCCCAGTGTGTGTGAGCCATGGGGTTATTGCCAGGCTGCACTGCCAGGCTGTCGCCTGGGTTAGGGTAGGGCCTAACATTTGTGTGCCAGCTCTGCAGAAGCTGTTTCTTGTCTCTGTTTAAGCAGGGAAGCGTTGTGGCAAAATGTTGGCTGCAGTTAAGGCTGCCAAGCTCGGGTGCTCCTGGGTTCCCAGGGCACCTCTTAGCCTGCAAATGGCAGCACCTAAAAACCACGTGCAGGTAACGGCACCGCTCTGTAGGGAGTGGTGCTAGCTGCCTTGTGAAGGCTGCCGTTTACTGAGTGCCAAGGAGCCAGCGCTGCAGGCTGAGACAGGTTCCCTTGGCCTGGTTGAGGGGCGGCCTGTGCAAGGCCGGCCACAGTGACCCCTGTGCCCGGCTTGTGCCTGCCTTGCAGGAAGCAGGGCCTGGGCTGCCGGAGCATCTCAGCCCTCGCATCCCCCGTCCTCCCTCCTCTACTGCTCCACTGCCTCGTGCCCTTCAGCAGACAGCAGCCATCCCAGCAGATCCTCCCAACTTGCTTCCCTGCAAACCCCCATGGCACCCAGGCCTTACTGCCCCAGCTCTCTCCCTGCCTGGGGCCCCCCACATGGCTCTGTGACTGGTGGGGAGGCAGAATCTGTGGCTTGTGCACTCAACGTGACCTGTCACATTCCATGTACAGTCGCACCCAAAGCAGTCCCAGTGTGGCCTGTGCTGGGGTCCCAGTGACACCTAAGTGTGCACAAGGACCAGTACATGGGGTGCTCCTAGGCTGTGTTTTCAGCTCCATGCCCTGAGGCCAGGACAGGCCATTTAGTGTCCCCGGGGCAGCGCTGCAGCCACATGCGACCTGAGCAGAGGCCAGTGGGGAGCCAGGTCACACCACACACTGGGGACTAAGCTGCATTTTGCAGAGCAGCTCCCCACGGCCAAGGCCCTTGTTCTGGCACCTGGCCTCAGCTCCCATCATTGGCACCACCCCTTACCTGGGACCAACAACATTAAAATCCTTTTGATTCAGGAGCAAAAGAAGAAGAATTTCCCTCTTGGGTGCCTTTCAGAATATTTATTTCTATCATAGTTAATAGAACTAATAGAACAGCTAAAAACCAGGGAAAAATATCTGAAGAAATGGTAGGGGTCAGCTCATCGCTGGTAGAAGGTGAACGTGCAGCTGACAAATGGCCAGATGGATGATTGGCAGGACAGCTAGCAGATGAGCAAAAAAAAAGGCAAAGGCAGGACAGCATTCACAGATGGCAAATGTCCCCAAATCTGTGGCCATCTCCACAGCAGGTCTTTTAACCTCGTGGTGTCTCAGCTTGGCAGGACTCCTCCAAAGAAGACACACGGGTCCCTGCAGAAACGGCCAACACTTCTGGCGCTGTGGATCTCCTGAGTTTAATGCCAAACAGTTCAGTTTTGCCATCCAAGGAAGTCTCTAAGCTCACATTTAACTGGTACAAGGACAACGTTTACACCCAGCACCACCTCTGCTATGGACAGAATGAGGTGCTGAAGCGCCTTGCAAAGAGTTTAATTGAGGTGAGAATTGTGGAAAATTGAGAGAAACAGGCTGCTAATCAGATGGCATGAAGGCCACAGGAGGAACAGGCATCAGCATCTGCAAAGCTGTAAGAAAGGCCCTGCTTGGGATTTCTAGAGCGCACAGGCTGATGCGAGCAGAGTTAAAGGGGAGGGAGGCTCCTTGGAAAATGCCCTGTAGTGCCAAGCTCCCTTTTGGGCACAGTTCAAAAAGAGTCCAGCCTTCACTTTTTGAGTCCTGTAAAGGTTAATATGCTCCACGTCATGGGCCCAAGATGAAGAGATGGGCTCTCTGTCCTGCTGGCCAGTGTGTGAGTCAGCCCTCCAGCCTTGACGCCTTCCTACCATCTCTGAGATGCAGCCCATCTCCTACATGTGCCAGTGGGTGTGCACGACAACAAGCCCCACGCCAAGAGTGGACACCATGAGGGCCACGGCTGCAGCGCGCACGGAGGGGTTTTGCCTCTGCACCAAGTGCAGCAGCTCCCGTGGGATGGTGTTGGCGAGCTCCAGCGCGTAGCCCAGGCTCCAGGCGACGTCCGTGCTCCCGGGCTGCCAAAGGAGAGAGGGGCATCGTGAGGGCAGCTCTAGCACAGAGATGCCCCTAGCAGCACTGGGGCTCTGCGTGCCAGGCCTGGCACAGGCACAGCGCGTGTCCCCAAGCAGGAGGTCTCCACAAGCCTTGGCCACAGGGCTGAGCTGCACAGCTGCGTGTTAGCTGGGCACGGTGCTGCTGGACACCTGCCTGCGAGGGCATTGCCATGCTGGGCTGAGGTTGCTGCTTACCTTCCTCTGGATGATGATGTCGTTCCAGCTGGTCTCATTAATCTCAAGGAGGGTGAGGACGTAGTTGGCGTTGGTGCAATAGCTACGCAGTCGCCAGGGATTTTCCTCAGGGTAGCTAGAAGACAGCTGGGGGCGGGTGTGAGAAGGAAGGGAAGTTATTTGAGCTCCTAGCAATGATCTGGCAGCAGGCAATTGCCTTGCAGGTGCAATGGCCTGCTGAGCGCTGACTGCTGCATGAAGAAGGATGGCTCTGTAAGGCCCTTCATGCAAAGACATTTTGTGTGGACTGGGCAGGTGTTTTGGAGCCATGAGGGCAGCTCTGCCCAGGGGGATTGATTATTCCTTTGCAGCTTCCCCAGAGCCTCCCATGAGCCATTGTGGGAAACATACATCTTGCCAGCTCCTTGTGCAGAAATTCCGGATGCTGTTGCTGACAGTGAGCAGGGAGCGCTCCTTGGTCACGTTGAGGAATCTCAAGTCAAAGTAAAATTCGGAGAAGGCCTGAAAGGCAGGAAGGAGAAATGGTACCGAGTAAGAGAGGGGAAAGTGCTGCGGGGCAGCTGCTCTGGTCTCCCTTGAGTCAGCAAGGGCTGTCCGCAAGGAGAGCTCTCACCCTGCACACTGCTACAAGCAGCTCTTCTTTTGCCCCTTGTGCACAGCTCTGCAAAGGGCTGGCAAGAGGCCTCTTAATGGGACCCCAAAGGTGCCCCTGAGCAGAACAGTGGCTTCTAAAGAGAGCGAGGGAAGGGAAGGGTGCGCATTTTCCTTACAAAGAAGTGCCCGCTCCCAGCGGGCTCGTAGGCACCGAGGAGGGTGCTCTCCTGGCTCTGGCCACATGTCGAGAAGTTCAACAGCTTGCGGATGACAGCCCGGCACCATTCGGCATGTCCATTGCCCTCCAGGGTCACTCTTCTGTCAGCAAGAGCTGTGTGGAAGTCATTCTGCATTATGTGGGGAGTGGTGTGCAAGGAAGACAGCCAGATGGTTTCTCGGTAGTCTTTTGGGTAGCAAGGATGTCCCACTTGTGTTCTGGAAGGTGACTCCTGGCAAAAGGAAAAAAGTAGGGAGAAGTTTGAATGAACCTATGAGCTCCTCTCACTTTCTCTGTGTCACCCCTCAGCTGAAAGCATGACCGGGTTAAGCAAGGTGTTGGCCGGTTCACTTTGGAATATCTCCAAGGATGGAGACTCCACAGGCTTTCGAGGCTCTATTCTGCTATTTAAGCAGCATTCTTGTGGAAGTGTTTTCCCTATGTCTGGCCAGAATGTCTCACTTTCCATCGTGTGCCAGGTGTCTCTTGCTCTGACACTTTGCACTTTTGGAAAGAGCCTGCCTCTGTCTTCTCTCTACCCTCCCCTGAGGTAGCTGTTCCCGTTTCACCTTCTAATCTTTGCTGTGGTTGCTAGCATGAGGGTAGAATCTGATTAGCAGCCAGTTTCCCTCAATTTTCCTCAATTCTCACCTCAATTAAAGTCTTTGCCAGGCGCTTCAGCACCTCATTCTGTCCATAGCAGAGGTGTCTCTGGGTGTAAAGGTTGTCCTTGTACCAGTTAAATGTGAGCTTAGAGACTTCATTGGATGGCAGAAGTGAACTGTTTGGCATCAAACTCAGGAGATCCACAGCTCCAGAAGTGTTGGCCATTTCCGCAGGGACCCCTGTGTCTTCTTTGGAGGAGTCCTGCCAAGAGGAGACAGGACAGGAAAAGGAGTATGTCAGCCCTAAATACTAGCTGCAAACCTAATTCTCCTCCCAGATTATGGCAGTGGTGGTTGTTTTTTGTTTTTTGTTTCTTAGCGGGGGTGAGGGCTGTGTTTGGCTTTTGCAGTCCTTGTCAGTGTTAGGTGGCATGGGGCTTTCTTCTCCGTGTCCACATGGCATGGAGGTGTGCCCTTATCTTTTAGCTGCAACACCCTGATCCTTGCTTTCTTGCAGGGAGATTGCTCTTTAGGCTATTCCAAGAATTTCTTCTCTGACATCATTCCTGAGGGGCAACGACCCAGACCTTCAGGAGGGTGCCCAAAGAGCAGCCCTTAATGCTCTTAATGAATAGATCCTCCCTAAGCTATGGCAGGCTACAGCATGGCCAAGCAGAGCAGTGACAGGACAGGGCCCTTCAAAGTGTGGCCTCAGTATGGGCATTTCTCCTGCCAGCTGAGACACCCTCTGATTCTCTCTACTGAGGCCTATGCAGTGATGTCACCTCACACCAGCACTTTCCGCGGGGTTTAGAATAGCACCGACTCTGCTCCGTGAGACTCCAGATGGTTTGCATGTCCCTGAGAAAGCCTCCATCCCCCTCAGAGATCTCACTGAGCCTCTTTCAGCTTGTGTGCTCAGAGGCTCTTTCAGTGCCTCTGCCTTCTTTCTCCTGTCTGCATTTTGGCATGGCTAGAGAAGACCCATGCCTATGGCCTGCAAGGCACGTCCTACTGAGGCCCACTCACTCCAAAGCCCTAACATGGGCTCTTGTCTCAGAGCGTCTGTGCCACATGTCTGCTCTCTGCAGCAGTGCTCACCTTGTACATGGGCGCTCTGTGCTGCGTCACGAGGTACACAAGGGCAACCAGTAACTCCAATACCACTGCCCCCAGAAGAGCCCGAAGGAAGCGCTTCTTTTGAAGGACCATCGTGGTAGAGGAGCCTGCAAACGTCAACCCAGAAAGAGGAAAAATGTTTGGATGTGAAACGCTGGGAAGAGTGTTGATGAGTTAAAGCTGCAAGGAGGCCGTTCCCCAAAGCTGCCTCCAGGTTGGCCCTCTCCTAAGGAAGCTGCAGGTATCTCGAGTTCAATGGGCTCCTCTCACCTGCTCGCACTCTCAGTCCTGCACACTGCCCAGCACGCAGACACGGGCAGCCAGGGATGATGCCAGGATCACTTGCGAGCAACAGCGAAGACGGGGAACACCAGCTCACTGGTCCTCTTCGTCCGCTCGGTCGCTCGTGGATACCTGACTGTCAACAGAAACTGGGTGAAAGTTCTGGAATTTTGCGCTTTTCTAGGTTCCCTCACGAGGGCATTGAGCAGTTGCACTTTGTCGTGCCGACACCAATCGCCACTCTCCATATTGCCCTTAGGAATGTGTTAGCTCTTAAACAGGCAGCTTTGCCGTATCCACTGATTCCAATGAGAAGCAGGGTGGTGCTGGAAAAGGAGGGATGGCCGTGCAAGGAGGGTGCCAGGAGCCCTGAGCAGAGGCAGCAGCCCCCAGTGCCTCCAACTCCTTGCTGCAGCCAGAGCTCGTCTCTGAGCTGCTCGTGGGCCTTTTCAGCCCCACATCGTGAGGCCAGGACAGGCCATTTAGTGTCCCCAGGCCAGAGCTGGAGCCACATAGGAGCTGTGGGGAGCCAAGTCACACCAGACACAGGCAACTAAATCCCTCGCTGTCAGCCCTGTCCTCCTCCTGGACCAGACCCCTTTCTGTCACAGCCTGGCTGAAGCAGATTCCCTGTGAAGGGACAATCCCCATCACATAGGGGAAATGTCCTCCCAGTGCTCAAGGCTGTCAAGAAAAGGAAGCCAATCGCTTGTTTTCTCAGCATCAGAGGATCCTACAGGGCTGGGACCATTATCCCCATGGACACGGTCCTGCCCTGCCCCAAAGCAGTGCCCAGGGACTCGGCCATCGTCGCATTCTCAGCTTCACTGCTGGTGTCGTGTCGAGTGGGGAGACTGCCCCTGCCTGTGCCCTCAGACACCATCCCCCTGCCTAGAACCTCTCGGCCCGTCCCATTTCTGGAGGACACAAGCTCTAAGTCCAGCAGAGAGACAGAGCAACTTTGTGATGGGTCAGAGCGAGCAGCAGCAGCGATGGATCACAGAGTTTGGAGGGATAGTCCGCGACTGCTGGGAGATGTTTCTTGCAACCATCATTGTCCTCCAACACAGTGTCAAAGCACAAAAGTGCTTCAAGACAGCAAAGTAACTCTCATATAGATGCTGGATCTAAAGTCCCAGGCATCCTCACAGCTAGAGCTAAATGACACTAAGTGTAATTTGCAGACGACACCAAGCTGGGTAGAAGAATAGATCTGCTTGAGGGTAGGAAGGCTGTACGGAGGGGTCTGGACAGGCTGGATGAATGGGATGAGTCCAACCATATGAGGTTCAACAAGGCCAAGTTTCGGGTCCAGCACTTGAGTCACAATCACCTTCTGCAGCTCTCCAAGCTTGGGGCAGACTGACTGCAGAGCTGTTCAGGTCAGCCTAAGTGTAATCTACTTCACTGACTAATTTATTTGAGGGCAGGGCAGGAAGGCATGAGTTGTTTGGGCAGATCGCTTAGTAATTTTGTTTGTTCTTGGGGCCACCAGAGCCCTGGTACCAGAGAGTCAGTCTGTCCTGGTGCAGGTGAGCAGAGCAACAGCTGTACTCTGGAGGAGGGTTATTTTCCCGGCTGAGGTGGGAGTTGTCCATCATGGGGATGATGGCTTGAGCTCTGGATTGTCAGGTGCTGAAGGCGAATGGAGTGTCCGAAAGAAGAGTGAAGAGGATGTGTCTGCCAAGTGACGTCCTGTTGTGACCCCGAGCACTGGAAAAGCTATGCAGAGGGATGGAAGGTGTTGGGGTGTCGTGTGTGTGTGTATGGTGTGTGTGCTAGTACATACCCTCGAGTGCGGATGCCTCTCCCAGGTCGGTGGTGTGTGAGGCAGGGTTTTGGGTGTTTCAGAAGAGGAAGTGCGGGTGCGCTAAGGCAGGCAGCTCCAGCCTGTATCTCTGTGGTGTGTGTGGTAGGTGCACTCTGTAGTTCAGGTCTTGAGGTTGACCTTGTCTTGGTGTGGTTCTTGTTGTTTTTTTTTTCCTTTCTGGAACATAGAGCATCTTCTGTGTATCCGCATACACCAAGGACACCCACCCTGGTACACCTCCCGCACTACGCTATTCCATCCCTTGCAGGTACACAGCACATACCTGCCTTGTGCTCTCCCACCCCTCCTTTCCCCATCCTCCCCGTCACCTCCCCTCTTTCCCCGCCATTCCCTGCTCTATCCCTTCCCTGTCCTCATCCGTGCCTACCTCTCCCCTACCCGCCTCCCTCCCCCTCAGCATGCACTACCTCCTTAAGAAGAAGGTTTAGGGTTAAGGGTTAGGGCTAGAGTTTACCACCTCCTGTCCTATCTCCCTAGGACTGTGTGTGCTGCTCTGATGACCGAGCCCCTGAGCTGGGTCCCCTAGCAAGTGCAATAAGCTGCCAGGGTGTCTGTGCTGCAGGAGGGCAGGGGATTGCTCTGTGTGACATGAGTGGGTCTCCTTGGAGTACCCGGACGGGTCTCTTGAGTCCTCTGTGTGTCCTTTAGATGAGAGGCAGGTTGAGATCTCTGCTTCCTTCTGCCACTGTCTTTGATGGTCCATGGTGTGTGTGTGAGGAGGGGGCTGCTGTCCCAGCACCCCTGTGCTGTGGCGCTTTTGCCTTGCTCTGGGTTTCCTTAGAGCACTTTGCAGAGTGACACAGGGGTGTCTGGGCCAGCTGAAGGGCCTTTCACACTCACCCAGTGTGCTGTAGCACCACGAGCACCTTGAGGTGGGGGTCCTGTTAAGTCAGGCACATCCATACTGACAGAGACTTGTGGGTGGCCCCGCTTTGGGCTGGCCTAGGCTGTGCCCTTTGCGGGGTCTGTGCTGGGTGGTTTCTGAAAGCAGTGGTCCTGCATGCTGCTAGGCGTCGTGTTTGTTTTGCAGGAGATGTCCGGGCCCCTCTTTGGGTGAAGAAAGGAGGAATGAAGTTCTGGGGTGTTGCTGACACCCCTGTGATCATGCTCAGCCCTGGCACAGGTGAGGCAGCCGTACGGAGCATGTAGCACAGGGACACAGGGGTGAGTGAGGATCCTGGCAGGATCTGTTAGAACAGGCACTTTTTTCCCACACACACGAGGGAAGGCCTGGGGGCTCCTGAGGCTTTGGAGAGGCCTGGCATGTCCTGCAGTAAAGTGGGAGAGAGCTCATCTGCAGTGTGGCAGGAACAGAGCACAGGTCCACGTGTGCTGGAGGAGGCAGGGACTAGAGCCCGGTGTGTGTGAGCCATGGGGTTATTGCCAGGCTGCACTGCCAGGCTGTCGCCTGGGTTAGGGTAGGGCCTAACATTTGTGTGCCAGCTCTGCAGAAGCTGTTTCTTGTCTCTGTTTAAGCAGGGAAGCGTTGTGGCAAAATGTTGGCTGCAGTTAAGGCTGCCAAGCTCGGGTGCTCCTGGGTTCCCAGGGCACCTCTTAGCCTGCAAATGGCAGCACCTAAAAACCACGTGCAGGTAACGGCACCCCTCTGTAGGGAGTGGTGCTAGCTGCCTTGTGAAGGCTGCCATTTACTGAGTGCCAAGGAGCCAGTGCTGCAGGCTGAGACAGGTTCCCTTGGCCTGGTTGAGGGGCGGCCTGTGCAAGGCCGGCCACAGTGACCCCTCTGCCCGGCTTGTGCCTGCCTTGCAGGAAGCAGGGCCTGGGCTGCCGGAGCATCTCAGCCCTCGCATCCCCCGTCCTCCCTCCTCTACTGCTCCACTGCCTCGTGCCCTTCAGCAGACAGCAGCCATCCCAGCAGATCCTCCCAACTTGCTTCCGTGCAAACCCCCATGGCACCCAGGCCTTACTGCCCCAGCTCTCTCCCTGCCTGGGGCCCCCCACATGGCTCTGTGACTGGTGGGGAGGCAGAATCTGTGGCTTGTGCACTCAACGTGACCTGTCACATTCCATGTACAGTCCCACCCACAGCAGGAATGAACTCCCAGTGGCCTGTGCTGGGGTCCCAGTGACACCTAAGTGTGCACAAGGACCAGTACATGGGGTGCTCCTAGGCTGTGTTTTCAGCTCCATGCCCTGAGGCCAGGACAGGCCATTTAGTGTCCCCGGGGCAGGGCTGCAGCCACATGCGACCTGAGCAGAGGCCAGTGGGGAGCCAGGTCACACCACACGCTGGGGACTAAGCTGCATTTTGCAGAGCACCTCCCCACGGCCAAGGCCCTTGTTCTGGCACCTGGCCTCAGCTCCCATCATTGGCACCACCCCTTACCTGGGACCAACAACATTAAAATCCTTTTGATTCAGGAGCAAAAGAAGAAGAATTTCCCTCTTGGGTGCCTTTCAGAATATTTATTTCTATCATAGTTAATAGAACTAATAGAACAGCTAAAAACCAGGGAAAAATATCTGAAGAAATGGTAGGGGTCAGCTCATCGCTGGTAGAAGGTGAACGTGCAGCTGACAAATGGCCAGATGGATGATTGGCAGGACAGCTAGCAGATGAGCAAAAACAAAGGCAAAGGCAGGACAGCATTCACAGATGGCAAATGTCCCCAAATCTGTGGCCATCTCCACAGCAGGTCTTTTAACGTCGTGGTGTCTCAGCTTGGCAGGACTCCTCCAAAGAAGACACACGGGTCCCTGCAGAAACGGCCAACACTTCTGGCGCTGTGGATCTCCTGAGTTTAATGCCAAACAGTTCAGTTTTGCCATCCAAGGAAGTCTCTAAGCTCACATTTAACTGGTACAAGGACAACGTTTACACCCAGCACCACCTCTGCTATGGACAGAATGAGGTGCTGAAGCGCCTTGCAAAGAGTTTAATTGAGGTGAGAATTGTGGAAAATTGAGAGAAACAGGCTGCTAATCAGATGGCATGAAGGCCACAGGAGGAACAGGCATCAGCATCTGCAAAGCTGTAAGAAAGGCCCTGCTTGGGATTTCTAGAGCGCACAGGCTGATGCGAGCAGAGTTAAAGGGGAGGGAGGCTCCTTGGAAAATGCCCTGTAGTGCCAAGCTCCCTTTTGGGCACAGTTCAAAAAGAGTCCAGCCTTCGCTTTTTGAGTCCTGTAAAGGTTAATATGCTCCACGTCATGGGCCCAAGATGAAGGGATGGGCTCTCTGTCCTGCTGGCCAGTGTGTGAGTCAGCCCTCCAGCCTTGACGCCTTCCTACCATCTCTGAGATGCAGCCCATCTCCTACATGTGCCAGTGGGTGTGCACGACAACAAGCCCCACGCCAAGAGTGGACACCATGAGGGCCACGGCTGCAGCGCGCACGGAGGGGTTTTGCCTCTGCACCAAGTGCAGCAGCTCCCGTGGGATGGTGTTGGCGAGCTCCAGCGTGTAGCCCAGGCTCCAGGCGACGTCCGTGCTCCCGGGCTGCCAAAGGAGAGAGGGGCATCGTGAGGGCAGCTCTAGCACAGAGATGCCCCTAGCAGCACTGGGGCTCTGCGTGCCAGGCCTGGCACAGGCACAGCGCGTGTCCCCAAGCAGGAGGTCTCCACGAGCCTTGGCCACAGGGCTGAGCTGCACAGCTGCGTGTTAGTTGGGCACGGTGCTGCTGGACACCTGCCTGCGAGGGCATTGCCATGCTGGGCTGAGGTTGCTGCTTACCTTCCTCTGGATGATGATGTCGTTCCAGCTGGTCTCATTAATCTCAAGGAGGGTGAGGACGTAGTTGGCGTTGGTGCAATAGCTACGCAGTCGCCAGGGATTTTCCTCAGGGTAGCTAGAAGACAGCTGGGGGCGGGTGTGAGAAGGAAGGGAAGTTATTTGAGCTCCTAGCAATGATCTGGCAGCAGGCAATTGCCTTGCAGGTGCAATGGCCTGCTGAGCGCTGACTGCTGCATGAAGAAGGATGGCTCTGTAAGGCCCTTCATGCAAAGACATTTTGTGTGGACTGGGCAGGTGTTTTGGAGCCACGAGGGCAGCTCTGCCCAGGGGGATTGATTATTCCTTTGCAGCTTCCCCAGAGCCTCCCATGAGCCATTGTGGGAAACATACATCTTGCCAGCTCCTTGTGCAGAAATTCCGGATGCTGTTGCTGACAGTGAGCAGGGAGCGCTCCTTGGTCACGTTAAGGAATCTCAAGTCAAAGTAAAATTCGGAGAAGGCCTGAAAGGCAGGAAGGAGAAATGGTACCGAGTAAGAGAGGGGAAAGTGCTGCGGGGCAGCTGCTCTGGTCTCCCTTGAGTCAGCAAGGGCTGTCCGCAAGGAGAGCTCTCACCCTGCACACTGCTGCAAGCAGCTCTTCTTTTGCCCCTTGTGCACAGCTCTGCAAAGGGCTGGCAAGAGGCCTCTTAATGGGACCCCAAAGGTGCCCCTGAGCAGAACAGTGGCTTCTAAAGAGAGCGAGGGAAGGGAAGGGTGCGCATTTTCCTTACAAAGAAGTGCCCGCTCCCAGCGGGCTCGTAGGCACCGAGGAGGGTGCTCTCCTGGCTCTGGCCACATGTCGAGAAGTTCAACAGCTTGCGGATGACAGCCCAGCACCATTCGGCATGTCCATTGCCCTCCAGGGTCACTCTTCTGTCAGCAAGAGCTGTGTGGAAGTCATTCTGCATTATGTGGGGAGTGGTGTGCAAGGAAGACAGCCAGATGGTTTCTCGGTAGTCTTTTGGGTAGCAAGGATGTCCCACTTGTGTTCTGGAAGGCGACTCCTGGCAAAAGGAAAAAAGTAGGGAGGAGCTTGAATGAACCTATGGGCTCCTCTCGCTTTATCTGTGTCACCCCTCAGCTGAAAGCATGACCGGGTTAAGCAAGGTGTTGGCCGGTTCACTTTGGAATATCTCCAAGGATGGAAACTCCACAGGCTTTCGAGGCTCTATTCTGCTATTTAAGCAGCATTCTTGTGGAAGTGTTTTCCCTATGTCTGGCCAGAATGTCTCACTTTCCATCGTGTGCCAGGTGCCTCTTGCTCTGACACTTTGCACTTTTGGAAAGAGCCTGCCTCTGTCTTCTCTCTACCCTCCCCTGAGGTAGCTGTTCCCGTTTCACCTTCTAATCTTTGCTGTGGTTGCTAGCATGAGGGTAGAATCTGATTAACAGCCAGTTTCCCTCAATTTTCCTCAATTCTCACCTCAATTAAAGTCTTTGCCAGGCGCTTCAGCACCTCATTCTGTCCATAGCAGAGGTGTCTCTGGGTGTAAAGGTTGTCCTTGTACCAGTTAAATGTGAGCTTAGAGACTTCATTGGATGGCAAAAGTGAACTGTTTGGCATCAAACTCAGGAGATCCACAGCTCCAGAAGTGTTGGCCGTTTCCGCAGGGACCCATGTGTCTTCTTTGGAGGAGTCCTGCCAAGAGGAGACAGGACAGGAAAAGGAGCATGTCAGCCCTAAGTACTAGCTGCAAGCCTAATTCTCCTCCCAGTTTATGGCAGTGGTGGTTGTTTTTTGTTTTTTGTTTCTTAGCGGGGGTGAGGGCTGTGTTTGGCTTTTGCAGTCCTTGTCAGTGTTAGGTGGCATGGGGCTTTCTTCTCCGTGTCCACATGGCATGGAGGTGTGCCCTTATCTTTTAGCTGCAACACCCTGATCCTTGCTTTCTTGCAGGGAGATTGCTCTTTAGGCTATTCCAAGAATTTCTTCTCTGACATCATTCCTGAGGGGCAACGACCCAGACCTTCAGGAGGGTGCCCAAAGAGCAGCCCTTAATGCTCTTAATGAATAGATCCTCCCTAAGCTATGGCAGGCTACAGCATGGCCAAGCAGAGCAGTGACAGGACAGGGCCCTTCAAAGTGTGGCCTCAGTATGGGCATTTCTCCTGCCAGCTGAGACACCCTCTGATTCTCTCTGCTGAGGCCTATGCAGTGATGTCACCTCACACCAGCACTTTCCGCGGGGTTTAGAATAGCACCGACTCTGCTCCGTGAGACTCCAGATGTTTTGCATTTCCCTGAGAAAGCCTCCATCCCCCTCTGAGATCTCACTGAGCCTCTTTCAGCTTGTGTGCTCAGAGGCTCTTTCAGTGCCTCTGCCTTCTTTCTCCTGTCTGCATTTTGGCATGGCTAGAGAAGACCCATGCCTATGGCCTGCAAGGCACGTCCTACTGAGGCCCACTCACTCCAAAGCCCTAACATGGGCTCTTGTCTCAGAGCGTCTGTGCCACATGTCTGCTCTCTGCAGTGGGGCTCACCTTGTACATGGGTGCTCTGTGCTGCGTCACGAGGTACACGAGGGCAACCAGTAACTCCAATACCACTGCCCCCAGAAGAGCCCGGAGGAAGCGCTTCTTTTGAAGGACCATCGTGGTAGAGGAGCCTGCAAACGTCAACCCAGAAAGAGGAGAAATGTTTGGATGTGAAACGCTGGGAAGAGCGTTGATGAGTTAAAGCTGCAAGGAGGCCGTTCCCCAAAGCTGCCTCCAGGTTGGCCCTCTCCTAAGGAAGCTGCGGGTATCTCGAGTTCAATGGGCTCCTCTCACCTGCTCGCACTCTCAGTCCTGCGCGCTGCCCAGCACGCAGACACGGGCAGCCAGGGATGACGCCAGGATCACTTGCGAGCAACAGCGAAGACGGGGAACACCAGCTCACTGGTCCACTTCGTCCGCTCGGTCGCTCTTGGATACCAGACTGTCAACAGAAACTGGGTGAAAGTTCTGGAATTTTGCGCTTTTCTAGGTTCCCTCACGAGGGCATTGAGCAGTTGCACTTTGTCGTGCCGACACCAATCGCCACTCTCCATATTGCCCTTAGGAATGTGTTAGCTCTTAAACAGGCAGCTTTGCCGTATCCACTGATTCCAATGAGAAGCAGGCTGGTGCTGGAAAAGGAGGGATGGCCGTGCAAGGAGGGTGCCAGGAGCCCTGAGCAGAGGCAGGAGCCCCCAGTGCCTCCAACTCCTTGCTGCAGCCAGAGCTCGTCTCTGAGCTGCTCGTGGGCCTTTTCAGCCCCACATCGTGAGGCCAGGACAGGCCATTTAGTGTCCCCAGGCCAGAGCTGGAGCCACATAGGAGCTTTGGGGAGCCAAGTTACACCAGACACAGGCAACTAAATCCCTCGCTGTCAGCCCTGTCCTCCTCCTGGACCAGACCCCTTTCTGTCACAGCCTGGCTGAAGCAGATTCCCTGTGAAGGGACAATCCCCATCACATAGGGGAAATGTCCTCCCAGTGCTCAAGGCTGTCAAGAAAAGGAAGCCAATCGCTTGTTTTCTCAGCATCAGAGGATCCCTCAGGGCTGGGACCATTATCCCCATGGACACGGTCCTGCCCTGCCCCAGAGCAGTGCCCAGGGACTCGGCCATCGTCGCGTTCTCAGCTTCACTGCTGGTGTCGTGTCGAGTGGGGAGACTGCCCCTGCCTGTGCCCTCAGACACCATCCCGCTGCCTAGAACCTCTCGGCCCGTTCCATTTCTGGAGGACACAAGCTCTAAGTCCAGCAGAGAGACAGAGCAACTTTGTGATGGGTCAGAGCGAGCAGCAGCAGCGATGGATCACAGAGTTTGGAGGGATAGTCCGCGACTGCTGGGAGATGTTTCTTGCAACCATCATTGTCCTCCAACACAGTGTCAAAGCACAAAAGTGCTTCAAGACAGCAAAGTAACTCTCATATAGATGCTGGATCTAAAGTCCCAGGCATCCTCACAGCTAGAGCTAAATGACACTAAGTGTAATTTGCAGACGACACCAAGCTGGGTAGAAGAATAGATCTGCTTGAGGGTAGGAAGGCTGTACGGAGGGGTCTGGACAGGCTGGATGAATGGGATGAGTCCAACCATATGAGGTTCAACAAGGCCAAGTTTCGGGTCCAGCACTTGAGTCACAATCACCTTCTGCAGCTCTCCAAGCTTGGGGCAGACTGACTGCAGAGCTGTTCAGGTCAGCCTAAGTGTAATCTACTTCACTGACTAATTTATTTGAGGGCAGGGCAGGAAGGCATGAGTTGTTTGGGCAGATCGCTTAGTAATTTTGTTTGTTCTTGGGGCCACCAGAGCCCTGGTACCAGAGAGTCAGTCTGTCCTGGTGCAGGTGAGCAGAGCAACAGCTGTACTCTGGAGGAGGGTTATTTTCCCGGCTGAGGTGGGAGTTGTCCATCATGGGGATGATGGCTTGAGCTCTGGATTGTCAGGTGCTGAAGGCGAATGGAGTGTCCGAAAGAAGAGTGAGGAGGATGTGTCTGCCAAGTGACGTCCTGTTGTGACCCCGAGCACTGGAAAAGCTATGCAGAGGGATGGAAGGTGTTGGGGTGTCGTGTGTGTGTGTATGGTGTGTGTGCTAGTACATACCCTCGAGTGCGGATGCCTCTCCCAGGTCGGTGGTGTGTGAGGCAGGGTTTTGGGTGTTTCAGAAGAGGAAGTGCGGGTGCGCTAAGGCAGGCAGCTCCAGCCTGTATCTCTGTGGTGTGTGTGGTAGGTGCACTCTGTAGTTCAGGTCTTGAGGTTGACCTTGTCCTTTATGTTCCAGAATGCCTCCCACCCGGTGCAGCACTAGCGCTGTAGGCATCCTTTGTCTTTCTGCCGGGCCTGAGTAATCATCACTGTGAAGAGGATCCCAGCGTGTGCTGCGAAGGCAGCTAAGGGCAGTTCAGTCCCTCTGACTGTCTTGTGAGTTTTTGTGGTCCATCGTCTTCGCCACTGCTGTGGAGGCTTCATCAGTCTCTCTTTTCTCTTCGGAGGCCCGTCTTGTTTTGCACGTTCTCAACGTCCCTCCAGGGTTGTCTTTCCTGTATTGCATCATAGTATTATATCCCCCTTAAGGCCTCTCTTTGCATGTCTTTCTCTGGCTTGGCTGTCCCCTTTCTGGCACAGGTGCCGGTATTTGAGTCTCTTCTGGTCTCGTGCCGACCATCAGGGCTGCACAGTTCATATGTCACAGGACTTTGTAGTCCTCAGTATTTTCCATGTGGTATAAGTTCTTGCTGCGTAGAGCTTTCCTCTGTTTGCCTGATGTTGTTTGTGTGCGTGCCTGTCTGTTTGGGGCTGGAGCTCCCCGACTGTTGGAGTTGTGTGCAGTAGGTTATGGAGTGTGGCAGTGATGGCCTGGTGATTGTTGAGCATGTCTGTGCATAATGCACTTGATTTATTAATTTTTGGGGGACGGGGTGGGTTGGTGGGGCAGGTAGGTTTTGCATTGCTTTTCAACTGCAGGGGTCCGTGTCCTGACGGTCCCAAAAGAGAAGGCGTGAGAAAGGGTCCTTTCCTAAGAAGAAGATGAGCGAGGGAGTTGTTGGGGGTAAAGTGTTGTGGTCTGTGGGCTTTTTTGATGAGTTTTTGCTTTGTGCATGCAGGTGTTGAGTAATGTGGAGAGGGGGGTGCTGGGGTTCTGGAGGAGTGCGGCAAGGTGAGGGTCTTGCCTGTGAGAGCAAGCAGAGCCTAGGGTAGGGGCATTGTGTCCCTGGTGCTGTGTCTCTTGCCCACCTCCCTTCTCCTCTTACAGGCCCTACGGCAGCTCTAGAGCTTGCAGCACATAGGCCGCTGTTCTGGATGCGCTAGCAGAAGAGGTCAAGGTGTTGTATTGGCGTATTACTGCAGTTGGGATGTATTTTTTGTCATCTCCTCAAGGTGTGCTCTTCTCTCGTTTTTTGTGTTTGTAGATTTTGTTGGATTTGGCGGAGAGGAGGCACTGCGTGAGCACAAGGAGCCCAAGCGGGTGAGATGGGGTGCCTGTGTGTGTGTGTTGGGTTTGTTTTGAGCGATGGGGTGCTGCCGTGCTGCATGTTGGTGATTTGCTTTTGCTCCGCTTTGTCAGGTGCTGAGCTGGCCCTTTCTGTCCTATCTCCCTAGGACTGTGTGTGCTGCTCTGATGACCGAGCCCCTGAGCTGGGTCCCCTAGCAAGTGCAATAAGCTGCCAGGGTGTCTGTTCTGCAGGAGGGCAGGGGATTGCTCTGTGTGACATGAGTGGGTCTTCTGTGTGACATGAGTGGGACGGCCTAACACCGTCCCTCACAACATCCTCCTGGGCAAGCTCCGGAAGTGTGGGATAGATGAGTGCACAGTGAGATGGATTAGGAACTGGCTGGATGGCAGGGCCCAGAGAGTGGTGATCAGCGGTGTAGAGTCTAGTTGGAGGCCTGTGGCTACTGGGGTCCCCCAGGGGTCAGTCCTTGTTCCAGTCCTGTTCAATTTATTAATCAATGACCTGGATGAAGGCACAGAGTGCTCCCTCAGCAAGTTTGCTGATGACACGAAACTGGGAGGAGTAGCCGATACCCCAGAGGGCTGCTCTGCCATCCAGAGGGACCTGGACAGACTGGACAACTGGGCGGTGAAAAACCTCATGCAATTGAACAAGGCCAAGTGCAAGGTCCTGCACCTGGGGAGGAATAACCCCCAACACCAGTACAGGCTGGGGACCGACCTTGTGGAGAGCAGCTCTGCAGAGAAAGACCTGGGTGTCATGGTGGACGACAAGTTGACCATGAGGCAGCAGCGTGCCCTCGTGGCCAAGAAGGCCAATGGAATCCTGGGCTGCATTAAGAAGAGCATCTCCAGCAGGTCGAGGGAGGTGATCCTGCCCCTCTACTCAGCCCTGGTGAGGCCGCATCTGGAGTATTGTGTCCAGTTCTGGGCTCCACAGGACAAGAGGGATGTGGAGCTGCTGGAGAGAGTACAGCGCAGGGCTACAAGGATGATCAGGGGCCTGGAACATCTGCCCTATGAGGAGAGGCTGAGGGAGCTGGGCCTGTTCAGCCTGGAGAAGAGAAGGCTGAGAGGGGATCTAATCAGTGTATATAAATACCTCAAGGGAGGGAGTGCAGAGGACGGTGCTGGTCTCCTTTCAGTGGTGGCCACTGATAGGACTAGAGGAAATGGCCGGAAACTGAAACATCAAAAATTCCATAGGAACTTAAGGAAAAATTTCTTAACAGTGAGGGTGACAGAGCACTGGAACAGGCTGCCCGGAGAGGCTGTAGAGTCTCCTTCTCTGGAGATCTTCAAAACCCGCTTGGATGCAGTCCTGTGCCACGTGCTCTAGGTGTCCCTGCGTATGCAGGGGGGTTGGACTAGATGATCTCTAGAGGTCCCTTCCAACCCTAAGCATTCTATGATTCTATGATTCTTGGAGTACCCAGACGGGTCTCTTGAGTCCTCTGTGTGTCCTTTAGATGAGAGGCAGGTTGAGATCTCTGCTTCCTTCTGCCACTGTCTTTGATGGTCCATGGTGTGTGTGTGAGGAGGGGGCTGCTGTCCCAGCACCCCTGTGCTGTGGCGCTTTTGCCTTGCTCTGGGTTTCCTTAGAGCACTTTGCAGAGTGACACAGGGGTGTCTGGGCCAGCTGAAGGGCCTTTCACACTCACCCAGTGTGCTGTAGCACCACGAGCACCTTGAGGTGGGGGTCCTGTTAAGTCAGGCACATCCATACTGGCATAGCCTTGTGGGTGGCCCCGCTTTGGGCTGGCCTAGGCTGTGCCCTTTGCGGGGTCTGTGCTGGGTGGTTTCTGAAAGCAGTGGTCCTGCATGCTGCTAGGCGTCGTGTTTGTTTCGCAGGAGATGTCCGGGCCCCTCTTTGGGTGTAGAAAGGAGGAATGAAGTTCTGGGGTGTTGCTGACACCCCTATGATCATGCTCAGCCCTGGCACAGGTGAGGCAGCCGTACGGAGCATGTAGCACAGGGACACAGGAGTGAGTGAGGATCCTGGCAGGATCTGTTAGAACAGGCACTTTTTTCCCACACACACGAGGGAAGGCCTGGGGGCTCCTGAGGCTTTGGAGAGGCCTGGCATGTCCTGCAGTAAAGTGGGAGAGAACTCAAGTGCAGTGTGGTAGGAACAGAGCACAGGTCCACGTGTGCTGGAGGAGGCAGGGACTAGAGCCCAGTGTGTGTGAGCCATGGGGTTATTGCCAGGCTGCACTGCCAGGCTGTCGCCTGGGTTAGGGTAGGGCCTAACATTTGTGTGCCAGCTCTGCAGAAGCTGTTTCTTGTCTCTGTTTAAGCAGGGAAGCGTTGTGGCAAAATGTTGGCTGCAGTTAAGGCTGCCAAGCTCGGGTGCTCCTGGGTTCCCAGGGCACCTCTTAGCCTGCAAATGGCAGCACCTAAAAACCACGTGCAGGTAACGGCACCGCTCTGTAGGGAGTGGTGCTAGCTGCCTTGTGAAGGCTGCCGTTTACTGAGTGCCAAGGAGCCAGCGCTGCAGGCTGAGACAGGTTCCCTTGGCCTGGTTGAGGGGCGGCCTGTGCAAGGCCGGCCACAGTGACCCCTGTGCCCGGCTTGTGCCTGCCTTGCAGGAAGCAGGGCCTGGGCTGCCGGAGCATCTCAGCCCTCGCATCCCCCGTCCTCCCTCCTCTACTGCTCCACTGCCTCGTGCCCTTCAGCAGACAGCAGCCATCCCAGCAGATCCTCCCAACTTGCTTCCCTGCAAACCCCCATGGCACCCAGGCCTTACTGCCCCAGCTCTCTCCCTGCCTGGGGCCCCCCACATGGCTCTGTGACTGGTGGGGAGGCAGAATCTGTGGCTTGTGCACTCAACGTGACCTGTCACATTCCATGTACAGTCGCACCCAAAGCAGTCCCAGTGTGGCCTGTGCTGGGGTCCCAGTGACACCTAAGTGTGCACAAGGACCAGTACATGGGGTGCTCCTAGGCTGTGTTTTCAGCTCCATGCCCTGAGGCCAGGACAGGCCATTTAGTGTCCCCGGGGCAGCGCTGCAGCCACATGCGACCTGAGCAGAGGCCAGTGGGGAGCCAGGTCACACCACACACTGGGGACTAAGCTGCATTTTGCAGAGCAGCTCCCCACGGCCAAGGCCCTTGTTCTGGCACCTGGCCTCAGCTCCCATCATTGGCACCACCCCTTACCTGGGACCAACAACATTAAAATCCTTTTGATTCAGGAGCAAAAGAAGAAGAATTTCCCTCTTGGGTGCCTTTCAGAATATTTATTTCTATCATAGTTAATAGAACTAATAGAACAGCTAAAAACCAGGGAAAAATATCTGAAGAAATGGTAGGGGTCAGCTCATCGCTGGTAGAAGGTGAACGTGCAGCTGACAAATGGCCAGATGGATGATTGGCAGGACAGCTAGCAGATGAGCAAAAAAAAAGGCAAAGGCAGGACAGCATTCACAGATGGCAAATGTCCCCAAATCTGTGGCCATCTCCACAGCAGGTCTTTTAACCTCGTGGTGTCTCAGCTTGGCAGGACTCCTCCAAAGAAGACACACGGGTCCCTGCAGAAACGGCCAACACTTCTGGCGCTGTGGATCTCCTGAGTTTAATGCCAAACAGTTCAGTTTTGCCATCCAAGGAAGTCTCTAAGCTCACATTTAACTGGTACAAGGACAACGTTTACACCCAGCACCACCTCTGCTATGGACAGAATGAGGTGCTGAAGCGCCTTGCAAAGAGTTTAATTGAGGTGAGAATTGTGGAAAATTGAGAGAAACAGGCTGCTAATCAGATGGCATGAAGGCCACAGGAGGAACAGGCATCAGCATCTGCAAAGCTGTAAGAAAGGCCCTGCTTGGGATTTCTAGAGCGCACAGGCTGATGCGAGCAGAGTTAAAGGGGAGGGAGGCTCCTTGGAAAATGCCCTGTAGTGCCAAGCTCCCTTTTGGGCACAGTTCAAAAAGAGTCCAGCCTTCACTTTTTGAGTCCTGTAAAGGTTAATATGCTCCACGTCATGGGCCCAAGATGAAGAGATGGGCTCTCTGTCCTGCTGGCCAGTGTGTGAGTCAGCCCTCCAGCCTTGACGCCTTCCTACCATCTCTGAGATGCAGCCCATCTCCTACATGTGCCAGTGGGTGTGCACGACAACAAGCCCCACGCCAAGAGTGGACACCATGAGGGCCACGGCTGCAGCGCGCACGGAGGGGTTTTGCCTCTGCACCAAGTGCAGCAGCTCCCGTGGGATGGTGTTGGCGAGCTCCAGCGCGTAGCCCAGGCTCCAGGCGACGTCCGTGCTCCCGGGCTGCCAAAGGAGAGAGGGGCATCGTGAGGGCAGCTCTAGCACAGAGATGCCCCTAGCAGCACTGGGGCTCTGCGTGCCAGGCCTGGCACAGGCACAGCGCGTGTCCCCAAGCAGGAGGTCTCCACAAGCCTTGGCCACAGGGCTGAGCTGCACAGCTGCGTGTTAGCTGGGCACGGTGCTGCTGGACACCTGCCTGCGAGGGCATTGCCATGCTGGGCTGAGGTTGCTGCTTACCTTCCTCTGGATGATGATGTCGTTCCAGCTGGTCTCATTAATCTCAAGGAGGGTGAGGACGTAGTTGGCGTTGGTGCAATAGCTACGCAGTCGCCAGGGATTTTCCTCAGGGTAGCTAGAAGACAGCTGGGGGCGGGTGTTAGAAGGAAGGGAAGTTATTTGAGCTCCTAGCAATGATCTGGCAGCAGGCAATTGCCTTGCAGGTGCAATGGCCTGCTGAGCGCTGACTGCTGCATGAAGAAGGATGGCTCTGTAAGGCCCTTCATGCAAAGACATTTTGTGTGGACTGGGCAGGTGTTTTGGAGCCATGAGGGCAGCTCTGCCCAGGGGGATTGATTATTCCTTTGCAGCTTCCCCAGAGCCTCCCATGAGCCATTGTGGGAAACATACATCTTGCCAGCTCCTTGTGCAGAAATTCCGGATGCTGTTGCTGACAGTGAGCAGGGAGCGCTCCTTGGTCACGTTGAGGAATCTCAAGTCAAAGTAAAATTCGGAGAAGGCCTGAAAGGCAGGAAGGAGAAATGGTACCGAGTAAGAGAGGGGAAAGTGCTGCGGGGCAGCTGCTCTGGTCTCCCTTGAGTCAGCAAGGGCTGTCCGCAAGGAGAGCTCTCACCCTGCACACTGCTACAAGCAGCTCTTCTTTTGCCCCTTGTGCACAGCTCTGCAAAGGGCTGGCAAGAGGCCTCTTAATGGGACCCCAAAGGTGCCCCTGAGCAGAACAGTGGCTTCTAAAGAGAGCGAGGGAAGGGAAGGGTGCGCATTTTCCTTACAAAGAAGTGCCCGCTCCCAGCGGGCTCGTAGGCACCGAGGAGGGTGCTCTCCTGGCTCTGGCCACATGTCGAGAAGTTCAACAGCTTGCGGATGACAGCCCGGCACCATTCGGCATGTCCATTGCCCTCCAGGGTCACTCTTCTGTCAGCAAGAGCTGTGTGGAAGTCATTCTGCATTATGTGGGGAGTGGTGTGCAAGGAAGACAGCCAGATGGTTTCTCGGTAGTCTTTTGGGTAGCAAGGATGTCCCACTTGTGTTCTGGAAGGTGACTCCTGGCAAAAGGAAAAAAGTAGGGAGAAGTTTGAATGAACCTATGAGCTCCTCTCACTTTCTCTGTGTCACCCCTCAGCTGAAAGCATGACCGGGTTAAGCAAGGTGTTGGCCGGTTCACTTTGGAATATCTCCAAGGATGGAGACTCCACAGGCTTTCGAGGCTCTATTCTGCTATTTAAGCAGCATTCTTGTGGAAGTGTTTTCCCTATGTCTGGCCAGAATGTCTCACTTTCCATCGTGTGCCAGGTGTCTCTTGCTCTGACACTTTGCACTTTTGGAAAGAGCCTGCCTCTGTCTTCTCTCTACCCTCCCCTGAGGTAGCTGTTCCCGTTTCACCTTCTAATCTTTGCTGTGGTTGCTAGCATGAGGGTAGAATCTGATTAGCAGCCAGTTTCCCTCAATTTTCCTCAATTCTCACCTCAATTAAAGTCTTTGCCAGGCGCTTCAGCACCTCATTCTGTCCATAGCAGAGGTGTCTCTGGGTGTAAAGGTTGTCCTTGTACAGTTTAAATGTGAGCTTAGAGACTTCATTGGATGGCAGAAGTGAACTGTTTGGCATCAAACTCAGGAGATCCACAGCTCCAGAAGTGTTGGCCATTTCCGCAGGGACCCCTGTGTCTTCTTTGGAGGAGTCCTGCCAAGAGGAGACAGGACAGGAAAAGGAGTATGTCAGCCCTAAATACTAGCTGCAAACCTAATTCTCCTCCCAGATTATGGCAGTGGTGGTTGTTTTTTGTTTTTTGTTTCTTAGCGGGGGTGAGGGCTGTGTTTGGCTTTTGCAGTCCTTGTCAGTGTTAGGTGGCATGGGGCTTTCTTCTCCGTGTCCACATGGCATGGAGGTGTGCCCTTATCTTTTAGCTGCAACACCCTGATCCTTGCTTTCTTGCAGGGAGATTGCTCTTTAGGCTATTCCAAGAATTTCTTCTCTGACATCATTCCTGAGGGGCAACGACCCAGACCTTCAGGAGGGTGCCCAAAGAGCAGCCCTTAATGCTCTTAATGAATAGATCCTCCCTAAGCTATGGCAGGCTACAGCATGGCCAAGCAGAGCAGTGACAGGACAGGGCCCTTCAAAGTGTGGCCTCAGTATGGGCATTTCTCCTGCCAGCTGAGACACCCTCTGATTCTCTCTACTGAGGCCTATGCAGTGATGTCACCTCACACCAGCACTTTCCGCGGGGTTTAGAATAGCACCGACTCTGCTCCGTGAGACTCCAGATGGTTTGCATGTCCCTGAGAAAGCCTCCATCCCCCTCAGAGATCTCACTGAGCCTCTTTCAGCTTGTGTGCTCAGAGGCTCTTTCAGTGCCTCTGCCTTCTTTCTCCTGTCTGCATTTTGGCATGGCTAGAGAAGACCCATGCCTATGGCCTGCAAGGCACGTCCTACTGAGGCCCACTCACTCCAAAGCCCTAACATGGGCTCTTGTCTCAGAGCGTCTGTGCCACATGTCTGCTCTCTGCAGCAGTGCTCACCTTGTACATGGGCGCTCTGTGCTGCGTCACGAGGTACACAAGGGCAACCAGTAACTCCAATACCACTGCCCCCAGAAGAGCCCGAAGGAAGCGCTTCTTTTGAAGGACCATCGTGGTAGAGGAGCCTGCAAACGTCAACCCAGAAAGAGGAAAAATGTTTGGATGTGAAACGCTGGGAAGAGTGTTGATGAGTTAAAGCTGCAAGGAGGCCGTTCCCCAAAGCTGCCTCCAGGTTGGCCCTCTCCTAAGGAAGCTGCAGGTATCTCGAGTTCAATGGGCTCCTCTCACCTGCTCGCACTCTCAGTCCTGCACACTGCCCAGCACGCAGACACGGGCAGCCAGGGATGATGCCAGGATCACTTGCGAGCAACAGCGAAGACGGGGAACACCAGCTCACTGGTCCTCTTCGTCCGCTCGGTCGCTCGTGGATACCTGACTGTCAACAGAAACTGGGTGAAAGTTCTGGAATTTTGCGCTTTTCTAGGTTCCCTCACGAGGGCATTGAGCAGTTGCACTTTGTCGTGCCGACACCAATCGCCACTCTCCATATTGCCCTTAGGAATGTGTTAGCTCTTAAACAGGCAGCTTTGCCGTATCCACTGATTCCAATGAGAAGCAGGGTGGTGCTGGAAAAGGAGGGATGGCCGTGCAAGGAGGGTGCCAGGAGCCCTGAGCAGAGGCAGCAGCCCCCAGTGCCTCCAACTCCTTGCTGCAGCCAGAGCTCGTCTCTGAGCTGCTCGTGGGCCTTTTCAGCCCCACATCGTGAGGCCAGGACAGGCCATTTAGTGTCCCCAGGCCAGAGCTGGAGCCACATAGGAGCTGTGGGGAGCCAAGTCACACCAGACACAGGCAACTAAATCCCTCGCTGTCAGCCCTGTCCTCCTCCTGGACCAGACCCCTTTCTGTCACAGCCTGGCTGAAGCAGATTCCCTGTGAAGGGACAATCCCCATCACATAGGGGAAATGTCCTCCCAGTGCTCAAGGCTGTCAAGAAAAGGAAGCCAATCGCTTGTTTTCTCAGCATCAGAGGATCCTACAGGGCTGGGACCATTATCCCCATGGACACGGTCCTGCCCTGCCCCAAAGCAGTGCCCAGGGACTCGGCCATCGTCGCATTCTCAGCTTCACTGCTGGTGTCGTGTCGAGTGGGGAGACTGCCCCTGCCTGTGCCCTCAGACACCATCCCCCTGCCTAGAACCTCTCGGCCCGTCCCATTTCTGGAGGACACAAGCTCTAAGTCCAGCAGAGAGACAGAGCAACTTTGTGATGGGTCAGAGCGAGCAGCAGCAGCGATGGATCACAGAGTTTGGAGGGATAGTCCGCGACTGCTGGGAGATGTTTCTTGCAACCATCATTGTCCTCCAACACAGTGTCAAAGCACAAAAGTGCTTCAAGACAGCAAAGTAACTCTCATATAGATGCTGGATCTAAAGTCCCAGGCATCCTCACAGCTAGAGCTAAATGACACTAAGTGTAATTTGCAGACGACACCAAGCTGGGTAGAAGAATAGATCTGCTTGAGGGTAGGAAGGCTGTACGGAGGGGTCTGGACAGGCTGGATGAATGGGATGAGTCCAACCATATGAGGTTCAACAAGGCCAAGTTTCGGGTCCAGCACTTGAGTCACAATCACCTTCTGCAGCTCTCCAAGCTTGGGGCAGACTGACTGCAGAGCTGTTCAGGTCAGCCTAAGTGTAATCTACTTCACTGACTAATTTATTTGAGGGCAGGGCAGGAAGGCATGAGTTGTTTGGGCAGATCGCTTAGTAATTTTGTTTGTTCTTGGGGCCACCAGAGCCCTGGTACCAGAGAGTCAGTCTGTCCTGGTGCAGGTGAGCAGAGCAACAGCTGTACTCTGGAGGAGGGTTATTTTCCCGGCTGAGGTGGGAGTTGTCCATCATGGGGATGATGGCTTGAGCTCTGGATTGTCAGGTGCTGAAGGCGAATGGAGTGTCCGAAAGAAGAGTGAGGAGGATGTGTCTGCCAAGTGACGTCCTGTTGTGACCCCGAGCACTGGAAAAGCTATGCAGAGGGATGGAAGGTGTTGGGGTGTCGTGTGTGTGTGTATGGTGTGTGTGCTAGTACATACCCTCGAGTGCGGATGCCTCTCCCAGGTCGGTGGTGTGTGAGGCAGGGTTTTGGGTGTTTCAGAAGAGGAAGTGCGGGTGCGCTAAGGCAGGCAGCTCCAGCCTGTATCTCTGTGGTGTGTGTGGTAGGTGCACTCTGTAGTTCAGGTCTTGAGGTTGACCTTGTCCTTTATGTTCCAGAATGCCTCCCACCCGGTGCAGCACTAGCGCTGTAGGCATCCTTTGTCTTTCTGCCGGGCACTGAGTAATCATCACTGTGAAGAGGATCCCAGCGTGTGCTGCGAAGGCAGCTAAGGGCAGTTCAGTCCTCTGACTGTCTTGTGAGTTTTTGTGGTCCATCGTCTTCGCCACTGCTGTGGAGGCTTCATCAGTCTCTCTTTTCTCTTCGGAGGCCCGTCTTGTTTTGCACGTTCTCAACGTCCCTCCAGGGTTGTCTTTCCTGTATTGCATCATAGTATTATATCCCCCTTAAGGCCTCTCTTTGCATGTCTTTCTCTGGCTTGGCTGTCCCCTTTCTGGCACAGGTGCCGGTATTTGAGTCTCTTCTGGTCTCGTGCCGACCATCAGGGCTGCACAGTTCATATGTCACAGGACTTTGTAGTCCTCAGTATTTTCCATGTGGTATAAGTTCTTGCTGCGTAGAGCTTTCCTCTGTTTGCCTGATGTTGTTTGTGTGCGTGCCTGTCTGTTTGGGGCTGGAGCTCCCCGACTGTTGGAGTTGTGTGCAGTAGGTTATGGAGTGTGGCAGTGATGGCCTGGTGATTGTTGAGCATGTCTGTGCATAATGCACTTGATTTATTAATTTTTGGGGGACGGGGTGGGTTGGTGGGGCAGGTAGGTTTTGCATTGCTTTTCAACTGCAGGGGTCCGTGTCCTGACGGTCCCAAAAGAGAAGGCGTGAGAAAGGGTCCTTTCCTAAGAAGAAGATGAGCGAGGGAGTTGTTGGGGGTAAAGTGTTGTGGTCTGTGGGCTTTTTTGATGAGTTTTTGCTTTGTGCATGCAGGTGTTGAGTAATGTGGAGAGGGGGGTGCTGGGGTTCTGGAGGAGTGCGGCAAGGTGAGGGTCTTGCCTGTGAGAGCAAGCAGAGCCTAGGGTAGGGGCATTGTGTCCCTGGTGCTGTGTCTCTTGCCCACCTCCCTTCTCCTCTTACAGGCCCTACGGCAGCTCTAGAGCTTGCAGCACATAGGCCGCTGTTCTGGATGCGCTAGCAGAAGAGGTCAAGGTGTTGTATTGGCGTATTACTGCAGTTGGGATGTATTTTTTGTCATCTCCTCAAGGTGTGCTCTTCTCTCGTTTTTTGTGTTTGTAGATTTTGTTGGATTTGGCGGAGAGGAGGCACTGCGTGAGCACAAGGAGCCCAAGCGGGTGAGATGGGGTGCCTGTGTGTGTGTGTTGGGTTTGTTTTGAGCGATGGGGTGCTGCCGTGCTGCATGTTGGTGATTTGCTTTTGCTCCGCTTTGTCAGGTGCTGAGCTGGCCCTTTCTGTCCTATCTCCCTAGGACTGTGTGTGCTGCTCTGATGACCGAGCCCCTGAGCTGGGTCCCCTAGCAAGTGCAATAAGCTGCCAGGGTGTCTGTTCTGCAGGAGGGCAGGGGATTGCTCTGTGTGACATGAGTGGGTCTTCTGTGTGACATGAGTGGGACGGCCTAACACCGTCCCTCACAACATCCTCCTGGGCAAGCTCCGGAAGTGTGGGATAGATGAGTGCACAGTGAGATGGATTAGGAACTGGCTGGATGGCAGGGCCCAGAGAGTGGTGATCAGCGGTGTAGAGTCTAGTTGGAGGCCTGTGGCTACTGGGGTCCCCCAGGGGTCAGTCCTTGTTCCAGTCCTGTTCAATTTATTAATCAATGACCTGGATGAAGGCACAGAGTGCTCCCTCAGCAAGTTTGCTGATGACACGAAACTGGGAGGAGTAGCCGATACCCCAGAGGGCTGCTCTGCCATCCAGAGGGACCTGGACAGACTGGACAACTGGGCGGTGAAAAACCTCATGCAATTGAACAAGGCCAAGTGCAAGGTCCTGCACCTGGGGAGGAATAACCCCCAACACCAGTACAGGCTGGGGACCGACCTTGTGGAGAGCAGCTCTGCAGAGAAAGACCTGGGTGTCATGGTGGACGACAAGTTGACCATGAGGCAGCAGCGTGCCCTCGTGGCCAAGAAGGCCAATGGAATCCTGGGCTGCATTAAGAAGAGCATCTCCAGCAGGTCGAGGGAGGTGATCCTGCCCCTCTACTCAGCCCTGGTGAGGCCGCATCTGGAGTATTGTGTCCAGTTCTGGGCTCCACAGGACAAGAGGGATGTGGAGCTGCTGGAGAGAGTACAGCGCAGGGCTACAAGGATGATCAGGGGCCTGGAACATCTGCCCTATGAGGAGAGGCTGAGGGAGCTGGGCCTGTTCAGCCTGGAGAAGAGAAGGCTGAGAGGGGATCTAATCAGTGTATATAAATACCTCAAGGGAGGGAGTGCAGAGGACGGTGCTGGTCTCCTTTCAGTGGTGGCCACTGATAGGACTAGAGGAAATGGCCGGAAACTGAAACATCAAAAATTCCATAGGAACTTAAGGAAAAATTTCTTAACAGTGAGGGTGACAGAGCACTGGAACAGGCTGCCCGGAGAGGCTGTAGAGTCTCCTTCTCTGGAGATCTTCAAAACCCGCTTGGATGCAGTCCTGTGCCACGTGCTCTAGGTGTCCCTGCGTATGCAGGGGGGTTGGACTAGATGATCTCTAGAGGTCCCTTCCAACCCTAAGCATTCTATGATTCTATGATTCTTGGAGTACCCAGACGGGTCTCTTGAGTCCTCTGTGTGTCCTTTAGATGAGAGGCAGGTTGAGATCTCTGCTTCCTTCTGCCACTGTCTTTGATGGTCCATGGTGTGTGTGTGAGGAGGGGGCTGCTGTCCCAGCACCCCTGTGCTGTGGCGCTTTTGCCTTGCTCTGGGTTTCCTTAGAGCACTTTGCAGAGTGACACAGGGGTGTCTGGGCCAGCTGAAGGGCCTTTCACACTCACCCAGTGTGCTGTAGCACCACGAGCACCTTGAGGTGGGGGTCCTGTTAAGTCAGGCACATCCATACTGGCATAGCCTTGTGGGTGGCCCCGCTTTGGGCTGGCCTAGGCTGTGCCCTTTGCGGGGTCTGTGCTGGGTGGTTTCTGAAAGCAGTGGTCCTGCATGCTGCTAGGCGTCGTGTTTGTTTCGCAGGAGATGTCCGGGCCCCTCTTTGGGTGTAGAAAGGAGGAATGAAGTTCTGGGGTGTTGCTGACACCCCTATGATCATGCTCAGCCCTGGCACAGGTGAGGCAGCCGTACGGAGCATGTAGCACAGGGACACAGGAGTGAGTGAGGATCCTGGCAGGATCTGTTAGAACAGGCACTTTTTTCCCACACACACGAGGGAAGGCCTGGGGGCTCCTGAGGCTTTGGAGAGGCCTGGCATGTCCTGCAGTAAAGTGGGAGAGAACTCAAGTGCAGTGTGGTAGGAACAGAGCACAGGTCCACGTGTGCTGGAGGAGGCAGGGACTAGAGCCCAGTGTGTGTGAGCCATGGGGTTATTGCCAGGCTGCACTGCCAGGCTGTCGCCTGGGTTAGGGTAGGGCCTAACATTTGTGTGCCAGCTCTGCAGAAGCTGTTTCTTGTCTCTGTTTAAGCAGGGAAGCGTTGTGGCAAAATGTTGGCTGCAGTTAAGGCTGCCAAGCTCGGGTGCTCCTGGGTTCCCAGGGCACCTCTTAGCCTGCAAATGGCAGCACCTAAAAACCACGTGCAGGTAACGGCACCGCTCTGTAGGGAGTGGTGCTAGCTGCCTTGTGAAGGCTGCCGTTTACTGAGTGCCAAGGAGCCAGCGCTGCAGGCTGAGACAGGTTCCCTTGGCCTGGTTGAGGGGCGGCCTGTGCAAGGCCGGCCACAGTGACCCCTGTGCCCGGCTTGTGCCTGCCTTGCAGGAAGCAGGGCCTGGGCTGCCGGAGCATCTCAGCCCTCGCATCCCCCGTCCTCCCTCCTCTACTGCTCCACTGCCTCGTGCCCTTCAGCAGACAGCAGCCATCCCAGCAGATCCTCCCAACTTGCTTCCCTGCAAACCCCCATGGCACCCAGGCCTTACTGCCCCAGCTCTCTCCCTGCCTGGGGCCCCCCACATGGCTCTGTGACTGGTGGGGAGGCAGAATCTGTGGCTTGTGCACTCAACGTGACCTGTCACATTCCATGTACAGTCGCACCCAAAGCAGTCCCAGTGTGGCCTGTGCTGGGGTCCCAGTGACACCTAAGTGTGCACAAGGACCAGTACATGGGGTGCTCCTAGGCTGTGTTTTCAGCTCCATGCCCTGAGGCCAGGACAGGCCATTTAGTGTCCCCGGGGCAGCGCTGCAGCCACATGCGACCTGAGCAGAGGCCAGTGGGGAGCCAGGTCACACCACACACTGGGGACTAAGCTGCATTTTGCAGAGCAGCTCCCCACGGCCAAGGCCCTTGTTCTGGCACCTGGCCTCAGCTCCCATCATTGGCACCACCCCTTACCTGGGACCAACAACATTAAAATCCTTTTGATTCAGGAGCAAAAGAAGAAGAATTTCCCTCTTGGGTGCCTTTCAGAATATTTATTTCTATCATAGTTAATAGAACTAATAGAACAGCTAAAAACCAGGGAAAAATATCTGAAGAAATGGTAGGGGTCAGCTCATCGCTGGTAGAAGGTGAACGTGCAGCTGACAAATGGCCAGATGGATGATTGGCAGGACAGCTAGCAGATGAGCAAAAAAAAAGGCAAAGGCAGGACAGCATTCACAGATGGCAAATGTCCCCAAATCTGTGGCCATCTCCACAGCAGGTCTTTTAACCTCGTGGTGTCTCAGCTTGGCAGGACTCCTCCAAAGAAGACACACGGGTCCCTGCAGAAACGGCCAACACTTCTGGCGCTGTGGATCTCCTGAGTTTAATGCCAAACAGTTCAGTTTTGCCATCCAAGGAAGTCTCTAAGCTCACATTTAACTGGTACAAGGACAACGTTTACACCCAGCACCACCTCTGCTATGGACAGAATGAGGTGCTGAAGCGCCTTGCAAAGAGTTTAATTGAGGTGAGAATTGTGGAAAATTGAGAGAAACAGGCTGCTAATCAGATGGCATGAAGGCCACAGGAGGAACAGGCATCAGCATCTGCAAAGCTGTAAGAAAGGCCCTGCTTGGGATTTCTAGAGCGCACAGGCTGATGCGAGCAGAGTTAAAGGGGAGGGAGGCTCCTTGGAAAATGCCCTGTAGTGCCAAGCTCCCTTTTGGGCACAGTTCAAAAAGAGTCCAGCCTTCACTTTTTGAGTCCTGTAAAGGTTAATATGCTCCACGTCATGGGCCCAAGATGAAGAGATGGGCTCTCTGTCCTGCTGGCCAGTGTGTGAGTCAGCCCTCCAGCCTTGACGCCTTCCTACCATCTCTGAGATGCAGCCCATCTCCTACATGTGCCAGTGGGTGTGCACGACAACAAGCCCCACGCCAAGAGTGGACACCATGAGGGCCACGGCTGCAGCGCGCACGGAGGGGTTTTGCCTCTGCACCAAGTGCAGCAGCTCCCGTGGGATGGTGTTGGCGAGCTCCAGCGCGTAGCCCAGGCTCCAGGCGACGTCCGTGCTCCCGGGCTGCCAAAGGAGAGAGGGGCATCGTGAGGGCAGCTCTAGCACAGAGATGCCCCTAGCAGCACTGGGGCTCTGCGTGCCAGGCCTGGCACAGGCACAGCGCGTGTCCCCAAGCAGGAGGTCTCCACAAGCCTTGGCCACAGGGCTGAGCTGCACAGCTGCGTGTTAGCTGGGCACGGTGCTGCTGGACACCTGCCTGCGAGGGCATTGCCATGCTGGGCTGAGGTTGCTGCTTACCTTCCTCTGGATGATGATGTCGTTCCAGCTGGTCTCATTAATCTCAAGGAGGGTGAGGACGTAGTTGGCGTTGGTGCAATAGCTACGCAGTCGCCAGGGATTTTCCTCAGGGTAGCTAGAAGACAGCTGGGGGCGGGTGTTAGAAGGAAGGGAAGTTATTTGAGCTCCTAGCAATGATCTGGCAGCAGGCAATTGCCTTGCAGGTGCAATGGCCTGCTGAGCGCTGACTGCTGCATGAAGAAGGATGGCTCTGTAAGGCCCTTCATGCAAAGACATTTTGTGTGGACTGGGCAGGTGTTTTGGAGCCATGAGGGCAGCTCTGCCCAGGGGGATTGATTATTCCTTTGCAGCTTCCCCAGAGCCTCCCATGAGCCATTGTGGGAAACATACATCTTGCCAGCTCCTTGTGCAGAAATTCCGGATGCTGTTGCTGACAGTGAGCAGGGAGCGCTCCTTGGTCACGTTGAGGAATCTCAAGTCAAAGTAAAATTCGGAGAAGGCCTGAAAGGCAGGAAGGAGAAATGGTACCGAGTAAGAGAGGGGAAAGTGCTGCGGGGCAGCTGCTCTGGTCTCCCTTGAGTCAGCAAGGGCTGTCCGCAAGGAGAGCTCTCACCCTGCACACTGCTACAAGCAGCTCTTCTTTTGCCCCTTGTGCACAGCTCTGCAAAGGGCTGGCAAGAGGCCTCTTAATGGGACCCCAAAGGTGCCCCTGAGCAGAACAGTGGCTTCTAAAGAGAGCGAGGGAAGGGAAGGGTGCGCATTTTCCTTACAAAGAAGTGCCCGCTCCCAGCGGGCTCGTAGGCACCGAGGAGGGTGCTCTCCTGGCTCTGGCCACATGTCGAGAAGTTCAACAGCTTGCGGATGACAGCCCGGCACCATTCGGCATGTCCATTGCCCTCCAGGGTCACTCTTCTGTCAGCAAGAGCTGTGTGGAAGTCATTCTGCATTATGTGGGGAGTGGTGTGCAAGGAAGACAGCCAGATGGTTTCTCGGTAGTCTTTTGGGTAGCAAGGATGTCCCACTTGTGTTCTGGAAGGTGACTCCTGGCAAAAGGAAAAAAGTAGGGAGAAGTTTGAATGAACCTATGAGCTCCTCTCACTTTCTCTGTGTCACCCCTCAGCTGAAAGCATGACCGGGTTAAGCAAGGTGTTGGCCGGTTCACTTTGGAATATCTCCAAGGATGGAGACTCCACAGGCTTTCGAGGCTCTATTCTGCTATTTAAGCAGCATTCTTGTGGAAGTGTTTTCCCTATGTCTGGCCAGAATGTCTCACTTTCCATCGTGTGCCAGGTGTCTCTTGCTCTGACACTTTGCACTTTTGGAAAGAGCCTGCCTCTGTCTTCTCTCTACCCTCCCCTGAGGTAGCTGTTCCCGTTTCACCTTCTAATCTTTGCTGTGGTTGCTAGCATGAGGGTAGAATCTGATTAGCAGCCAGTTTCCCTCAATTTTCCTCAATTCTCACCTCAATTAAAGTCTTTGCCAGGCGCTTCAGCACCTCATTCTGTCCATAGCAGAGGTGTCTCTGGGTGTAAAGGTTGTCCTTGTACCAGTTAAATGTGAGCTTAGAGACTTCATTGGATGGCAGAAGTGAACTGTTTGGCATCAAACTCAGGAGATCCACAGCTCCAGAAGTGTTGGCCATTTCCGCAGGGACCCCTGTGTCTTCTTTGGAGGAGTCCTGCCAAGAGGAGACAGGACAGGAAAAGGAGTATGTCAGCCCTAAATACTAGCTGCAAACCTAATTCTCCTCCCAGATTATGGCAGTGGTGGTTGTTTTTTGTTTTTTGTTTCTTAGCGGGGGTGAGGGCTGTGTTTGGCTTTTGCAGTCCTTGTCAGTGTTAGGTGGCATGGGGCTTTCTTCTCCGTGTCCACATGGCATGGAGGTGTGCCCTTATCTTTTAGCTGCAACACCCTGATCCTTGCTTTCTTGCAGGGAGATTGCTCTTTAGGCTATTCCAAGAATTTCTTCTCTGACATCATTCCTGAGGGGCAACGACCCAGACCTTCAGGAGGGTGCCCAAAGAGCAGCCCTTAATGCTCTTAATGAATAGATCCTCCCTAAGCTATGGCAGGCTACAGCATGGCCAAGCAGAGCAGTGACAGGACAGGGCCCTTCAAAGTGTGGCCTCAGTATGGGCATTTCTCCTGCCAGCTGAGACACCCTCTGATTCTCTCTACTGAGGCCTATGCAGTGATGTCACCTCACACCAGCACTTTCCGCGGGGTTTAGAATAGCACCGACTCTGCTCCGTGAGACTCCAGATGGTTTGCATGTCCCTGAGAAAGCCTCCATCCCCCTCAGAGATCTCACTGAGCCTCTTTCAGCTTGTGTGCTCAGAGGCTCTTTCAGTGCCTCTGCCTTCTTTCTCCTGTCTGCATTTTGGCATGGCTAGAGAAGACCCATGCCTATGGCCTGCAAGGCACGTCCTACTGAGGCCCACTCACTCCAAAGCCCTAACATGGGCTCTTGTCTCAGAGCGTCTGTGCCACATGTCTGCTCTCTGCAGCAGTGCTCACCTTGTACATGGGCGCTCTGTGCTGCGTCACGAGGTACACAAGGGCAACCAGTAACTCCAATACCACTGCCCCCAGAAGAGCCCGAAGGAAGCGCTTCTTTTGAAGGACCATCGTGGTAGAGGAGCCTGCAAACGTCAACCCAGAAAGAGGAAAAATGTTTGGATGTGAAACGCTGGGAAGAGTGTTGATGAGTTAAAGCTGCAAGGAGGCCGTTCCCCAAAGCTGCCTCCAGGTTGGCCCTCTCCTAAGGAAGCTGCAGGTATCTCGAGTTCAATGGGCTCCTCTCACCTGCTCGCACTCTCAGTCCTGCACACTGCCCAGCACGCAGACACGGGCAGCCAGGGATGATGCCAGGATCACTTGCGAGCAACAGCGAAGACGGGGAACACCAGCTCACTGGTCCTCTTCGTCCGCTCGGTCGCTCGTGGATACCTGACTGTCAACAGAAACTGGGTGAAAGTTCTGGAATTTTGCGCTTTTCTAGGTTCCCTCACGAGGGCATTGAGCAGTTGCACTTTGTCGTGCCGACACCAATCGCCACTCTCCATATTGCCCTTAGGAATGTGTTAGCTCTTAAACAGGCAGCTTTGCCGTATCCACTGATTCCAATGAGAAGCAGGGTGGTGCTGGAAAAGGAGGGATGGCCGTGCAAGGAGGGTGCCAGGAGCCCTGAGCAGAGGCAGCAGCCCCCAGTGCCTCCAACTCCTTGCTGCAGCCAGAGCTCGTCTCTGAGCTGCTCGTGGGCCTTTTCAGCCCCACATCGTGAGGCCAGGACAGGCCATTTAGTGTCCCCAGGCCAGAGCTGGAGCCACATAGGAGCTGTGGGGAGCCAAGTCACACCAGACACAGGCAACTAAATCCCTCGCTGTCAGCCCTGTCCTCCTCCTGGACCAGACCCCTTTCTGTCACAGCCTGGCTGAAGCAGATTCCCTGTGAAGGGACAATCCCCATCACATAGGGGAAATGTCCTCCCAGTGCTCAAGGCTGTCAAGAAAAGGAAGCCAATCGCTTGTTTTCTCAGCATCAGAGGATCCTACAGGGCTGGGACCATTATCCCCATGGACACGGTCCTGCCCTGCCCCAAAGCAGTGCCCAGGGACTCGGCCATCGTCGCATTCTCAGCTTCACTGCTGGTGTCGTGTCGAGTGGGGAGACTGCCCCTGCCTGTGCCCTCAGACACCATCCCCCTGCCTAGAACCTCTCGGCCCGTCCCATTTCTGGAGGACACAAGCTCTAAGTCCAGCAGAGAGACAGAGCAACTTTGTGATGGGTCAGAGCGAGCAGCAGCAGCGATGGATCACAGAGTTTGGAGGGATAGTCCGCGACTGCTGGGAGATGTTTCTTGCAACCATCATTGTCCTCCAACACAGTGTCAAAGCACAAAAGTGCTTCAAGACAGCAAAGTAACTCTCATATAGATGCTGGATCTAAAGTCCCAGGCATCCTCACAGCTAGAGCTAAATGACACTAAGTGTAATTTGCAGACGACACCAAGCTGGGTAGAAGAATAGATCTGCTTGAGGGTAGGAAGGCTGTACGGAGGGGTCTGGACAGGCTGGATGAATGGGATGAGTCCAACCATATGAGGTTCAACAAGGCCAAGTTTCGGGTCCAGCACTTGAGTCACAATCACCTTCTGCAGCTCTCCAAGCTTGGGGCAGACTGACTGCAGAGCTGTTCAGGTCAGCCTAAGTGTAATCTACTTCACTGACTAATTTATTTGAGGGCAGGGCAGGAAGGCATGAGTTGTTTGGGCAGATCGCTTAGTAATTTTGTTTGTTCTTGGGGCCACCAGAGCCCTGGTACCAGAGAGTCAGTCTGTCCTGGTGCAGGTGAGCAGAGCAACAGCTGTACTCTGGAGGAGGGTTATTTTCCCGGCTGAGGTGGGAGTTGTCCATCATGGGGATGATGGCTTGAGCTCTGGATTGTCAGGTGCTGAAGGCGAATGGAGTGTCCGAAAGAAGAGTGAAGAGGATGTGTCTGCCAAGTGACGTCCTGTTGTGACCCCGAGCACTGGAAAAGCTATGCAGAGGGATGGAAGGTGTTGGGGTGTCGTGTGTGTGTGTATGGTGTGTGTGCTAGTACATACCCTCGAGTGCGGATGCCTCTCCCAGGTCGGTGGTGTGTGAGGCAGGGTTTTGGGTGTTTCAGAAGAGGAAGTGCGGGTGCGCTAAGGCAGGCAGCTCCAGCCTGTATCTCTGTGGTGTGTGTGGTAGGTGCACTCTGTAGTTCAGGTCTTGAGGTTGACCTTGTCTTGGTGTGGTTCTTGTTGTTTTTTTTTTCCTTTCTGGAACATAGAGCATCTTCTGTGTATCCGCATACACCAAGGACACCCACCCTGGTACACCTCCCGCACTACGCTATTCCATCCCTTGCAGGTACACAGCACATACCTGCCTTGTGCTCTCCCACCCCTCCTTTCCCCATCCTCCCCGTCACCTCCCCTCTTTCCCCGCCATTCCCTGCTCTATCCCTTCCCTGTCCTCATCCGTGCCTACCTCTCCCCTACCCGCCTCCCTCCCCCTCAGCATGCACTACCTCCTTAAGAAGAAGGTTTAGGGTTAAGGGTTAGGGCTAGAGTTTACCACCTCCTGTCCTATCTCCCTAGGACTGTGTGTGCTGCTCTGATGACCGAGCCCCTGAGCTGGGTCCCCTAGCAAGTGCAATAAGCTGCCAGGGTGTCTGTGCTGCAGGAGGGCAGGGGATTGCTCTGTGTGACATGAGTGGGTCTCCTTGGAGTACCCGGACGGGTCTCTTGAGTCCTCTGTGTGTCCTTTAGATGAGAGGCAGGTTGAGATCTCTGCTTCCTTCTGCCACTGTCTTTGATGGTCCATGGTGTGTGTGTGAGGAGGGGGCTGCTGTCCCAGCACCCCTGTGCTGTGGCGCTTTTGCCTTGCTCTGGGTTTCCTTAGAGCACTTTGCAGAGTGACACAGGGGTGTCTGGGCCAGCTGAAGGGCCTTTCACACTCACCCAGTGTGCTGTAGCACCACGAGCACCTTGAGGTGGGGGTCCTGTTAAGTCAGGCACATCCATACTGACAGAGACTTGTGGGTGGCCCCGCTTTGGGCTGGCCTAGGCTGTGCCCTTTGCGGGGTCTGTGCTGGGTGGTTTCTGAAAGCAGTGGTCCTGCATGCTGCTAGGCGTCGTGTTTGTTTTGCAGGAGATGTCCGGGCCCCTCTTTGGGTGAAGAAAGGAGGAATGAAGTTCTGGGGTGTTGCTGACACCCCTGTGATCATGCTCAGCCCTGGCACAGGTGAGGCAGCCGTACGGAGCATGTAGCACAGGGACACAGGGGTGAGTGAGGATCCTGGCAGGATCTGTTAGAACAGGCACTTTTTTCCCACACACACGAGGGAAGGCCTGGGGGCTCCTGAGGCTTTGGAGAGGCCTGGCATGTCCTGCAGTAAAGTGGGAGAGAGCTCATCTGCAGTGTGGCAGGAACAGAGCACAGGTCCACGTGTGCTGGAGGAGGCAGGGACTAGAGCCCGGTGTGTGTGAGCCATGGGGTTATTGCCAGGCTGCACTGCCAGGCTGTCGCCTGGGTTAGGGTAGGGCCTAACATTTGTGTGCCAGCTCTGCAGAAGCTGTTTCTTGTCTCTGTTTAAGCAGGGAAGCGTTGTGGCAAAATGTTGGCTGCAGTTAAGGCTGCCAAGCTCGGGTGCTCCTGGGTTCCCAGGGCACCTCTTAGCCTGCAAATGGCAGCACCTAAAAACCACGTGCAGGTAACGGCACCCCTCTGTAGGGAGTGGTGCTAGCTGCCTTGTGAAGGCTGCCATTTACTGAGTGCCAAGGAGCCAGTGCTGCAGGCTGAGACAGGTTCCCTTGGCCTGGTTGAGGGGCGGCCTGTGCAAGGCCGGCCACAGTGACCCCTCTGCCCGGCTTGTGCCTGCCTTGCAGGAAGCAGGGCCTGGGCTGCCGGAGCATCTCAGCCCTCGCATCCCCCGTCCTCCCTCCTCTACTGCTCCACTGCCTCGTGCCCTTCAGCAGACAGCAGCCATCCCAGCAGATCCTCCCAACTTGCTTCCGTGCAAACCCCCATGGCACCCAGGCCTTACTGCCCCAGCTCTCTCCCTGCCTGGGGCCCCCCACATGGCTCTGTGACTGGTGGGGAGGCAGAATCTGTGGCTTGTGCACTCAACGTGACCTGTCACATTCCATGTACAGTCCCACCCACAGCAGGAATGAACTCCCAGTGGCCTGTGCTGGGGTCCCAGTGACACCTAAGTGTGCACAAGGACCAGTACATGGGGTGCTCCTAGGCTGTGTTTTCAGCTCCATGCCCTGAGGCCAGGACAGGCCATTTAGTGTCCCCGGGGCAGGGCTGCAGCCACATGCGACCTGAGCAGAGGCCAGTGGGGAGCCAGGTCACACCACACGCTGGGGACTAAGCTGCATTTTGCAGAGCACCTCCCCACGGCCAAGGCCCTTGTTCTGGCACCTGGCCTCAGCTCCCATCATTGGCACCACCCCTTACCTGGGACCAACAACATTAAAATCCTTTTGATTCAGGAGCAAAAGAAGAAGAATTTCCCTCTTGGGTGCCTTTCAGAATATTTATTTCTATCATAGTTAATAGAACTAATAGAACAGCTAAAAACCAGGGAAAAATATCTGAAGAAATGGTAGGGGTCAGCTCATCGCTGGTAGAAGGTGAACGTGCAGCTGACAAATGGCCAGATGGATGATTGGCAGGACAGCTAGCAGATGAGCAAAAACAAAGGCAAAGGCAGGACAGCATTCACAGATGGCAAATGTCCCCAAATCTGTGGCCATCTCCACAGCAGGTCTTTTAACGTCGTGGTGTCTCAGCTTGGCAGGACTCCTCCAAAGAAGACACACGGGTCCCTGCAGAAACGGCCAACACTTCTGGCGCTGTGGATCTCCTGAGTTTAATGCCAAACAGTTCAGTTTTGCCATCCAAGGAAGTCTCTAAGCTCACATTTAACTGGTACAAGGACAACGTTTACACCCAGCACCACCTCTGCTATGGACAGAATGAGGTGCTGAAGCGCCTTGCAAAGAGTTTAATTGAGGTGAGAATTGTGGAAAATTGAGAGAAACAGGCTGCTAATCAGATGGCATGAAGGCCACACGAGGAACAGGCATCAGCATCTGCAAAGCTGTAAGAAAGGCCCTGCTTGGGATTTCTAGAGCGCACAGGCTGATGCGAGCAGAGTTAAAGGGGAGGGAGGCTCCTTGGAAAATGCCCTGTAGTGCCAAGCTCCCTTTTGGGCACAGTTCAAAAAGAGTCCAGCCTTCGCTTTTTGAGTCCTGTAAAGGTTAATATGCTCCACGTCATGGGCCCAAGATGAAGGGATGGGCTCTCTGTCCTGCTGGCCAGTGTGTGAGTCAGCCCTCCAGCCTTGACGCCTTCCTACCATCTCTGAGATGCAGCCCATCTCCTACATGTGCCAGTGGGTGTGCACGACAACAAGCCCCACGCCAAGAGTGGACACCATGAGGGCCACGGCTGCAGCGCGCACGGAGGGGTTTTGCCTCTGCACCAAGTGCAGCAGCTCCCGTGGGATGGTGTTGGCGAGCTCCAGCGTGTAGCCCAGGCTCCAGGCGACGTCCGTGCTCCCGGGCTGCCAAAGGAGAGAGGGGCATCGTGAGGGCAGCTCTAGCACAGAGATGCCCCTAGCAGCACTGGGGCTCTGCGTGCCAGGCCTGGCACAGGCACAGCGCGTGTCCCCAAGCAGGAGGTCTCCACGAGCCTTGGCCACAGGGCTGAGCTGCACAGCTGCGTGTTAGTTGGGCACGGTGCTGCTGGACACCTGCCTGCGAGGGCATTGCCATGCTGGGCTGAGGTTGCTGCTTACCTTCCTCTGGATGATGATGTCGTTCCAGCTGGTCTCATTAATCTCAAGGAGGGTGAGGACGTAGTTGGCGTTGGTGCAATAGCTACGCAGTCGCCAGGGATTTTCCTCAGGGTAGCTAGAAGACAGCTGGGGGCGGGTGTGAGAAGGAAGGGAAGTTATTTGAGCTCCTAGCAATGATCTGGCAGCAGGCAATTGCCTTGCAGGTGCAATGGCCTGCTGAGCGCTGACTGCTGCATGAAGAAGGATGGCTCTGTAAGGCCCTTCATGCAAAGACATTTTGTGTGGACTGGGCAGGTGTTTTGGAGCCACGAGGGCAGCTCTGCCCAGGGGGATTGATTATTCCTTTGCAGCTTCCCCAGAGCCTCCCATGAGCCATTGTGGGAAACATACATCTTGCCAGCTCCTTGTGCAGAAATTCCGGATGCTGTTGCTGACAGTGAGCAGGGAGCGCTCCTTGGTCACGTTAAGGAATCTCAAGTCAAAGTAAAATTCGGAGAAGGCCTGAAAGGCAGGAAGGAGAAATGGTACCGAGTAAGAGAGGGGAAAGTGCTGCGGGGCAGCTGCTCTGGTCTCCCTTGAGTCAGCAAGGGCTGTCCGCAAGGAGAGCTCTCACCCTGCACACTGCTGCAAGCAGCTCTTCTTTTGCCCCTTGTGCACAGCTCTGCAAAGGGCTGGCAAGAGGCCTCTTAATGGGACCCCAAAGGTGCCCCTGAGCAGAACAGTGGCTTCTAAAGAGAGCGAGGGAAGGGAAGGGTGCGCATTTTCCTTACAAAGAAGTGCCCGCTCCCAGCGGGCTCGTAGGCACCGAGGAGGGTGCTCTCCTGGCTCTGGCCACATGTCGAGAAGTTCAACAGCTTGCGGATGACAGCCCGGCACCATTCGGCATGTCCATTGCCCTCCAGGGTCACTCTTCTGTCAGCAAGAGCTGTGTGGAAGTCATTCTGCATTATGTGGGGAGTGGTGTGCAAGGAAGACAGCCAGATGGTTTCTCGGTAGTCTTTTGGGTAGCAAGGATGTCCCACTTGTGTTCTGGAAGGCGACTCCTGGCAAAAGGAAAAAAGTAGGGAGGAGCTTGAATGAACCTATGGGCTCCTCTCGCTTTATCTGTGTCACCCCTCAGCTGAAAGCATGACCGGGTTAAGCAAGGTGTTGGCCGGTTCACTTTGGAATATCTCCAAGGATGGAAACTCCACAGGCTTTCGAGGCTCTATTCTGCTATTTAAGCAGCATTCTTGTGGAAGTGTTTTCCCTATGTCTGGCCAGAATGTCTCACTTTCCATCGTGTGCCAGGTGCCTCTTGCTCTGACACTTTGCACTTTTGGAAAGAGCCTGCCTCTGTCTTCTCTCTACCCTCCCCTGAGGTAGCTGTTCCCGTTTCACCTTCTAATCTTTGCTGTGGTTGCTAGCATGAGGGTAGAATCTGATTAACAGCCAGTTTCCCTCAATTTTCCTCAATTCTCACCTCAATTAAAGTCTTTGCCAGGCGCTTCAGCACCTCATTCTGTCCATAGCAGAGGTGTCTCTGGGTGTAAAGGTTGTCCTTGTACCAGTTAAATGTGAGCTTAGAGACTTCATTGGATGGCAAAAGTGAACTGTTTGGCATCAAACTCAGGAGATCCACAGCTCCAGAAGTGTTGGCCGTTTCCGCAGGGACCCATGTGTCTTCTTTGGAGGAGTCCTGCCAAGAGGAGACAGGACAGGAAAAGGAGCATGTCAGCCCTAAGTACTAGCTGCAAGCCTAATTCTCCTCCCAGTTTATGGCAGTGGTGGTTGTTTTTTGTTTTTTGTTTCTTAGCGGGTGTGAGGGCTGTGTTTGGCTTTTGCAGTCCTTGTCAGTGTTAGGTGGCATGGGGCTTTCTTCTCCGTGTCCACATGGCATGGAGGTGTGCCCTTATCTTTTAGCTGCAACACCCTGATCCTTGCTTTCTTGCAGGGAGATTGCTCTTTAGGCTATTCCAAGAATTTCTTCTCTGACATCATTCCTGAGGGGCAACGACCCAGACCTTCAGGAGGGTGCCCAAAGAGCAGCCCTTAATGCTCTTAATGAATAGATCCTCCCTAAGCTATGGCAGGCTACAGCATGGCCAAGCAGAGCAGTGACAGGACAGGGCCCTTCAAAGTGTGGCCTCAGTATGGGCATTTCTCCTGCCAGCTGAGACACCCTCTGATTCTCTCTGCTGAGGCCTATGCAGTGATGTCACCTCACACCAGCACTTTCCGCGGGGTTTAGAATAGCACCGACTCTGCTCCGTGAGACTCCAGATGTTTTGCATTTCCCTGAGAAAGCCTCCATCCCCCTCTGAGATCTCACTGAGCCTCTTTCAGCTTGTGTGCTCAGAGGCTCTTTCAGTGCCTCTGCCTTCTTTCTCCTGTCTGCATTTTGGCATGGCTAGAGAAGACCCATGCCTATGGCCTGCAAGGCACGTCCTACTGAGGCCCACTCACTCCAAAGCCCTAACATGGGCTCTTGTCTCAGAGCGTCTGTGCCACATGTCTGCTCTCTGCAGTGGGGCTCACCTTGTACATGGGTGCTCTGTGCTGCGTCACGAGGTACACGAGGGCAACCAGTAACTCCAATACCACTGCCCCCAGAAGAGCCCGGAGGAAGCGCTTCTTTTGAAGGACCATCGTGGTAGAGGAGCCTGCAAACGTCAACCCAGAAAGAGGAGAAATGTTTGGATGTGAAACGCTGGGAAGAGCGTTGATGAGTTAAAGCTGCAAGGAGGCCGTTCCCCAAAGCTGCCTCCAGGTTGGCCCTCTCCTAAGGAAGCTGCGGGTATCTCGAGTTCAATGGGCTCCTCTCACCTGCTCGCACTCTCAGTCCTGCGCGCTGCCCAGCACGCAGACACGGGCAGCCAGGGATGACGCCAGGATCACTTGCGAGCAACAGCGAAGACGGGGAACACCAGCTCACTGGTCCACTTCGTCCGCTCGGTCGCTCTTGGATACCAGACTGTCAACAGAAACTGGGTGAAAGTTCTGGAATTTTGCGCTTTTCTAGGTTCCCTCACGAGGGCATTGAGCAGTTGCACTTTGTCGTGCCGACACCAATCGCCACTCTCCATATTGCCCTTAGGAATGTGTTAGCTCTTAAACAGGCAGCTTTGCCGTATCCACTGATTCCAATGAGAAGCAGGCTGGTGCTGGAAAAGGAGGGATGGCCGTGCAAGGAGGGTGCCAGGAGCCCTGAGCAGAGGCAGGAGCCCCCAGTGCCTCCAACTCCTTGCTGCAGCCAGAGCTCGTCTCTGAGCTGCTCGTGGGCCTTTTCAGCCCCACATCGTGAGGCCAGGACAGGCCATTTAGTGTCCCCAGGCCAGAGCTGGAGCCACATAGGAGCTTTGGGGAGCCAAGTTACACCAGACACAGGCAACTAAATCCCTCGCTGTCAGCCCTGTCCTCCTCCTGGACCAGACCCCTTTCTGTCACAGCCTGGCTGAAGCAGATTCCCTGTGAAGGGACAATCCCCATCACATAGGGGAAATGTCCTCCCAGTGCTCAAGGCTGTCAAGAAAAGGAAGCCAATCGCTTGTTTTCTCAGCATCAGAGGATCCCTCAGGGCTGGGACCATTATCCCCATGGACACGGTCCTGCCCTGCCCCAGAGCAGTGCCCAGGGACTCGGCCATCGTCGCGTTCTCAGCTTCACTGCTGGTGTCGTGTCGAGTGGGGAGACTGCCCCTGCCTGTGCCCTCAGACACCATCCCGCTGCCTAGAACCTCTCGGCCCGTTCCATTTCTGGAGGACACAAGCTCTAAGTCCAGCAGAGAGACAGAGCAACTTTGTGATGGGTCAGAGCGAGCAGCAGCAGCGATGGATCACAGAGTTTGGAGGGATAGTCCGCGACTGCTGGGAGATGTTTCTTGCAACCATCATTGTCCTCCAACACAGTGTCAAAGCACAAAAGTGCTTCAAGACAGCAAAGTAACTCTCATATAGATGCTGGATCTAAAGTCCCAGGCATCCTCACAGCTAGAGCTAAATGACACTAAGTGTAATTTGCAGACGACACCAAGCTGGGTAGAAGAATAGATCTGCTTGAGGGTAGGAAGGCTGTACGGAGGGGTCTGGACAGGCTGGATGAATGGGATGAGTCCAACCATATGAGGTTCAACAAGGCCAAGTTTCGGGTCCAGCACTTGAGTCACAATCACCTTCTGCAGCTCTCCAAGCTTGGGGCAGACTGACTGCAGAGCTGTTCAGGTCAGCCTAAGTGTAATCTACTTCACTGACTAATTTATTTGAGGGCAGGGCAGGAAGGCATGAGTTGTTTGGGCAGATCGCTTAGTAATTTTGTTTGTTCTTGGGGCCACCAGAGCCCTGGTACCAGAGAGTCAGTCTGTCCTGGTGCAGGTGAGCAGAGCAACAGCTGTACTCTGGAGGAGGGTTATTTTCCCGGCTGAGGTGGGAGTTGTCCATCATGGGGATGATGGCTTGAGCTCTGGATTGTCAGGTGCTGAAGGCGAATGGAGTGTCCGAAAGAAGAGTGAGGAGGATGTGTCTGCCAAGTGACGTCCTGTTGTGACCCCGAGCACTGGAAAAGCTATGCAGAGGGATGGAAGGTGTTGGGGTGTCGTGTGTGTGTGTATGGTGTGTGTGCTAGTACATACCCTCGAGTGCGGATGCCTCTCCCAGGTCGGTGGTGTGTGAGGCAGGGTTTTGGGTGTTTCAGAAGAGGAAGTGCGGGTGCGCTAAGGCAGGCAGCTCCAGCCTGTATCTCTGTGGTGTGTGTGGTAGGTGCACTCTGTAGTTCAGGTCTTGAGGTTGACCTTGTCCTTTATGTTCCAGAATGCCTCCCACCCGGTGCAGCACTAGCGCTGTAGGCATCCTTTGTCTTTCTGCCGGGCCTGAGTAATCATCACTGTGAAGAGGATCCCAGCGTGTGCTGCGAAGGCAGCTAAGGGCAGTTCAGTCCCTCTGACTGTCTTGTGAGTTTTTGTGGTCCATCGTCTTCGCCACTGCTGTGGAGGCTTCATCAGTCTCTCTTTTCTCTTCGGAGGCCCGTCTTGTTTTGCACGTTCTCAACGTCCCTCCAGGGTTGTCTTTCCTGTATTGCATCATAGTATTATATCCCCCTTAAGGCCTCTCTTTGCATGTCTTTCTCTGGCTTGGCTGTCCCCTTTCTGGCACAGGTGCCGGTATTTGAGTCTCTTCTGGTCTCGTGCCGACCATCAGGGCTGCACAGTTCATATGTCACAGGACTTTGTAGTCCTCAGTATTTTCCATGTGGTATAAGTTCTTGCTGCGTAGAGCTTTCCTCTGTTTGCCTGATGTTGTTTGTGTGCGTGCCTGTCTGTTTGGGGCTGGAGCTCCCCGACTGTTGGAGTTGTGTGCAGTAGGTTATGGAGTGTGGCAGTGATGGCCTGGTGATTGTTGAGCATGTCTGTGCATAATGCACTTGATTTATTAATTTTTGGGGGACGGGGTGGGTTGGTGGGGCAGGTAGGTTTTGCATTGCTTTTCAACTGCAGGGGTCCGTGTCCTGACGGTCCCAAAAGAGAAGGCGTGAGAAAGGGTCCTTTCCTAAGAAGAAGATGAGCGAGGGAGTTGTTGGGGGTAAAGTGTTGTGGTCTGTGGGCTTTTTTGATGAGTTTTTGCTTTGTGCATGCAGGTGTTGAGTAATGTGGAGAGGGGGGTGCTGGGGTTCTGGAGGAGTGCGGCAAGGTGAGGGTCTTGCCTGTGAGAGCAAGCAGAGCCTAGGGTAGGGGCATTGTGTCCCTGGTGCTGTGTCTCTTGCCCACCTCCCTTCTCCTCTTACAGGCCCTACGGCAGCTCTAGAGCTTGCAGCACATAGGCCGCTGTTCTGGATGCGCTAGCAGAAGAGGTCAAGGTGTTGTATTGGCGTATTACTGCAGTTGGGATGTATTTTTTGTCATCTCCTCAAGGTGTGCTCTTCTCTCGTTTTTTGTGTTTGTAGATTTTGTTGGATTTGGCGGAGAGGAGGCACTGCGTGAGCACAAGGAGCCCAAGCGGGTGAGATGGGGTGCCTGTGTGTGTGTGTTGGGTTTGTTTTGAGCGATGGGGTGCTGCCGTGCTGCATGTTGGTGATTTGCTTTTGCTCCGCTTTGTCAGGTGCTGAGCTGGCCCTTTCTGTCCTATCTCCCTAGGACTGTGTGTGCTGCTCTGATGACCGAGCCCCTGAGCTGGGTCCCCTAGCAAGTGCAATAAGCTGCCAGGGTGTCTGTTCTGCAGGAGGGCAGGGGATTGCTCTGTGTGACATGAGTGGGTCTTCTGTGTGACATGAGTGGGACGGCCTAACACCGTCCCTCACAACATCCTCCTGGGCAAGCTCCGGAAGTGTGGGATAGATGAGTGCACAGTGAGATGGATTAGGAACTGGCTGGATGGCAGGGCCCAGAGAGTGGTGATCAGCGGTGTAGAGTCTAGTTGGAGGCCTGTGGCTACTGGGGTCCCCCAGGGGTCAGTCCTTGTTCCAGTCCTGTTCAATTTATTAATCAATGACCTGGATGAAGGCACAGAGTGCTCCCTCAGCAAGTTTGCTGATGACACGAAACTGGGAGGAGTAGCCGATACCCCAGAGGGCTGCTCTGCCATCCAGAGGGACCTGGACAGACTGGACAACTGGGCGGTGAAAAACCTCATGCAATTGAACAAGGCCAAGTGCAAGGTCCTGCACCTGGGGAGGAATAACCCCCAACACCAGTACAGGCTGGGGACCGACCTTGTGGAGAGCAGCTCTGCAGAGAAAGACCTGGGTGTCATGGTGGACGACAAGTTGACCATGAGGCAGCAGCGTGCCCTCGTGGCCAAGAAGGCCAATGGAATCCTGGGCTGCATTAAGAAGAGCATCTCCAGCAGGTCGAGGGAGGTGATCCTGCCCCTCTACTCAGCCCTGGTGAGGCCGCATCTGGAGTATTGTGTCCAGTTCTGGGCTCCACAGGACAAGAGGGATGTGGAGCTGCTGGAGAGAGTACAGCGCAGGGCTACAAGGATGATCAGGGGCCTGGAACATCTGCCCTATGAGGAGAGGCTGAGGGAGCTGGGCCTGTTCAGCCTGGAGAAGAGAAGGCTGAGAGGGGATCTAATCAGTGTATATAAATACCTCAAGGGAGGGAGTGCAGAGGACGGTGCTGGTCTCCTTTCAGTGGTGGCCACTGATAGGACTAGAGGAAATGGCCGGAAACTGAAACATCAAAAATTCCATAGGAACTTAAGGAAAAATTTCTTAACAGTGAGGGTGACAGAGCACTGGAACAGGCTGCCCGGAGAGGCTGTAGAGTCTCCTTCTCTGGAGATCTTCAAAACCCGCTTGGATGCAGTCCTGTGCCACGTGCTCTAGGTGTCCCTGCGTATGCAGGGGGGTTGGACTAGATGATCTCTAGAGGTCCCTTCCAACCCTAAGCATTCTATGATTCTATGATTCTTGGAGTACCCAGACGGGTCTCTTGAGTCCTCTGTGTGTCCTTTAGATGAGAGGCAGGTTGAGATCTCTGCTTCCTTCTGCCACTGTCTTTGATGGTCCATGGTGTGTGTGTGAGGAGGGGGCTGCTGTCCCAGCACCCCTGTGCTGTGGCGCTTTTGCCTTGCTCTGGGTTTCCTTAGAGCACTTTGCAGAGTGACACAGGGGTGTCTGGGCCAGCTGAAGGGCCTTTCACACTCACCCAGTGTGCTGTAGCACCACGAGCACCTTGAGGTGGGGGTCCTGTTAAGTCAGGCACATCCATACTGGCATAGCCTTGTGGGTGGCCCCGCTTTGGGCTGGCCTAGGCTGTGCCCTTTGCGGGGTCTGTGCTGGGTGGTTTCTGAAAGCAGTGGTCCTGCATGCTGCTAGGCGTCGTGTTTGTTTCGCAGGAGATGTCCGGGCCCCTCTTTGGGTGTAGAAAGGAGGAATGAAGTTCTGGGGTGTTGCTGACACCCCTATGATCATGCTCAGCCCTGGCACAGGTGAGGCAGCCGTACGGAGCATGTAGCACAGGGACACAGGAGTGAGTGAGGATCCTGGCAGGATCTGTTAGAACAGGCACTTTTTTCCCACACACACGAGGGAAGGCCTGGGGGCTCCTGAGGCTTTGGAGAGGCCTGGCATGTCCTGCAGTAAAGTGGGAGAGAACTCAAGTGCAGTGTGGTAGGAACAGAGCACAGGTCCACGTGTGCTGGAGGAGGCAGGGACTAGAGCCCAGTGTGTGTGAGCCATGGGGTTATTGCCAGGCTGCACTGCCAGGCTGTCGCCTGGGTTAGGGAAGGGCCTAACATTTGTGTGCCAGCTCTGCAGAAGCTGTTTCTTGTCTCTGTTTAAGCAGGGAAGCGTTGTGGCAAAATGTTGGCTGCAGTTAAGGCTGCCAAGCTCGGGTGCTCCTGGGTTCCCAGGGCACCTCTTAGCCTGCAAATGGCAGCACCTAAAAACCACGTGCAGGTAACGGCACCGCTCTGTAGGGAGTGGTGCTAGCTGCCTTGTGAAGGCTGCCGTTTACTGAGTGCCAAGGAGCCAGCGCTGCAGGCTGAGACAGGTTCCCTTGGCCTGGTTGAGGGGCGGCCTGTGCAAGGCCGGCCACAGTGACCCCTCTGCCCGGCTTGTGCCTGCCTTGCAGGATGCAGGGCCTGGGCTGCCGGAGCATCTCAGCCCTCGCATCCCCCGTCCTCCCTCCTCTACTGCTCCACTGCCTCGTGCCCTTCAGCAGACAGCAGCCATCCCAGCAGATCCTCCCAACTTGCTTCCCTGCAAACCCTCATGGCACCCAGGCCTTACTGCCCCAGCTCTCTCCCTGCCTGGGGCCCCCCACATGGCTCTGTGACTGGTGGGGAGGCAGAATCTGTGGCTTGTGCACTCAGCGTGACCTGTCACATTCCATGTACAGTCGCACCCACAGCAGTCCCAGTGTGGCCTGTGCTGGGGTCCCAGTGACACCTAAGTGTGCACAAGGACCAGTACATGGGGTGCTCCTAGGCTGTGTTTTCAGCTCCATGCCCTGAGGCCAGGACAGGCCATTTAGTGTCCCCGGGGCAGGGCTGCAGCCACATGCGACCTGAGCAGAGGCCAGTGGGGAGCCAGGTCACACCACACACTGGGGACTAAGCTGCATTTTGCAGAGCACCTCCCCACGGCCAAGGCCCTTGTTCTGGCACCTGGCCTCAGCTCCCATCATTGGCACCACCCCTTACCTGGGACCAACAACATTAAAATCCTTTTGATTCAGGAGCAAAAGAAGAAGAATTTCCCTCTTGGGTGCCTTTCAGAATATTTATTTCTATCATAGTTAATAGAACTAATAGAACAGCTAAAAACCAGGGAAAAATATCTGAAGAAATGGTAGGGGTCAGCTCATCGCTGGTAGAAGGTGAACGTGCAGCTGACAAATGGCCAGATGGATGATTGGCAGGACAGCTAGCAGATGAGCAAAAACAAAGGCAAAGGCAGGACAGCATTCACAGATGGCAAATGTCCCCAAATCTGTGGCCATCTGCACAGCAGGTCTTTTAACGTCGTGGTGTCTCAGCTTGGCAGGACTCCTCCAAAGAAGACACACGGGTCCCTGCAGAAACGGCCAACACTTCTGGAGCTGTGGATCTCCTGAGTTTAATGCCAAACAGTTTAGTTTTGCCATCCAAGGAAGTCTCTAAGCTCACATTTAACTGGTACAAGGACAACGTTTACACCCAGCACCACCTCTGCTATGGACAGAATGAGGTGCTGAAGTGCCTTGCAAAGAGTTTAATTGAGGTGAGAATTGAGGAAAATTGAGAGAAACAGACTGCTAATCAGATGGCATGAAGGCCACACGAGGAACAGGCATCAGCATCTGCAAAGCTGTAAGAAAGGCCCTGCTTGGGATTTCTAGAGCGCACCGGCTGATGCGAGCAGAGTTAAAGGGGAGGGAGGCTCCTTGGAAAATGCCCTGTAGTGCCAAGCTCCCTTTTGGGCACAGTTCAAAAAGAGTCCAGCCTTCGCTTTTTGAGTGCTGCAAAGGTTAATATGCTCCACGTCATAGACCCAAGATGAAGGGATGGGCTCTCTGTCCTGCTGGCCAGTGTGTGAGTCAGCCCTCCAGCCTTGATGCCTTCCTACCATCTCTGAGATGCAGCCCAGCTCCTACATGTGCCAGTGGGTGTGCACGACAACAAGCCCCACGCCAAGAGTGGACACCATGAGGGCCACGGCTGCAGCGCGCACGGAGGGGTTTTGCCTCTGCACCAAGTGCAGCAGCTCCCGTGGGATGGTGTTGGCGAGCTCCAGCGCGTAGCCCAGGCTCCAGGCGACGTCCGTGCTCCCGGGCTGCCAAAGGAGAGAGGGGCATCGTGAGGGCAGCTCTAGCACAGAGATGCCCCTAGCAGCACTGGGGCTCTGCGTGCCAGGCCTGGCACAGGCACAGCGCGTGTCCCCAAGCAGGAGGTCTCCACAAGCCTTGGCCACAGGGCTGAGCTGCACAGCTGCGTGTTAGCTGGGCACGGTGCTGCTGGACACCTGCCTGCGAGGGCATTGCCATGCTGGGCTGAGGTTGCTGCTTACCTTCCTCTGGATGATGATGTCGTTCCAGCTGGTCTCATTAATCTCAAGGAGGGTGAGGACGTAGTTGGCGTTGGTGCAATAGCTACGCAGTCGCCAGGGATTTTCCTCAGGGTAGCTAGAAGACAGCTGGGGGCGGGTGTGAGAAGGAAGGGAAGTTATTTGAGCTCCTAGCAATGATCTGGCAGCAGGCAATTGCCTTGCAGGTGCAATGGCCTGCTGAGCGCTGACTGCTGCATGAAGAAGGATGGCTCTGTAAGGCCCTTCATGCAAAGACATTTTGTGTGGACTGGGCAGGTGTTTTGGAGCCATGAGGGCAGCTCTGCCCAGGGGGATTGGTTATTCCTTTGCAGCTTCCCCAGAGCCTCCCATGAGCCATTGTGGGAAACATACATCTTGCCAGCTCCTTGTGCAGAAATTCCGGATGCTGTTGCTGACAGTGAGCAGGGAGCGCTCCTTGGTCACGTTAAGGAATCTCAAGTCAAAGTAAAATTCGGAGAAGGCCTGAAAGGCAGGAAGGAGAAATGGTACCGAGGAAGAGAGGGGAAAGTGCTGCGGGGCAGCTGCTCTGGTCTCCCTTGAGTCAGCAAGGGCTGTCCGCAAGGAGAGCTCTCACCCTGCACACTGCTACAAGCAGCTCTTCTTTTGCCCCTTGTGCACAGCTCTGCAAAGGGCTGGCAAGAGGCCTCTTAATGGGACCCCAAAGGTGCCCCTGAGCAGAACAGTGGCTTCTAAAGAGAGCGAGGGAAGGGAAGGGTGCGCATTTTCCTTACAAAGAAGTGCCCGCTCCCAGCGGGCTCGTAGGCACCGAGGAGGGTGCTCTCCTGGCTCTGGCCACATGTCGAGAAGTTCAACAGCTTGCGGATGACAGCCCGGCACCATTCGGCATGTCCATTGCCCTCCAGGGTCACTCTTCTGTCAGCAAGAGCTGTGTGGAAGTCATTCTGCATTATGTGGGGAGTGGTGTGCAAGGAAGACAGCCAGATGGTTTCTCGGTAGTCTTTTGGGTAGCAAGGATGTCCCACTTGTGTTCTGGAAGGCGACTCCTGGCAAAAGGAAAAAAGTAGGGAGGAGTTTGAATGAACCTATGGGCTCCTCTCACTTTCTCTGTGTCACCCCTCAGCTGAAAGCATGACCGGGTTAAGCAAGGTGTTGGCCGGTTCACTTTGGAATATCTCCAAGGATGGAAACTCCACAGGCTTTCGAGGCTCTATTCTGCTATTTAAGCAGCATTCTTGTGGAAGTGTTTTCCCTATGCCTGGCCAGAATGTCTCACTTTCCATCGTGTGCCAGGTGTCTCTTGCTCTGACACTTTGCACTTTTGGAAAGAGCCTGCCTCTGTCTTCTCTCTACCCTCCCCTGAGGTAGCTGTTCCCGTTTCACCTTCTAATCTTTGCTGTGGTTGCTAGCATGAGGGTAGAATCTGATTAGCAGCCAGTTTCCCTCAATTTTCCTCAATTCTCACCTCAATTAAAGTCTTTGCCAGGCGCTTCAGCACCTCATTCTGTCCATAGCAGAGGTGTCTCTGGGTGTAAAGGTTGTCCTTGTACCAGTTAAATGTGAGCTTAGAGACTTCATTGGATGGCAAAAGTGAACTGTTTGGCATCAAACTCAGGAGATCCACAGCTCCAGAAGTGTTGGCCGTTTCCACAGGGACCCATGTGTCTTCTTTGGAGGAGTCCTGCCAAGAGGAGACAGGACAGGAAAAGGAGCATGTCAGCCCTAAGTACTAGCTGCAAGCCTAATTCTCCTCCCAGTTTATGGCAGTGGTGGTTGTTTTTTGTTTTTTCTTTCTTAGCAGGAGTGAGGGCTGTGTTTGGCTTTTGCAGTCCTTGTCAGTGTTAGGTGGCATGGGGCTTTCTTCTCCGTGTCCACATGGCATGGAGGTGTGCCCTTATCTTTTAGCTGCAACACCCTGATCCTTGCTTTCTTGCAGGGAGATTGCTCTTTAGGCTATTCCAAGAATTTCTTCTCTGACATCGTTCCTGAGGGGCAACGACCCAGACCTTCAGGAGGGTGCCCAAAGAGCAGCCCTTAATGCTCTTAATGAATAGATCCTCCCTAAGCTATGGCAGGCTACAGCATGGCCAAGCAGAGCAGTGGCAGGACAGGGCCCTTCAAAGTGTGGCCTCAGTATGGGCATTTCTCCTGCCAGCTGAGACACCCTCTGATTCTCTCTGCTGAGGCCTATGCAGTGATGTCACCTCACACCAGCACTTTCCGCGGGGTTTAGAATAGCAGCGACTCTGCTCCGTGAGACTCCAGATGGTTTGCATGTCCCTGAGAAAGCCTCCATCCCCCTCTGAGGTCTCACTGAGCCTCTTTCAGCTTGTGTGCTCAGAGGCTCTTTCAGTGCCTCTGCCTTCTTTCTCCTGTCTGCATTTTGGCATGGCTAGAGAAGACCCATGCCTATGGCCTGCAAGGCACGTCCTACTGAGGCCCACTCACTCCAAAGCCCTAACATGGGCTCTTGTCTCAGAGCGTCTGTGCCACATGTCTGCTCTCTGCAGTGGTGCTCACCTTGTACATGGGTGCTCTGTGCTGCGTCACGAGGTACACGAGGGCAACCAGTAACCCCAATACCACTGCCCCCAGAAGAGCCCGAAGGAAGCGCTTCTTTTGAAGGACCATCGTGGTAGAGGAGCCTGCAAACGTCAACCCAGAAAGAGAAGAAATTTTTGGATCTGATACGCTGGGAAGAGCATTGATGAGTTAAAGCTGCAAGGAGGCCGTTCCCCAAAGCTGCCTCCAGGTTGGCCCTCTCCTAAGGAAGCTGCGGGTATCTCGAGTTCAATGGGCTCCTCTCACCTGCTCGCACTCTCAGTCCTGCGCGCTGCCCAGCACGCAGACACGGGCAGCCAGGGATGATGCCAGGATCACTTGCGAGCAACAGCGAAGACGGGGAACACCAGCTCACTGGTCCTCTTCGTCCGCTCGGTCGCTCGTGGATACCAGACTGTCAACAGAAACTGGGTGAAAGTTCTGGAATTTTGCGCTTTTCTAGGTTCCCTCACGAGGGCATTGAGCAGTTGCACTTTGTCGTGCCGACACCAATCGCCACTCTCCATATTGCCCTTAGGAATGTGTTAGCTCTTAAACAGGCAGCTTTGCCGTATCCACTGATTCCAATGAGAAGCAGGCTGGTGCTGGAAAAGGAGGGATGGCCGTGCCAGGAGGGTGCCAGGAGCCCTGAGCAGAGGCAGCAGCCCCCAGTGCCTCCAACTCCTTGCTGCAGCCAGAGCTCATCTCTGAGCTGCTCCTGGTCCTTTTCAGCCCCACATCGTGAGGCCAGGACAGGCCATTTAGTGTCCCCAGGCCAGAGCTGGAGCCACACAGGAGCTGTGGGGAGCCAAGTCACACCACACACAGGCAACTAAATCCCTCGCTGTCAGCCCTGTCCTCCTCCTGGACCAGACCCCTTTCTGTCACAGCCTGGCTGAAGCAGATTCCCTGTGAAGGGACAATCCCCATCACATAGGGGAAATGTCCTCCCAGTGCTCAAGGCTGTCAAGAAAAGGAAGCCAATCGCTTGTTTTCTCAGCATCAGAGGATCCCACAGGGCTGGGACCATTATCCCTATGGACACGGTCCTGCCCTGCCCCAGAGCAGTGCCCAGGGACTCGGCCATCGTCGCGTTCTCAGCTTCACTGCTGGTGTCGTGTCGAGTGGGGAGACTGCCCCTGCCTGTGCCCTCAGACACCATCCCCCTGCCTAGAACCTCTCGGCCCGTCCCATTTCTGGAGGACACAAGCTCTAAGCTACCAGAGTGGCTTCTCCACCTGTCCACTGTTGCTTGGCTGGAGCACTGGATGTGCCGCGTAGCCCCTACTGAACTCACTGGGACTCAACAGGGTCTCTCCTATGGGGTCACTACTTTGGGTGCGGCAGCTCCCCATGGCTTCTAAGGCCATCTTTCGATGGGCAGATTTCCCTGCTCCGCCTGTCCGGGTATCTCTCCCCGGCACCATGTTTGTCCTCACATATCAATGAACATGGAGAGCGGGTCGGTCACGTCCCAGAGGAGCACGGCAAGGTGAGCATCTGCCTGCGGGGAGAAGCAGAGCCTCTCGTGGGGAGGTTGTTGGGCTGGTGATGACCCTCTAGCCCATTTGCAGGCTACCTTCACATGCCCTGTGTCAGGCCAAGCGGTTGCAGTGTGTAGGGCATTGGTCTGGATGTGCTAGCCGAAGAGGTAAAGGTGTTGCAGTGTGGTATTGTTACAGCTGGGGGAATTTTTTTATATTCCCTCGAGGAGTATTCCTCTCTTGGTTTTTGTAGGTGTTGCTCAGGTTTTCTGAGAGGCGAAGCTGAGTGGACAGAAGAAGCATGAGCAGATAAGAGTGGCCACCTGAGTGTGTTTTTACTTTGCTCCTTTTGTGTAGTGAGGCATTGCCATCTTATTCTTATTTATTCTTATCTTTATCTTATTCTATTCTTATAGTTTATAACAATCTTAAAATTATATATCATAAACTTGACATAAAAACATAAGGCACAAAGAAGAAGGCGCATAGAAGGTAGGGGATGACAGGTAATACCGGGGTGTAGGAATAGGGTGTACCTTGGGATAACTTGGGGGTAGTACTGAGTGGATATATTCTTAAAGCAGTTATCGGTGTTCTACTAACATGATGTTAACCTTCTCTAGCAGATTTTTCAGAAACAGCATGAGCTTATTCAATATACAGGATCCAAAGATTAGTGTCATCATGATCATTGTGATCAGCCCTATCAAGGTGGATATCAGGGTGGTTAACGACGGCGAACCGGTGAACAAATTTTCGTACCAGCTGCGTTTGGAACAGGGTTTAATGGGTGCTATTTGGCAAGGTGTGGCACTGAAAACTGGTGGCCCTGTAGTTATTTTTGTACTAATTGCTCGAGATTGTTGGATCTGTTCAAGTACCCCATTTAAAGGGCTGGTGTGACTCTACCTGTCCCATAGTGACAAGCTGCAAAATTAAGATAACGCAAAGGCATCGCGGCCCCGTCTTGCGCAGGCTGTTTTGTTGTTTTCTGGATTCGGTCAGCGTGGAACTCACAGGCTCGGGCGGGACGCTTGTCACCGGGGCGTACGGGTTACGGGGGTGTCCGATGATCCGGCCCTGTGAACAGAAACTCACAATTTTCATTAGTTTTATTTTGAAGGTAACAGTCACCTGAATTGGGGTCAGATGCTCTTCCTTTGCAACATGCTTAATCATGTCTGCCCCTGCCGGTTTTTCTTTAATTCGGATGGGAATATTTTGGCTCTTAGATCTGTTTACGTTCTTTTTCTCCTTCCTTAAGTTTGAATCAGTTGTGAGCCACTCGTCCTGACTAGCGTCTGATCCGGAGTCGGAACTCGACTGACTGGTCACTTCCGGGCTCCGGTACGTTTCCGTTGGGCTCCGGCCCCGCCTACTTCCGTCCCGCCTACTTCCGTTGCGGGCGGGCTGTTCTCCCCCTCTTGGCTCGCCCCGCCTTCTCCCCGCGGAGGCGCCTTTTGTGAAATGGCCGCTCTGATGGGTTCTCGGCCCCTCACTCGGACCGCTCTGATGGGTTCTCGGCCCCTCACTCGAACCGCTCTGATCGGTTCTCGGCCCCTCACTCGGGCCGCTCTGATCGGTTCTCGGCCCCTCACTCGGGCCGCTCTGATCGGTTCTCGGCCCCTCACTCGAGCTTCCTCTCGGCCCCTCACTCGGGCTTCCCTCCCCTGTCCGGTCACTCCCATTGGTTCTCGGCCCCTCACTCGCGCCGGGGGCACCCTCGCCCGGCCCTTCCCCTTGCGGCTCGGCGCCATGTTGAGGGGCATAGGGTGGTGGCCTGGCCCAGACGTCACCATGCTCTGACTTCTTTTCAGTGTTCCTAGCTTCCTCGGCTAGGTCGCTCCAAACAGATTTCGGCTGTTTCTGCTCCTCTGTAAGCGGGACGGGGTTCGGGGATGGAGGGGATGTATCACCCTCTTGCAGACCTTTAGGCTCAGCAGAATTGCCATCACCTGAGGGGTGCAAAGTCTGTGCGGCTGCCCCGACTCCCATTTTCGGGGTGAGCAACAAACAGTCCCTTACTGCTACCCAGGTCTCCTGCTCTTTTCTAGCTTTCTGCAAGGCTTGTACAACTTTTCCCCAAGCCTTAAGCTTTTTCCCACAACCCGAAGACATCATCTCCTCGGCTAACGCCTTAGTACATTTGTCCCACACTTCAGGGACACGCTTCAGGGACTTCAGAATATCCACCGGCTGGTCTATAACCTTAATTTTTAAAAGCCTCGCAACAGCGAGAGTAAAATCTTTTGGCTTACAATCAATCCCCCAATGCTTATGTAATTGCGATACGACCTTCACGAGGGCTTCCATCCTCCTTGTTGCTCTGGTAGCGTCCTCTCCGCCGGGCTGGTCCACTCGCTCCGGCCGCCGTTCACCCGTCCAGGCGATGACTTCCCGGGTTTCGGCACCACTTGTTGCAGTTCAAGCGGCGCGGCGACCTGGTTCAGGAACAGCACGGCGACCCCGCCAGGCCGCTCGGACCATCAGCTCGCTGACACCAATGTGCTGGACGGCAAATGGCGTTTATTGATGGGTAACAAGGTGTTACATAGCTAGGTTTACAACATCACGTCCGTCTGCTTACATCATAAACTAAACGCCATGGGCTATTAGCTATTAGGGGCCCTATCTTTCCATACAGCACGATATCTTCCGGCCACCAGACCCTAACTATCTGCAACAGTGTGCAGTAGTTGTAGGATTTGTCATCCCTGCCTAGCATTGCCTGGCATTGCCAGGTTGCCTCTCGGTGATTTGCTTTTGCTCGACTTTGTGAGGTGCCGAGCAGGCCTTTTCCAGTCCCGACTGCGGATTTCAGGTGAGGTAGAATAGCTGAGTATAACGGTGTGTCAGTAGTTGTAGGATTTGTCATCCCTGCCTAGCAGAAGACTCGCTTAGTAATTTTGTTTGTTCTTGGGGTCACCAGAGCCCTGGTACCAGAGAGTCAGTCTGTCCTGGTGCAGGTGAGCAGAGCAACAGCTGTACTCTGGAGGAGGGTTATTTTCCCGGCTGAGGTGGGAGTTGTCCATCATGGGGATGATGGCTTGAGCTCTGGATTGTCAGGTGCTGAAGGCGAATGGAGTGTCCGAAAGAAGAGTGAAGAGGATGTGTCTGCCAAGTGACGTCCTGTTGTGACCCCGAGCACTGGAAAAGCTATGCAGAGGGATGGAAGGTGTTGGGGTGTCGTGTGTGTGTGTATGGTGTGTGTGCTAGTACATACCCTCGAGTGCGGATGCCTCTCCCAGGTCGGTGGTGTGTGAGGCAGGGTTTTGGGTGTTTCAGAAGAGGAAGTGCGGGTGCGCTAAGGCAGGCAGCTCCAGCCTGTATCTCTGTGGTGTGTGTGGTAGGTGCACTCTGTAGTTCAGGTCTTGAGGTTGACCTTGTCCTTTATGTTCCAGAATGCCTCCCACCCGGTGCAGCACTAGCGCTGTAGGCATCCCTTGTCTTTCTGCTGGACCTGAGTAATCATCACTGTGAAGAGGATCCCAGCGTGTGCTGCGAAGGCAGCTAAGGGCAGTTCAGTCCCTCTGACTGTCTTGTGAGTTTTTGTGGTCCATCGTCTTCGCCACTGCTGTGGAGGCTTCATCAGTCTCTCTGTTCTCTTCGGAGGCCCGTCTTGTTTTGCACGTTCTCAACATCCCTCCAGGGTTGTCTTTCCTGTATTGCATCATAGTATTATATCCCCCTTAAGGACTCTCTTTGCATGTCTTTCTCTGGCTTGGCTGTCCCCTTTCTGGCACAGGTGCCAGTATTTGAGTCTCTTCTGGTCTCGTGCCAAGCATCAGGGCTGCACAGTTCATATGTCACAGGACTTTGTAGTCCTCATTTTTTTTTGCATGTGGTATAAGTTCTTGCTGCGTAGAGCTTTCCTCTGTTTGCCTGATGTTGTTTGTGTGCGTGCCTGTCTGTTTGGGGCTGGAGCTCCCTGACTGTTGGAGTTGTGTGCAGTAGGTTATGGAGTGTGGCAGTGATGGCCTGGTGATTGTTGAGCATGTCTGTGCATAATGCACTTGATTTATTAATTTTTGGGGGACGGGGTGGGTTGGTGGGGCAGGTAGGTTTTGCATTGCTTTTCTACTGCAGGGGGCCGTGTCCTGACGGTCCCAAAAGAGAAGGCGTGAGAAAGGGTCCTTTCCTAAGAAGAAGATGAGCGAGGGAGTTGTTGGGGGTAAAGTGTTGTGGTCTGTGGGCTTTTTTGATGAGTTTTTGCTTTGTGCATGCAGGTGTTGAGTAATGTGGAGAGGGGGTTGCTGGGGTTCTGGAGGAGCGCGGCAAGGTGAGGGTCTTGCCTGTGAGAGCAAGCAGAGCCTAGGGTAGGGGCATTGTGTCCCTGGTGCTGTGTCTCTTGCCCACCTCCCTTCTCCTCTTACAGGCCCTACGGCAGCTCTAGAGCTTGCAGCACATAGGCCGCTGTTCTGGATGCGCTAGCAGAAGAGGTCAAGGTGTTGTATTGGGGTATTACTGCAGTTGGGATGTATTTTTTGTCATCTCCTCAAGGTGTGCTCTTCTCTCGTCTTTTGTGTTTGTAGATTTTGTTGGATTTGGCGGAGAGGAGGCACTGCGTGAGCACAAGGAGCCCAAGCGGGTGAGATGGGGTGCCTGTGTGTGTGTGTTGGGTTTGTTTTGAGCGATGGGGTGCTGCCGTGCTGCATGTTGGTGATTTGCTTTTGCTCCGCTTTGTCAGGTGCTGAGCTGGCCCTTTCTGTCCTATCTCCCTAGGACTGTGTGTGCTGCTCTGATGACCGAGCCCCTGAGCTGGGTCCCCTAGCAAGTGCAATAAGCTGCCAGGGTGTCTGTGCTGCAGGAGGACAGGGGATTGCTCTGTGTGACATGAGTGGGTCTTCTTGGAGTACCCGGACGGGTCTCTTGAGTCCTCTGTGTGTCCTTTAGATGAGAGGCAGGTTGAGATCTCTGCTTCCTTCTGCCACTGTCTTTGATGGTCCATGGTGTGTGTGTGAGGAGGGGGCTGCTGTCCCAGCACCCCTGTGCTGTGGCGCTTTTGCCTTGCTCTGGGTTTCGTTAGAGCACTTTGCAGAGTGACACAGGGGTGTCTGGGCCAGCTGAAGGGCCTTTCACACTCACCCAGTGTGCTGTAGCACCTTGAGGTGGGGGTCCTGTTAAGTCAGGCACATCCATACTGGCAGAGCCTTGTGGGTGGCCCCGCTTTGGGCTGGCCTTGGCTGTGCCCTCTGCGGGGTCTGTGCTGGGTGGTTTCTGAAAGCAGTGGTCCTGCATGCTGCTAGGCGTCGTGTTTGTTTTGCAGGAGATGTCCGGGCCCCTCTTTGGGTGAAGAAAGGAGGAATGAAGTTCTGGGGTGTTGCTGACACCCCTGTGATCATGCTCAGCCCTGGCACAGGTGAGGCAGCCGTACGGAGCGTGTAGCACAGGGACACAGGGGTGAGTGAGGATCCTGGCAGGATCTGTTAGAACAGGCACTTTTTTCCCACACACACGAGGGAAGGCCTGGGGGCTCCTGAGGCTTTGGAGAGGCCTGGCATGTCCTGCAGTAAAGTGGGAGAGAACTCATCTGCAGTGTGGCAGGAACAGAGCACAGGTCCACGTGTGCTGGAGGAGGCAGGGACTAGAGCCCGGTGTGTGTGAGCCATGGGGTTATTGCCAGGCTGCACTGCCAGGCTGTCGCCTGGGTTAGGGAAGGGCCTAACATTTGTGTTCCAGCTCTGCAGAAGCTGTTTCTTGTCTCTGTTTAAGCAGGGAAGCGTTGTGGCAAAATGTTGGCTGCAGTTAAGGCTGCCAAGCTCGGGTGCTCCTGAGTTCCCAGGGCACCTCTTAGCCTGCAAATGGCAGCACCTAAAAAGCACGTGCAGGTAATGGCACCGCTCTGTAGGGAGTGGTGCTAGCTGCCTTGTGAAGGCTGCCATTTACTGAGTGCCAAGGAGCCAGCGCTGCAGGCTGAGACAGGTTCCCTTGGCCTGGTTGAGGGGCGGCCTGTGCAAGGCCGGCCACAGTGACCCCTCTGCCCGGCTTGTGCCTGCCTTGCAGGATGCAGGGCCTGGGCTGCCGGAGCATCTCAGCCCTCGCATCCCCCGTCCTCCCTCCTCTACTGCTCCACTGCCTCGTGCCCTTCAGCAGACAGCAGCCATCCCAGCAGATCCTCCCAACTTGCTTCCCTGCAAACCCCCATGGCACCCAGGCCTTACTGCCCCAGCTCTCTCCCTGCCTGGGGCCCCCCACATGGCTCTGTGACTGGTGGGGAGGCAGAATCTGTGGCTTGTGCACTCAACGTGACCTGTCACATTCCATGTACAGTCGCACCCACAGCAGTCCCAGTGTGGCCTGTGCTGGGGTCCCAGTGACACCTAAGTGTGCACAAGGACCAGTACATGGAGTGCTCCTAGGCTGTGTTTTCAGCTCCATGCCCTGAGGCCAGGACAGGCCATTTAGTGTCCCCGGGGCAGGGCTGCAGCCACATGCGACCTGAGCAGAGGCCAGTGGGGAGCCAGGTCACACCACACACTGGGGACTAAGCTGCATTTTGCAGAGCAGCTTCCCACGGCCAAGGCCCTTGTTCTGGCACCTGGCCTCAGCTCCCATCATTGGCACCACCCCTTACCTGGGACCAACAACATTAAAATCCTTTTGATTCAGGAGCAAAAGAAGAAGAATTTCCCTCTTGGGTGCCTTTCAGAATATTTATTTCTATCATAGTTAATAGAACTAATAGAACAGCTAAAAACCAGGGAAAAATATCTGAAGAAATGGTAGGGGTCAGCTCATCGCTGGTAGAAGGTGAACGTGCAGCTGACAAATGGCCAGATGGATGATTGGCAGGACAGCTAGCAGATGAGCAAAAACAAAGGCAAAGGCAGGACAGCATTCACAGATGGCAAATGTCCCCAAATCTGTGGCCATCTCCACAGCAGGTCTTTTAACGTCGTGGTGTCTCAGCTTGGCAGGACTCCTCCAAAGAAGACACACGGGTCCCTGCAGAAACGGCCAACACTTCTGGAGCTGTGGATCTCCTGAGTTTAATGCCAAACAGTTCAGTTTTGCCATCCAAGGAAGTCTCTAAGCTCACATTTAACTGGTACAAGGACAACGTTTACACCCAGAGTCACCTCTGCTATGGACAGAATGAGGTGCTGAAGCGCCTTGCAAAGAGTTTAATTGAGGTGAGAATTGTGGAAAATTGAGAGAAACAGGCTGCTAATCAGATGGCATGAAGGCCACACGAGGAACAGGCATCAGCATCTGCAAAGCTGTAAGAAAGGCCCTGCTTGGGATTTCTAGAGCGCACCGGCTGATGCGAGCAGAGTTAAAGGGGAGGGAGGCTCCTTGGAAAATGCCCTGTAGTGCCAAGCTCCCTTTTGGGCACAGTTCAAAAAGAGTCCAGCCTTCGCTTTTTGAGTCCTGTAAAGGTTAATATGCTCCACGTCATGGGCCCAAGATGAAGGGATGGGCTCTCTGTCCTGCTGGCCAGTGTGTGAGTCAGCCCTCCAGCCTTGACGCCTTCCTACCATCTCTGAGATGCAGCCCAGCTCCTACATGTGCCAGTGGGTGTGCACGACAACAAGCCCCACGCCAAGAGTGGACACCATGAGGGCCACGGCTGCAGCGCGCACGGAGGGGTTTTGCCTCTGCACCAAGTGCAGCAGCTCCCGTGGGATGGTGTTGGCGAGCTCCAGCGCGTAGCCCAGGCTCCAGGCGACGTCCGTGCTCCCGGGCTGCCAAAGGAGAGAGGGGCATCGTGAGGGCAGCTCTAGCACAGAGATGCCCCTAGCAGCAGTGGGGCTCTGCGTGCCAGGCCTGGCACAGGCACAGCGCGTGTCCCCAAGCAGGAGGTCTCCACCAGCCTTGGCCACAGGGCTGAGCTGCACAGCTGCGTGTTAGCTGGGCACGGTGCTGCTGGACACCTGCCTGCGAGGGCATTGCCATGCTGGGCTGAGGTTGCTGCTTACCTTCCTCTGGATGATGATGTCGTTCCAGCTGGTCTCATTAATCTCAAGGAGGGTGAGGACGTAGTTGGCGTTGGTGCAATAGCTACGCAGTCGCCAGGGATTTTCCTCAGGGTAGCTAGAAGACAGCTGGGGGCGGGTGTGAGAAGGAAGGGAAGTTATTTGAGCTCCTAGCAATGATCTGGCAGCAGGCAATTGCCTTGCAGGTGCAATGGCCTGCTGAGCGCTGACTGCTGCATGAAGAAGGATGGCTCTGTAAGGCCCTTCATGCAAAGACATTTTGTGTGGACTGGGCAGGTGTTTTGGAGCCATGAGGGCAGCTCTGCCCAGGGGGATTGATTATTCCTTTGCAGCTTCCCCAGAGCCTCCCATGAGCCATTGTGGGAAACATACATCTTGCCAGCTCCTTGTGCAGAAATTCCGGATGCTGTTGCTGACAGTGAGGAGGGAGCGCTCCTTGGTCACGTTAAGGAATCTCAAGTCAAAGTAAAATTCGGAGAAGGCCTGAAAGGCAGGAAGGAGAAATGGTACCGAGTAAGAGAGGGGAAAGTGCTGCGGGGCAGCTGCTCTGGTCTCCCTTTGGTCAGCCAGGGCTGTCCGCAAGGAGAGCTCTCACCCTGCACACTGCTGCAAGCAGCTCTTCTTTTGCCCCTTGTGCACAGCTCTGCAAAGGGCTGGCAAGAGGCCTCTTAATGGGACCCCAAAGGTGCCCCTGAGCAGAACAGTGGCTTCTAAAGAGAGCGAGGGAAGGGAAGGGTGCGCATTTTCCTTACAAAGAAGTGCCCGCTCCCAGCGGGCTCGTAGGCACCGAGGAGGGTGCTCTCCTGGCTCTGGCCACATGTCGAGAAGTTCAACAGCTTGCGGATGACAGCCCGGCACCATTCGGCATGTCCATTGCCCTCCAGGGTCACTCTTCTGTCAGCAAGAGCTGTGTGGAAGTCATTCTGCATTATGTGGGGAGTGGTGTGCAAGGAAGACAGCCAGATGGTTTCTCGGTAGTCTTTTGGTGGGTAGCAAGGATGTCCCACTTGTGTTCTGGAAGGCGACTCCTGGCAAAAGGAAAAAAGTAGGGAGGAGTTTGAATGAACCTATGGGCTCCTCTCACTTTCTCTGTGTCACCCCTCAGCTGAAAGCATGACCGGGTTAAGCAAGGTGTTGGCCGGTTCACTTTGGAATATCTCCAAGGATGGAAACTCCACAGGCTTTCGAGGCTCTATTCTGCTATTTAAGCAGCATTCTTGTGGAAGTGTTTTCCCTATGTCTGGCCAGAATGTCTCACTTTCCATCGTGTGCCAGGTGTCTCTTGCTCTGACACTTTGCACTTTTGGAAAGAGCCTGCCTCTGTCTTCTCTCTACCCTCCCCTGAGGTAGCTGTTTCCGTTTCACCTTCTAATCTTTGCTGTGGTTGCTAGCATGAGGGTAGAATCTGATTAGCAGCCAGTTTCCCTCAATTTTCCTCAATTCTCACCTCAATTAAAGTCTTTGCCAGGCGCTTCAGCACCTCATTCTGTCCATAGCAGAGGTGTCTCTGGGTGTAAAGGTTGTCCTTGTACCAGTTAAATGTGAGCTTAGAGACTTCATTGGATGGCAGAAGTGAACTGTTTGGCATCAAACTCAGGAGATCCACAGCTCCAGAAGTGTTGGCCGTTTCCGCAGGGACCCATGTGTCTTCTTTGGAGGAGTCCTGCCAAGAGGAGACAGGACAGGAAAAGGAGTATGTCAGCCCTAAATACTAGCTGCAAGCCTAATTCTCCTCCCAGATTATGGCAGTGGTGGTTGTTTTTTGTTTTTTCTTTCTTAGCGGGGGTGAGGGCTGTGTTTGGCTTTTGCAGTCCTTGTCAGTGTTAGGTGGCATGGGGCTTTCTTCTCCGTGTCCACATGGCATGGAGGTGTGCCCTTATCTTTTAGCTGCAACACCCTCATCCTTGCTTTCTTGCAGGGAGATTGCTCTTTAGGCTATTCCAAGAATTTCTTCTCTGACATTGTTCCTGAGGGGCAACGACCCAGACCTTCAGGAGGGTGCCCAAAGAGCAGCCCTTAATGCTCTTAATGAATAGATCCTCCCTAAGCTATGGCAGGCTACAGCATGGCCAAGCAGAGCAGTGACAGGACAGGGCCCTTCAAAGTGTGGCCTCAGTATGGGCATTTCTCCTGCCAGCTGAGACACCCTCTGATTCTCTCTGCTGAGGCCTATGCAGTGATGTCACCTCACACCAGCACTTTCCGCGGGGTTTAGAATAGCACCGACTCTGCTCCGTGAGACTCCAGATGGTTTGCATGTCCCTGAGAAAGCCTCCATCCCCCTCTGAGATCTCACTGAGCCTCTTTCAGCTTGTGTGCTCAGAGGCTCTTTCAGTGCCTCTGCCTTCTTTCTCCTGTCTGCATTTTGGCATGGCTAGAGAAGACCCATGCCTATGGCCTGCAAGGCACGTCCTGCTGAGGCCCACTCACTCCAAAGCCCTAACATGGGCTCTTGTCTCAGAGCGTCTGTGCCACATGTCTGCTCTCTGCAGCAGTGCTCACCTTGTACATGGGTGCTCTGTGCTGCGTCACGAGGTACACGAGGGCAACCAGTAACTTCAATACCACTGCCCCCAGAAGAGCCCGGAGGAAGCGCTTCTTTTGAAGGACCATCGTGGTAGAGGAGCCTGCAAACGTCAACCCAGAAAGAGGAGAAATGTTTGGATGTGAAACGCTGGGAAGAGTGTTGATGAGTTAAAGCTGCAAGGAGGCCGTTCCCCAAAGCTGCCTCCAGGTTGGCCCTCTCCTAAGGAAGCTGCGGGTATCTCGAGTTCAATGAGCTCCTCTCACCTGTTCGCACTCTCAGTCCTGCGCGCTGCCCAGCACGCAGACACGGGCAGCCAGGGATGATGCCAGGATCACTTGCGAGCAACAGCGAAGACGGGGAACACCAGCTCACTGGTCCTCTTCGTCCGCTCGGTCGCTCGTGGATACCTGACTGTCAACAGAAACTGGGTGAAAGTTCTGGAATTTTGCGCTTTTCTAGGTTCCCTCACGAGGGCATTGAGCAGTTGCACTTTGTCGTGCCGACACCAATCGCCACTCTCCATATTGCCCTTAGGAATGTGTTAGCTCTTAAACAGGCAGCTTTGCCGTATCCACTGATTCCAATGAGAAGCAGGCTGGTGCTGGAAAAGGAGGGATGGCCGTGCAAGGAGGGTGCCAGGAGCCCTGAGCAGAGGCAGCAGCCCCCAGTGCCTCCAACTCCTTGCTGCAGCCAGAGCTCGTCTCTGAGCTGCTCGTGGGCCTTTTCAGCCCCACATCGTGAGGCCAGGACAGGCCATTTAGTGTCCCCAGGCCAGAGCTGGAGCCACATAGGAGCTGTGGGGAGCCAAGTCACACCACACACAGGCAACTAAATCCCTCGCTGTCAGCCCTGTCCTCCTCCTGGACCAGACCCCTTTCTGTCACAGCCTGGCTGAAGCAGATTCCCTGTGAAGGGACAATCCCCATCACATAGGGGAAATGTCCTCCCAGTGCTCAAGGCTGTCAAGAAAAGGAAGCCAATCGCTTGTTTTCTCAGCATCAGAGGATCCCACAGGGCTGGGACCATTATCCCCATGGACACGGTCCTGCCCTGCCCCAGAGCAGTGCCCAGGGACTCGGCCATCGTCGCATTCTCAGCTTCACTGCTGGTGTCGTGTCGAGTGGGGAGACTGCCCCTGCCTGTGCCCTCAGACACCATCCCCCTGCCTAGAACCTCTCGGCCCGTCCCATTTCTGGAGGACACAAGCTCTAAGTCCAGCAGAGAGACAGAGCAACTTTGTGATGGGTCAGAGCGAGCAGCAGCAGCGATGGATCACAGAGTTTGGAGGGATAGTCCGCGACTGCTGGGAGATGTTTCTTGCAACCATCATTGTCCTCCAACACAGTGTCAAAGCACAAAAGTGCTTCAAGACAGCAAAGTAACTCTCATATAGATGCTGGATCTAAAGTCCCAGGCATCCTCACAGCTAGAGCTAAATGACACTAAGTGTAATTTGCAGACGACACCAAGCTGGGTAGAAGAATAGATCTGCTTGAGGGTAGGAAGGCTGTACGGAGGGGTCTGGACAGGCTGGATGAATGGGATGAGTCCAACCATATGAGGTTCAACAAGGCCAAGTTTCGGGTCCAGCACTTGAGTCACAATCACCTTCTGCAGCTCTCCAAGCTTGGGGCAGACTGACTGCAGAGCTGTTCAGGTCAGCCTAAGTGTAATCTACTTCACTGACTAATTTATTTGAGGGCAGGGCAGGAAGGCATGAGTTGTTTGGGCAGATCGCTTAGTAATTTTGTTTGTTCTTGGGGCCACCAGAGCCCTGGTACCAGAGAGTCAGTCTGTCCTGGTGCAGGTGAGCAGAGCAACAGCTGTACTCTGGAGGAGGGTTATTTTCCCGGCTGAGGTGGGAGTTGTCCATCATGGGGATGATGGCTTGAGCTCTGGATTGTCAGGTGGTGAAGGCGAATGGAGTGTCCGAAAGAAGAGTGAAGAGGATGTGTCTGCCAAGTGACGTCCTGTTGTGACCCCGAGCACTGGAAAAGCTATGCAGAGGGATGGAAGGTGTTGGGGTGTCGTGTGTGTGTGCGTATGGTGTGTGTGCTAGTACATACCCTGGAGTGCAGATGCCTCTCCCAGGTCGGTGGTGTGTGAGGCAGGGTTTTGGGTGTTTCAGAAGAGGAAGTGCGGGTGCGCTAAGGCAGGCAGCTCCAGCCTGTATCTCTGTGGTGTGTGTGGTAGGTGCACTCTGTAGTTCAGGTCTTGAGGTTGACCTTGTCCTTTATGTTCCAGAATGCCTCCCACCCGGTGCAGCACTAGCGCTCTAGGCATCCTTTGTCTTTCTGCTGGACCTGAGTAATCATCACTGTGAAGAGGATCCCAGCGTGTGCTGCGAAGGCAGCTAAGGGCAGTTCAGTCCCTCTGACTGTCTTGTGAGTTTTTGTGGTCCATCGTCTTCGCCACTGCTGTGGAGGCTTCATCAGTCTCTCTTTTCTCTTCGGAGGCCCATCTTGTTTTGCACGTTCTCAACGTCCCTCCAGGGTTGTCTTTCCTGTATTGCATCATAGTATTATATCCCCCTTAAGGACTCTCTTTGCATGTCTTTCTCTGGCTTGGCTGTCCCCTTTCTGGCACAGGTGCCGGTATTTGAGTCTCTTCTGGTCTCGTGCCAAGCATCAGGTCTGCACAGTTCATATGTCACAGGACTTTGTAGTCCTCATTTTTTTTTGCATGTGGTATAAGTTCTTGCTGCGTAGAGCTTTCCTCTGTTTGCCTGATGTTGTTTGTGTGCGTGCCTGTCTGTTTGGGGCTGGAGCTCCCTGACTGTTGGAGTTGTCTGCAGTAGGTTATGGAGTGTGGCAGTGATGGCCTGGTGATTGTTGAGCATGTCTGTGCATAATGCACTTGATTTATTAATTTTTGGGGGACGGGGTGGGTTGGTGGGGCAGGTAGGTTTTGCATTGCTTTTCAAATGCAGGGGGCCGTGTCCTGACGGTCCCAAAAGAGAAGGCGTGAGAAAGGGTCCTTTCCTAAGAAGAAGATGAGCGAGGGAGTTGTTGGGGGTAAAGTGTTGTGGTCTGTGGGCTTTTTTGATGAGTTTTTGCTTTGTGCATGCAGGTGTTGAGTAATGTGGAGAGGGGGTTGCTGGGGTTCTGGAGGAGCGCGGCAAGGTGAGGGTCTTGCCTGTGAGAGCAAGCAGAGCCTAGGGTAGGGGCATTGTGTCCCTGGTGCTTTGTCTCTTGCCCACCTCCCTTCTCCTCTTACAGGCCCTACGGCAGCTCTAGAGCTTGCAGCACATAGGCCGCTGTTCTGGATGCGCTAGCAGAAGAGGTCAAGGTGTTGTAATGGGGTATTATTGCAGTTGGGATGTATTTTTTGTCATCTCCTCAAGGTGTGCTCTTCTCTCGTCTTTTGTGTTTGTAGATTTTGTTGGATTTGGCGGAGAGGAGGCACTGCGTGAGCACAAGGAGCCCAAGCGGGTGAGATGGGGTGCCTGTGTGTGTGTGTTGGGTTTGTTTTGAGCGATGGGGTACTGCCGTGCTGCATGTTGGTGATTTGCTTTTGCTCCGCTTTGTCAGGTGCTGAGCTGGCCCTTTCCAGTCACTACTGAGGATCCAAGGTGAGGTAGAATAACTGAGAGTAATGCTGTGTCAGTAGGTGTAGGACTCCTCATTCCTGCCTAGCAGAAGACTTAGTTGGTAATTTTGCTTGTTCTAAGTGTCACAAGTCCCCTCAGAGCCCTGATGCCAGAACGTGGTTGTGTCCCGGTGCAGGTGAGCAGAGGGAGAGCTCTTCTTTGGAGGAGGGTGTATTGGCTACTGCATTGGGACTTATCTGGCATGGCAATGACAACTTGAGGTCTAGTTAGGCAGGTGATGAAGGTGAACGAGGTGTCCAAAACAAGATGGAAAGGATGCGTCTGCCAACTGAGGACAGCTCCTGAAGTCCAGTGGTGACCCTGAGCACTGCCAGAGCTAAGTGGGTGGATGGACAGAAGGTGTTGGGGAGTCTTTTGATGGTGAGTCTGTTTGCTTCCAGACTGTCTAGTGTGGATGCCTCTTGGGGATGAGCGGTGTGTGAGGCAGGCAGCTCCAGCCTGTGTCTCTATGGTGTGTGTTGCATCTGTGCACTGCTCTCAGCAGGTCTTGGTGTGGTTCTTGTTGTTTTTTTTTTCCTTTCTGGAACATAGAGCATCTTCTGTGTAACCGCATACACCAAGGACACCCACCCTGGTACACCTCCCGCACTACGCTATTCCAGCCCTTGCAGGTACACAGCACATACCTGCCTTGTGCTCTCCCACCCCTCCTTTCTCCATCCTCCCCGTCACCTCCCCTCTTTCCCCGCCATTCCCTGCTCTATCCCTTCCCTGTCCTCATCCGTGCCTACCTCTCCCCTACCCGCCTCCCTCCCCCTCAGCATGCACTACCTCCTTAAGAAGAAGGTTTAGGGTTAAGGGTTAGGGCTAGAGTTTACCACCTCCTGTCCGGTCTCCCTAGGACTGTGTGTGCTGCTCTGATGACCGAGCCCCTGAGCTGGGTCCCCTAGCAAGTGCAATAAGCTGCCAGGGTGTCTGTGCTGCAGGAGGGCAGGGGATTGCTCTGTGTGACATGAGTGGGTCTTCTTGGAGTACCCGGACGGGTCTCTTGAGTCCTCTGTGTGTCCTTTAGATGAGAGGCAGGTTGAGATCTCTGCTTCCTTCTGCCACTGTCTTTGATGGTCCATGGTGTGTGTGTGAGGAGGGGGCTGCTGTCCCAGCACCCCTGTGCTGTGGCGCTTTTGCCTTGCTCTGGGTTTCCTTAGAGCACTTTGCAGAGTGACACAGGGGTGTCTGGGCCAGCTGAAGGGCCTTTCACACTCACCCAGTGTGCTGTAGCACCACGAGCACCTTGAGGTGGGGGTCCTGTTAAGTCAGGCACATCCATACTGACAGAGCCTTGTGGGTGGCCCCGCTTTGGGCTGGCCTAGGCTGTGCCCTCTGCGGGGTCTGTGCTGGGTGGTTTCTGAAAGCAGTGGTCCTGCATGCTGCTAGGCGTCGTGTTTGTTTTGCAGGAGATGTCCGGGCCCCTCTTTGGGTGAAGAAAGGAGGAATGAAGTTCTGGGGTGTTGCTGACACCCCTGTGATCATGCTCAGCCCTGGCACAGGTGAGGCAGCCGTACGGAGCGTGTAGCACAGGGACACAGGGGTGAGTGAGGATCCTGGCAGGATCTGTTAGAACAGGCACTTTTTTCCCACACACACGAGGGAAGGCCTGGGGGCTCCTGAGGCTTTGGAGAGGCCTGGCATGTCCTGCAGTAAAGTGGGAGAGAACTCATCTGCAGTGTGGCAGGAACAGAGCACAGGTCTACGTGTGCTGGAGGAGGCAGGGACTAGAGCCCAGTGTGTGTGAGCCATGGGGTTATTGCCAGGCTGCACTGCCAGGCTGTCGCCTGGGTTAGGGTAGGGCCTAACATTTGTGTGCCAGCTCTGCAGAAGCTGTTTCTTGTCTCTGTTTAAGCAGGGAAGCGTTGTGGCAAAATGTTGGCTGCAGTTAAGGCTGCCAAGCTCGGGTGCTCCTGGGTTCCCAGGGCACCTCTTAGCCTGCAAATGGCAGCACCTAAAAACCACGTGCAGGTAACGGCACCGCTCTGTAGGGAGTGGTGCTAGCTGCCTTGTGAAGGCTGCCGTTTACTGAGTGCCAAGGAGCCAGCGCTGCAGGCTGAGACAGGTTCCCTTGGCCTGGTTGAGGGGCGGCCTGTGCAAGGCCGGCCACAGTGACCCCTCTGCCCGGCTTGTGCCTGCCTTGCAGGAAGCAGGGCCTGGGCTGCCGGAGCATCTCAGCCCTCGCATCCCCCGTCCTCCCTCCTCTACTGCTCCACTGCCTCGTGCCCTTCAGCAGACAGCAGCCATCCCAGCAGATCCTCCCAACTTGCTTCCCTGCAAACCCCCATGGCACCCAGGCCTTACTGCCCCAGCTCTCTCCCTGCCTGGGGCCCCCCACATGGCTCTGTGACTGGTGGGGAGGCAGAATCTGTGGCTTGTGCACTCAACGTGACCTGTCACATTCCATGTACAGTCGCACCCAAAGCAGTCCCAGTGTGGCCTGTGCTGGGGTCCCAGTGACACCTAAGTGTGCACAAGGACCAGTACATGGGGTGCTCCTAGGCTGTGTTTTCAGCTCCATGCCCTGAGGCCAGGACAGGCCATTTAGTGTCCCCGGGGCAGGGCTGCAGCCACATGCGACCTGAGCAGAGGCCAGTGGGGAGCCAGGTCACACCACACACTGGGGACTAAGCTGCATTTTGCAGAGCAGCTCCCCACGGCCAAGGCCCTTGTTCTGGCACCTGGCCTCAGCTCCCATCATTGGCACCACCCCTTACCTGGGACCAACAACATTAAAATCCTTTTGATTCAGGAGCAAAAGAAGAAGAATTTCCCTCTTGGGTGCCTTTCAGAATATTTATTTCTATCATAGTTAATAGAACTAATAGAACAGCTAAAAACCAGGGGAAAATATCTGAAGAAATGGTAGGGGTCAGCTCATCGCTGGTAGAAGGTGAACGTGCAGCTGACAAATGGCCAGATGGATGATTGGCAGGACAGCTAGCAGATGAGCAAAAAAAAAGGCAAAGGCAGGACAGCATTCACAGATGGCAAATGTCCCCAAATCTGTGGCCATCTCCACAGCAGGTCTTTTAACGTCGTGGTGTCTCAGCTTGGCAGGACTCCTCCAAAGAAGACACACGGGTCCCTGCAGAAACGGCCAACACTTCTGGCGCTGTGGATCTCCTGAGTTTAATGCCAAACAGTTCAGTTTTGCCATCCAAGGAAGTCTCTAAGCTCACATTTAACTGGTACAAGGACAACGTTTACACCCAGCACCACCTCTGCTATGGACAGAATGAGGTGCTGAAGCGCCTTGCAAAGAGTTTAATTGAGGTGAGAATTGAGGAAAATTGAGAGAAACAGGCTGCTAATCAGATGGCATGAAGGCCACACGAGGAACAGGCATCAGCATCTGCAAAGCTGTAAGAAAGGCCCTGCTTGGGATTTCTAGAGCGCACAGGCTGATGCGAGCAGAGTTAAAGGGGAGGGAGGCTCCTTGGAAAATGCCCTGTAGTGCCAAGCTCCCTTTTGGGCACAGTTCAAAAAGAGTCCAGCCTTCACTTTTTGAGTCCTGTAAAGGTTAATATGCTCGACGTCATGGGCCCAAGATGAAGGGATGGGCTCTCTGTCCTGCTGGCCAGTGTGTGAGTCAGCCCTCCAGCCTTGACGCCTTCCTACCATCTCTGAGATGCAGCCCATCTCCTACATGTGCCAGTGGGTGTGCACGACAACAAGCCCCACGCCAAGAGTGGACACCATGAGGGCCACGGCTGCAGCGCGCACGGAGGGGTTTTGCCTCTGCACCAAGTGCAGCAGCTCCCGTGGGATGGTGTTGGCGAGCTCCAGCGCGTAGCCCAGGCTCCAGGCGACGTCCGTGCTCCCGGGCTGCCAAAGGAGAGAGGGGCATCGTGAGGGCAGCTCTAGCACAGAGATGCCCCTAGCAGCACTGGGGCTCTGCGTGCCAGGCCTGGCACAGGCACAGCGCGTGTCCCCAAGCAGGAGGTCTCCACGAGCCTTGGCCACAGGGCTGAGCTGCACAGCTGCGTGTTAGCTGGGCACGGTGCTGCTGGACACCTGCCTGCGAGGGCATTGCCATGCTGGGCTGAGGTTGCTGCTTACCTTCCTCTGGATGATGATGTCGTTCCAGCTGGTCTCATTAATCTCAAGGAGGGTGAGGACGTAGTTGGCGTTGGTGCAATAGCTACGCAGTCGCCAGGGATTTTCCTCAGGGTAGCTAGAAGACAGCTGGGGGCGGGTGTGAGAAGGAAGGGAAGTTATTTGAGCTCCTAGCAATGATCTGGCAGCAGGCAATTGCCTTGCAGGTGCAATGGCCTGCTGAGCGCTGACTGCTGCATGAAGAAGGATGGCTCTGTAAGGCCCTTCATGCAAAGACATTTTGTGTGGCCTGGGCAGGTGTTTTGGAGCCATGAGGGCAGCTCTGCCCAGGGGGATTGATTATTCCTTTGCAGCTTCCCCAGAGCCTCCCATGAGCCATTGTGGGAAACATACATCTTGCCAGCTCCTTGTGCAGAAATTCCGGATGCTGTTGCTGACAGTGAGGAGGGAGCGCTCCTTGGTCACGTTAAGGAATCTCAAGTCAAAGTAAAATTCGGAGAAGGCCTGAAAGGCAGGAAGGAGAAATGGTACCGAGTAAGAGAGGGGAAAGTGCTGCGGGGCAGCTGCTCTGGTCTCCCTTGAGTCAGCAAGGGCTGTCCGCAAGGAGAGCTCTCACCCTGCAGACTGCTACAAGCAGCTCTTCTTTTGCCCCTTGTGCACAGCTCTGCAAAGGGCTGGCAAGAGGCCTCTTAATGGGACCCCAAAGGTGCCCCTGAGCAGAACAGTGGCTTCTAAAGAGAGCGAGGGAAGGGAAGGGTGCGCATTTTCCTTACAAAGAAGTGCCCGCTCCCAGCGGGCTCGTAGGCACCGAGGAGGGTGCTCTCCTGGCTCTGGCCACATGTCGAGAAGTTCAACAGCTTGCGGATGACAGCCCGGCACCATTCGGCATGTCCATTGCCCTCCAGGGTCACTCTTCTGTCAGCAAGAGCCGTGTGGAAGTCATTCTGCATTATGTGGGGAGTGGTGTGCAAGGAAGACAGCCAGATGGTTTCTCGGTAGTCTTTTGGGTAGCAAGGATGTCCCACTTGTGTTCTGGAAGGCGACTCCTGGCAAAAGGAAAAAAGTAGGGAGGAGTTTGAATGAACCTATGGGCTCCTCTCACTTTCTCTGTGTCACCCCTCAGCTGAAAGCATGACCGGGTTAAGCAAGGTGTTGGCCGGTTCACTTTGGAATATCTCCAAGGATGGAGACTCCACAGGCTTTCGAGGCTCTATTCTGCTATTTAAGCAGCATTCTTGTGGAAGTGTTTTCCCTATGCCTGGCCAGAATGTCTCACTTTCCATCGTGTGCCAGGTGTCTCTTGCTCTGACACTTTGCACTTTTGGAAAGAGCCTGCCTCTGTCTTCTCTCTACCCTCCCCTGAGGTAGCTGTTCCCGTTTCACCTTCTAATCTTTGCTGTGGTTGCTAGCATGAGGGTAGAATCTGATTAGCAGCCAGTTTCCCTCAATTTTCCTCAATTCTCACCTCAATTAAAGTCTTTGCCAGGCGCTTCAGCACCTCATTCTGTCCATAGCAGAGGTGTCTCTGGGTGTAAAGGTTGTCCTTGTACCAGTTAAATGTGAGCTTAGAGACTTCATTGGATGGCAAAAGTGAACTGTTTGGCATCAAACTCAGGAGATCCACAGCTCCAGAAGTGTTGGCCGTTTCCGCAGGGACCCATGTGTCTTCTTTGGAGGAGTCCTGCCAAGAGGAGACAGGACAGGAAAAGGAGTATGTCAGCCCTAAATACTAGCTGCAAACCTAATTCTCCTCCCAGATTATGGCAGTGGTGGTTGTTTTTTGTTTTTTCTTTCTTAGCGGGGGTGAGGGCTGTGTTTGGCTTTTGCAGTCCTTGTCAGTGTTAGGTGGCATGGGGCTTTCTTCTCCGTGTCCACATGGCATGGAGGTGTGCCCTTATCTTTTAGCTGCAACACCCTGATCCTTGCTTTCTTGCAGGGAGATTGCTCTTTAGGCTATTCCAAGAATTTCTTCTCTGACATCATTCCTGAGGGGCAACGACCCAGACCTTCAGGAGGGTGCCCAAAGAGCAGCCCTTAATGCTCTTAATGAATAGATCCTCCCTAAGCTATGGCAGGCTACAGCATGGCCAAGCAGAGCAGTGACAGGACAGGGCCCTTCAAAGTGTGGCCTCAGTATGGGCATTTCTCCTGCCAGCTGAGACACCCTCTGATTCTCTCTGCTGAGGCCTATGCAGTGATGTCACCGCACACCAGCACTTTCCGCGGGGTTTAGAATAGCAGCGACTCTGCTCCGTGAGACTCCAGATGGTTTGCATGTCCCTGAGAAAGCCTCCATCCCCCTCAGAGATCTCACTGAGCCTCTTTCAGCTTGTGTGCTCAGAGGCTCTTTCAGTGCCTCTGCCTTCTTTCTCCTGTCTGCATTTTGGCATGGCTAGAGAAGACCCATGCCTATGGCCTGCAAGGCACGTCCTGCTGAGGCCCACTCACTCCAAAGCCCTAACATGGCCTCTTGTCTCAGAGCGTCTGTGCCACATGTCTGCTCTCTGCAGCAGTGCTCACCTTGTACATGGGCGCTCTGTGCTGCGTCACGAGGTACACAAGGGCAACCAGTAACTCCAATACCACTGCCCCCAGAAGAGCCCGAAGGAAGCGCTTCTTTTGAAGGACCATCGTGGTAGAGGAGCCTGCAAACGTCAACCCAGAAAGAGGAGAAATGTTTGGATGTGAAACGCTGGGAAGAGTGTTGATGAGTTAAAGCTGCAAGGAGGCCGTTCCCCAAAGCTGCCTCCAGGTTGGCCCTCTCCTAAGGAAGCTGCGGGTATCTCGAGTTCAATGGGCTCCTCTCACCTGCTCGCACTCTCAGTCCTGCGCGCTGCCCAGCACGCAGACACGGGCAGCCAGGGATGATGCCAGGATCACTTGCGAGCAACAGCGAAGACGGGGAACACCAGCTCACTGGTCCTCTTCGTCCGCTCGGTCGCTCGTGGATACCTGACTGTCAACAGAAACTCGGTGAAAGTTCTGGAATTTTGCGCTTTTCTAGGTTCCCTCACGAGAGCATTGAGCAGTTGCACTTTGTCGTGCCGACACCAATCGCCACTCTCCATATTGCCCTTAGGAATGTGTTAGCTCTTAAACAGGCAGCTTTGCTGTATCCACTGATTCCAATGAGAAGCAGGCTGGTGCTGGAAAAGGAGGGATGGCCGTGCAAGGAGGGTGCCAGGAGCCCTGAGCAGAGGCAGCAGCCCCCAGTGCCTCCAACTCCTTGCTGCAGCCAGAGCTCGTCTCTGAGCTGCTCCTGGGCCTTTTCAGCCCCACATCGTGAGGCCAGGACAGGCCATTTAGTGTCCCCAGGCCAGAGCTGGAGCCACATAGGAGCTGTGGGGAGCCAAGTCACACCAGACACAGGCAACTAAATCCCTCGCTGTCAGCCCTGTCCTCCTCCTGGACCAGACCCCTTTCTGTCACAGCCTGGCTGAAGCAGATTCCCTGTGAAGGGACAATCCCCATCACATAGGGGAAATGTCCTCCCAGTGCTCAAGGCTGTCAAGAAAAGGAAGCCAATCGCTTGTTTTCTCAGCATCAGAGGATCCCACAGGGCTGGGGCCATTATCCCCATGGACACGGTCCTGCCCTGCCCCAGAGCAGTGCCCAGGGACTCGGCCATCGTCGCGTTCTCAGCTTCACTGCTGGTGTCGTGTCGAGTGGGGAGACTGCCCCTGCCTGTGCCCTCAGACACCATCCCCCTGCCTAGAACCTCTCGGCCCGTCCCATTTCTGGAGGACACAAGCTCTAAGCTACCAGAGTGGCTTCTCCACCCCTCCACTGTTGCTTGGCTGGAGCACTGGATGTGCCGCGTAGCCCCTACTGAACTCACTGGGACTCAACAGGGTCTCTCCTATGGGGTCACTACTTTGGGTGCGGCAGCTCCCCATGGCTTCTAAGGCCATCTTTCGATGGGCAGATTTCCCTGCTCCGCCTGTCCGGGTATCTCTCCCCGGCACCATGTTTGTCCTCACATATCAATGAACATGGAGAGCGGGTCGCTCACGTTCCAGAGGAGCACGGCAAGGTGAGCGTCTGCCTGCGAGGAGAAGCAGAGCCTCTCGTGGGGAGGTTGTTGGGCTGGTGATGACCCTCTTGCCCATTTGCAGGCTACCTTCACATGCCCTGTGTCAGGCCAAGTGGTTGCAGTGTGTAGGGCATTGGTCTGGATGTGCTAGCCGAAGAGGTAAAGGTGTTGCAGTGTGGTATTGTTACAGCTGGGGGAATTTTTTTATATTCCCTCGAGGAGTATTCCTCTCTTGGTTTTTGTACGTGTTGCTCAGGTTTTCTGAGAGGCGAAGCTGAGTGGACAGAAGAAGCATGAGCAGATAAGAGTGGCCACCTGAGTGTGTTTTTACTTTGCTCCTTTTGTGTAGTGAGGCATTGCCATCTTATTCTTACTTATTCTTATCTTTATCTTATTCTATTCTTATAGTTTATAACAATCTTAAAATTATATATCATAAACTTGACATAAAAACATAAGGCACAAAGAAGAAGGCGCATAGAAGGTAGGGGATGACAGGTAATACCGGGGTGTAGGAATAGGGTGTACCTTGGGATAACTTGGGGGTAGTACTGAGTGGATATATTCTTAAAGCAGTTATCGGTGTTCTACTAACATGATGTTAACCTTCTCTAGCAGATTCTTCAGAAACAGCATGAGCTTATTCAATATACAGGATCCAAAGATTAGTGTCATCATGATCATTGTGATCAGCCCTATCAAGGTGGATATCAGGGTGGTTAACCACGGCGAACCGGTGAACAAATTTTCATACCAGCTGCGTTTGGAACAGGGTTTAATGGGTGCTATTTGGCAAAGTGTGGCACTGAAAACTGGTGGCCCTGTAGTTATTTTTATACTAATTGCTCGAGATTGTTCGATCTGTTCAAGTACCCCATTTAAAGGGCTGGTGTGACTCTACCTGTCCTATAGTGACAAGCTGCAAAATTAAGATAACGCAAAGGCATCGCGGCCCCGTCTTGCGCAGGCTGTTTTGTTGTTTTCTGGATTCGGTCAGCGTGGAACTCACAGGCTCGGGCGGGACGCTTGTCACCGGGGCGTACGGGTTACGGGGGTGTCCGATGATCCGGCCCTGTGAACAGAAACTCACAATTTTCATTAGTTTTATTTTGAAGGTAACAGCCACCTGAATTGGGGTCAGATGCTCTTCCTTTGCAACATGCTTAATCATGTCTGCCCCTGCCGGTTTTTCTTTAATTCGGATGGGAATATTTTGGCTCTTAGATCTCTTTACGTTCTTTTTCTCCTTCCTTAAGTTTGAATCAGTTGTGAGCCACTCGTCCTGACTAGCGTCTGATCCGGAGTCAGAACTCGACTGACTGGTCACTTCCGGGCTCCGGTACTTTTCCGTTGGGCTCCGGCCCCGCCTACTTCCGTCCCGCCTACTTCCGTTGCGGGCGGGCTGTTCTCCCCCTCTTGGCTCGCCCCGCCTTCTCCCCGCGGAGGCGCCTTTTGTGAAATGGCCGCTCTGATGGGTTCTCGGCCCCTCACTCGAACCGCTCTGATGGGTTCTCGGCCCCTCACTCGAACCGCTCTGATCGGTTCTCGGCCCCTCACTCGGGCCGCTCTGATCGGTTCTCGGCCCCTCACTCGGACCGCTCTGATGGGTTCTCGGCCCCTCACTCGAACCGCTCTGATGGGTTCTCGGCCCCTCACTCGGGCCGCTCTGATCGGTTCTCGGCCCCTCACTCGGGCCGCTCTGATGGGTTCTCGGCCCCTCACTCGGACCGCTCTGATGGGTTCTCGGCCCCTCACTCGGGCCGCTCTGATGGGTTCTCGGCCCCTCACTCGGACCGCTCTGATCGGTTCTCGGCCCCTCACCCGGACCGCTCTGATGGGTTCTCGGCCCCTCACTCGGGCCACTCTGATCGGTTCTCGGCCCCTCACTCGGACCGCTCTGATGGGTTCTCGGCCCCTCACTCGGGCCGCTCTGATGGGTCCTCGGCCCCTCACTCGGGCCGCTCTGGTCGGTTCTCGGCCCCTCACTCGGGCCGCTCTGATCGGTTCTCGGCCCCTCACTCGGGCCGCTCTGATCGGTTCTTGGCCCCTCACTCGAGCTTCCTCTCGGCCCCTCACTCGGGCTTCCCTCCCCTGTCCGGTCACTCCCATTGGTTCTCGGCCCCTCACTCGCGCCGGGGGCACCCTCGCCCGGCCCTTCCCCTTGCGGCTGGGCGCCATGTTGAGGGGCATGGGGTGGTGGCCTGGCCCAGACGTCACCATGCTCTGACTTCTTTTCAGTGTTCCTAGCTTCCTCGGCTAGGTCGCTCCAAACAGATTTCGGCTGTTTCTGCTCCTCTGTAAGCGGGACGGGGTTCGGGGATGGAGGGGATGTATCACCCTCTTGCAGACCTTTAGGCTCAGCAGAATTGCCATCACCTGAGGGGTGCAAAGTCTGTGCGGCTGCCCCGACTCCCATTTTCGGGGTGAGCAACAAACAGTCCCTTACTGCTACCCAGGTCTCCTGCTCTTTTCTAGCTTTCTGCAAGGCTTGTACAACTTTTCCCCAAGCCTTAAGGTTTTTCCCACAACCCGAAGACATCATCTCCTCGGCTAACGCCTTAGTACATTTGTCCCACACTTCAGGGACACGCTTCAGGGACTTCAGAATATCCACCGACTGGTCTATAACCTTAATTTTTAAAAGCCTCGCAACAGCGAGAGTAAAATCTTTTGGCTTACAATCAATCCCCCAATGCTTATGTAATTGCGATACGACCTTCACGAGGGCTTCCATCCTCCTTGTTGCTCTGGTAGCGTCCTCTCCGCCGGGCTGGTCCACTCGCTCCGGCCGCCGTTCACCCGTCCAGGCGATGACTTCCCGGGTTTCGGCACCACTTGTTGCAGTTCAAGCGGCGCGGCGACCTGGTTCAGGAACAGCACGGCGACCCCGCCAGGCCGCTCGGACCATCAGCTCGCTGACACCAATGTGCTGGACGGCAAATGGCGTTTATTGATGGGTAACAAGGTGTTACATAGCTAGGTTTGCAACATCACGTCCGTCTGCTTACATCATAAACTAAACGCCATGGGCTATTAGCTATTAGGGGCCCTATCTTTCCATACAGCACGATATCTTCCGGCCACCAGACCCTAACTATCTGCAACAGTGTGCAGTAGTTGTAGGATTTGTCATCCCTGCCTAGCATTGCCTGGCATTGCCAGGTTGCCTCTCGGTGATTTGCTTTTGCTCGACTTTGTCAGGTGCCGAGCAGGCCTTTTCCAGTCCCGACTGCGGATTTCAGGTGAGGTAGAATAGCTGAGTATAACGGTGTGTCAGTAGTTGTAGGATTTGTCATCCCTGCCTAGCAGAAGACTTGCTTAGTAATTTTGTTTGTTCTTGGGGCCACCAGAGCCCTGGTACCAGAGAGTCAGTCTGTCCTGGTGCAGGTGAGCAGAGCAACAGCTGTACTCTGGAGGAGGGTTATTTTCCCGGCTGAGGTGGGAGTTGTCCATCATGGGGATGATGGCTTGAGCTCTGGATTGTCAGGTGGTGAAGGCGAATGGAGTGTCCGAAAGAAGAGTGAGGAGGATGTGTCTGCCAAGTGACGTCCTGTTGTGACCCCGAGCACTGGAAAAGCTATGCAGAGGGATGGAAGGTGTTGGGGTGTCGTGTGTGTGTGTGTATGGTGTGTGTGCTAGTACATACCCTCGAGTGCGGATGCCTCTCCCAGGTCGGTGGTGTGTGAGGCAGGGTTTTGGGTGTTTCAGAAGAGGAAGTGCGGGTGCGCTAAGGCAGGCAGCTCCAGCCTGTATCTCTGTGGTGTGTGTGGTAGGTGCACTCTGTAGTTCAGGTCTTGAGGTTGACCTTGTCCTTTATGTTCCAGAATGCCTCCCACCCGGTGCAGCACTAGCGCTCTAGGCATCCTTTGTCTTTCTGCTGGACCTGAGTAATCATCACTGTGAAGAGGATCCCAGCGTGTGCTGCGAAGGCAGCTAAGGGCAGTTCAGTCCCTCTGACTGTCTTGTGACTTTTTGTGGTCCGTCGTCTTTGCCACCCTTGTCGAAGCTTCATCAGTCTCTCTTTTCTCTTCGGAGGCCCATCTTGTTTTGCACGTTCTCGACATCCCTCCAGGGTTGTCTTTCCTGTATTGCATCATAGTATTATATCCTCCTAAAGGACTCTCTTTGCATGTCTTTCTCTGGCTTGGCTGTCCCACTTCTGGCACAGGTGCCAGTATTTGAGTCTCTTCTGGTCTCGTGCCAGGCATCAGGGCTGCACAGTTCATATGTCACAGGACTTTGTAGTCCTCAGTATTTTCCATGTGGTATAAGTTCTTGCTGCGTAGAGCTTTCCTCTGTTTGCCTGATGTTGTTTGTGTGCGTGCCTGTCTGTTTGGGGCTGGAGCTCCCTGACTGTTGGAGTTGTGTGCAGTAGGTTATGGAGTGTGGCAGTGATGGCCTGCTGATTGTTGAGCATGTCTGTGCATAATGCACTTGATTTATTAATTTTTGGGGGACGGGGTGGGTTGGTGGGGCAGGTAGGTTTTGCATTGCTTTTCAAATGCAGGGGTACGTGTCCTGACGGTCCCAAAAGAGAAGGCGTGAGAAAGGGTCCTTTCCTAAGAAGAAGATGAGCGAGGGAGTTGTTGGGGGTAAAGTGTTGTGGTCTGTGGGCTTTTTTGATGAGTTTTTGCTTTGTGCATGCAGGTGTTGAGTAATGTGGAGAGGGGGTTGCTGGGGTTCTGGAGGAGCGCGGCAAGGTGAGGGTCTTGCCTGTGAGAGCAAGCAGAGCCTAGGGTAGGGGCATTGTGTCCCTGGTGCTGTGTCTCTTGCCCACCTCCCTTCTCCTCTTACAGGCCCTACGGCAGCTCTAGAGCTTGCAGCACATAGGCCGCTGTTCTGGATGGGCTAGCAGAAGAGGTCAAGGTGTTGTATTGGGGTATTACTGCAGTTGGGATGAATTTTTTGTCATCTCCTCAAGGTGTGCTCTTCTCTCGTCTTTTGTGTTTGTAGATTTTGTTGGATTTGGCGGAGAGGAGGCACTGCGTGAGCACAAGGAGCCCAAGCGGGTGAGATGGGGTGCCTGTGTGTGTGTGTTGGGTTTGTTTTGAGCGATGGGGTGCTGCCGTGCTGCATGTTGGTGATTTACTTTTGCTCCGCTTTGTCAGGTGCTGAGCTGGCCCTTTCCAGTCACGACTGAGGATCCAAGGTGAGGTAGAATAACTGAGAGTAATGCTGTGTCAGTAGGTGTAGGACTCCTCATTCCTGCCTAGCAGAAGACTTAGTTGGTAATTTTGCTTGTTCTAAGTGTCACAAGTCCCCTCAGAGCCCTGATGCCAGAACGTGATTGTGTCCCGGTGCAGGTGAGCAGAGGCAGAGCTCTTCTTTGGAGGAGGGTGTTTTTGCTGCTGCATTGGGACGTATCTATCATGGCAATGACAACTTGAGGTCTAGTTAGGCAGGTGATGAGGGTGAACGAGGTGTCCAAAACAAGATGGAAAGGATGTGTCTGCCAACTGAGGACAGCTCCTGAAGTCCAGTGGTGACCCTGAGCACTGCCAGAACTAAGTGGGTGGATGGACAGAAGGTGTTGGGGAGTCTTTTGATGGTGAGTCTGTTTGCTTCCAGACTGTCTAGTGTGGATGCCTCTTGGGGATGAGCGGTGTGTGAGGCAGGCAGCTCCAGCCTGTGTCTCTATGGTGTGTGTTGCATCTGTGCACTGCTCTCAGCAGGTCTTGGTGTGGTTCTTGTTGTTTTTTTTTTTCCTTTCTGGAACATAGAGCATCTTCTGTGTAACCGCATACACCAAGGACACCCACCCTGGTACACCTCCCGCACTACGCTATTCCAGCCCTTGCAGGTACACAGCACATACCTGCCTTGTGCTCTCCCACCCCTCCTCTCTCCATCCTCCCCGTCACCTCTCCTCTTTCCCCGCCATTCCCTGCTCTATCCCTTCCCTGTCCTCATCCGTGTCTACCTCTCCCCTACCCGCCTCCCTCCCCCTCAGCATGCACTACCTCCTTAAGAAGAAGGTTTAGGGTTAAGGGTTAGGGCTAGAGTTTACCACCTCCTGTCCTGTCTCCCTAGGACTGTGTGTGCTGCTCTGATGACCGAGTCCCTGAGCTGGGTCCCCTAGCAAGCGCAATAAGCTGCCAGGGTGTCTGTGCTGCAGGAGGGCAGGAGATTGCTCTGTGTGACATGAGTGGGTCTTCTTGGAGTACCCGGACGGGTCTCCTGAGTCCTCTGTGTGTCCTTTAGATGAGAGGCAGGTTGAGATCTCTGCTTCCTTCTGCCACTGTCTTTGATGGTCCATGGTGTGTGTGTGAGGAGGGGGCTGCTGTCCCAGCACCCCTGTGCTGTGGCGCTTTTGCCTTGCTCTGGGTTTCCTTAGAGCACTTTGCAGAGTGACACAGGGGTGTCTGGGCCAGCTGAAGGGCCTTTCACACTCACCCAGTGTGCTGTAGCACCACGAGCACCTTGAGGTGGGGGTTCCTGTTAAGTCAGGCACATCCATACTGACAGAGCCTTGTGGGTGGCCCCGCTTTGGGCTGGCCTAGGCTGTGCCCTTTGCGGGGTCTGTGCTGGGTGGTTTCTGAAAGCAGTGGTCCTGCATGCTGCTAGGCGTCGTGTTTGTTTTGCAGGAGATGTCCGGGCCCCTCTTTGGGTGAAGAAAGGAGGAATGAAGTTCTGGGGTGTTGCTGACACCCCTGTGATCATGCTCAGCCCTGGCACAGGTGAGGCAGCCGTACGGAGCGTGTAGCACAGGGACACAGGGGTGAGTGAGGATCCTGGCAGGATCTGTTAGAACAGGCACTTTTTTCCCACACACACGAGGGAAGGCCTGGGGGCTCCTGAGGCTTTGGAGAGGCCTGGCATGTCCTGCAGTAAAGTGGGAGAGAACTCATCTGCAGTGTGGTAGGAACAGAGCACAGGTCCACGTGTGCTGGAGGAGGCAGGGACTAGAGCCCAGTGTGTGTGAGCCATGGGGTTATTGCCAGGCTGCACTGCCAGGCTGTCGCCTGGGTTAGGGTAGGGCCTAACATTTGTGTGCCAGCTCTGCAGAAGCTGTTTCTTGTCTCTGTTTAAGCAGGGAAGCGTTGTGGCAAAATGTTGGCTGCAGTTAAGGCTGCCAAGCTCGGGTGCTCCTGGGTTCCCAGGGCACCTCTTAGCCTGCAAATGGCAGCACCTAAAAACCACGTGCAGGTAACGGCACCGCTCTGTAGGGAGTGGTGCTAGCTGCCTTGTGAAGGCTGCCATTTACTGAGTGCCAAGGAGCCACCGCTGCAGGCTGAGACAGGTTCCCTTGGCCTGGTTGAGGGGTGGCCTGTGCAAGGCCGGCCACAGTGACCCCTCTGCCCGGCTTGTGCCTGCCTTGCAGGAAGCAGGGCCTGGGCTGCCGGAGCATCTCAGCCCTCGCATCCCCCGTCCTCCCTCCTCTACTGCTCCACTGCCTCGTGCCCTTCAGCAGACAGCAGCCATCCCAGCAGATCCTCCCAACTTGCTTCCCTGCAAACCCCCATGGCACCCAGGCCTTACTGCCCCAGCTCTCTCCCTGCCTGGGGCCCCCCACATGGCTCTGTGACTGGTGGGGAGGCAGAATCTGTGGCTTGTGCACTCAGCGTGACCTGTCACATTCCATGTACAGTCGCACCCACAGCAGTCCCAGTGTGGCCTGTGCTGGGGTCCCAGTGACACCTAAGTGTGCACAAGGACCAGTACATGGGGTGCTCCTAGGCTGTGTTTCCAGCTCCATGCCCTGAGGCCAGGACAGGCCATTTAGTGTCCCCGGGGCAGGGCTGCAGCCACATGCGACCTGAGCAGAGGCCAGTGGGGAGCCAGGTCACACCACACACTGGGGACTAAGCTGCATTTTGCAGAGCAGCTGCCCACGGCCAAGGCCCTTGTTCTGGCACCTGGCCTCAGCTCCCATCATTGGCACCACCCCTTACCTGGGACCAACAACATTAAAATCCTTTTGATTCAGGAGCAAAAGAAGAAGAATTTCCCTTTGGAGTGCCTTTCAGAATATTTATTCCTATCATAGTTAATAGAACTAATAGAACAGCTAAAAAACCAGGGAAAAATATCCGAAGAAATGGTAGGGGTCAGCTCATCGCTGGTAGAAGGTGAACGTGCAGCTGACAAATGGCCAGATGGGTGATTGGCAGGACAGCTAGCAGATGAGCAAAAACAAAGGCAAAGGCAGGACAGCATTCACAGATGGCAAATCTCCCCAAATCTGTGGCCATCTCCACAGCAGGTCTTTTAACGTCGTGGTGTCTCAGCTTGGCAGGACTCCTCCAAAGAAGACACACGGGTCCCTGCAGAAACGGCCAACACTTCTGGCGCTGTGGATCTCCTGAGTTTGATGCCAAACAGTTCAGTTTTGCCATCCAAGGAAGTCTCTAAGCTCACATTTAACTGGTACAAGGACAACGTTTACACCCAGCACCACCTCTGCTATGGACAGAATGAGGTGCTGAAGCGCCTTGCAAAGAGTTTAATTGAGGTGAGAATTGAGGAAAATTGAGAGAAACAGGCTGCTAATCAGATGGCATGAAGGCCACACGAGGAACAGGCATCAGCATCTGCAAAGCTGTAAGAAAGGCCCTGCTTGGGATTTCTAGAGCGCACAGGCTGATGCGAGCAGAGTTAAAGGGGAGGGAGGCTCCTTGGAAAATGCCCTGTAGTGCCAAGCTCCCTTTTGGGCACAGTTCAAAAAGAGTCCAGCCTTCGCTTTTTGAGTCCTGTAAAGGTTAATATGCTCCACGTCATGGGCCCAAGATGAAGAGATGGGCTCTCTGTCCTGCTGGCCAGTGTGTGAGTCAGCCCTCCAGCCTTGACGCCTTCCTACCATCTCTGAGATGCAGCCCATCTCCTACATGTGCCAGTGGGTGTGCACGACAACAAGCCCCACGCCAAGAGTGGACACCATGAGGGCCACGGCTGCAGCGCGCACGGAGGGGTTTTGCCTCTGCACCAAGTGCAGCAGCTCCCGTGGGATGGTGTTGGCGAGCTCCAGCGCGTAGCCCAGGCTCCAGGCGACGTCCGTGCTCCCGGGCTGCCAAAGGAGAGAGGGGCATCATGAGGGCAGCTCTAGCACAGAGATGCCCCTAGCAGCACTGGGGCTCTGCGTGCCAGGCCTGGCACAGGCACAGCGCGTGTCCCCAAGCAGGAGGTCTCCACGAGCCTTGGCCACAGGGCTGAGCTGCACAGCTGCGTGTTAGCTGGGCACGGTGCTGCTGGACACCTGCCTGCGAGGGCATTGCCATGCTGGGCTGAGGTTGCTGCTTACCTTCCTCTGGATGATGATGTCGTTCCAGCTGGTCTCATTAATCTCAAGGAGGGTGAGGACGTAGTTGGCGTTGGTGCAATAGCTACGCAGTCGCCAGGGATTTTCCTCAGGGTAGCTAGAAGACAGCTGGGGGCGGGTGTGAGAAGGAAGGGAAGTTATTTGAGCTCCTAGCAATGATCTGGCAGCAGGCAATTGCCTTGCAGGTGCAATGGCCTGCTGAGCGCTGACTGCTGCATGAAGAAGGATGGCTCTGTAAGGCCCTTCATGCAAAGACATTTTGTGTGGACTGGGCAGGTGTTTTGGAGCCACGAGGGCAGCTCTGCCCAGGGGGATTGATTATTCCTTTGCAGCTTCCCCAGAGCCTCCCATGAGCCATTGTGGGAAACATACATCTTGCCAGCTCCTTGTGCAGAAATTCCGGATGCTGTTGCTGACAGTGAGCAGGGAGCGCTCCTTGGTCACGTTAAGGAATCTCAAGTCAAAGTAAAATTCGGAGAAGGCCTGAAAGGCAGGAAGGAGAAATGGTACCGAGTAAGAGAGGGGAAAGTGCTGCGGGGCAGCTGCTCTGGTCTCGCTTGAGTCAGCAAGGGCTGTCCGCAAGGAGAGCTCTCACCCTGCACACTGCTACAAGCAGCTCTTCTTTTGCCCCTTGTGCACAGCTCTGCAAAGGGCTGGCAAGAGGCCTCTTAATGGGACCCCAAAGGTGCCCCTGAGCAGAACAGTGGCTTCTAAAGAGAGCGAGGGAAGGGAAGGGTGCGCATTTTCCTTACAAAGAAGTGCCCGCTCCCAGCGGGCTCGTAGGCACCGAGGAGGGTGCTCTCCTGGCTCTGGCCACATGTCGAGAAGTTCAACAGCTTGCGGATGACAGCCCGGCACCATTCGGCATGTCCATTGCCCTCCAGGGTCACTCTTCTGTCAGCAAGAGCTGTGTGGAAGTCATTCTGCATTATGTGGGGAGTGGTGTGCAAGGAAGACAGCCAGATGGTTTCTCGGTAGTCTTTTGGGTAGCAAGGATGTCCCACTTGTGTTCTGGAAGGCGACTCCTGGCAAAAGGAAAAAAGTAGGGAGGAGCTTGAATGAACCTATGGGCTCCTCTCACTTTCTCTGTGTCACCCCTCAGCTGAAAGCATGACCGGGTTAAGCAAGGTGTTGGCCGGTTCACTTTGGAATATCTCCAAGGATGGAAACTCCACAGGCTTTCGAGGCTCTATTCTGCTATTTAAGCAGCATTCTTGTGGAAGTGTTTTCCCTATGTCTGGCCAGAATGTCTCACTTTCCATGGTGTGCCAGGTGCCTCTTGCTCTGACACTTTGCACTTTTGGAAAGAGCCTGCCTCTGTCTTCTCTCTACCCTCCCCTGAGGTAGCTGTTCCCGTTTCACCTTCTAATCTTTGCTGTGGTTGCTAGCATGAGGGTAGAATCTGATTAGCAGCCAGTTTCCCTCAATTTTCCTCAGTTCTCACCTCAATTAAAGTCTTTGCCAGGCGCTTCAGCACCTCATTCTGTCCATAGCAGAGGTGCCTCTGGGTGTAAAGGTTGTCCTTGTACCAGTTAAATGTGAGCTTAGAGACTTCATTGGGTGGCAGAAGTGAACTGTTTGGCATCAAACTCAGGAGATCCACAGCTCCAGAAGTGTTGGCCGTTTCCGCAGGGACCCATGTGTCTTCTTTGGAGGAGTCCTGCTAAGAGGAGACAGGACAGGAAAAGGAGTATGTCAGCCCTAAATACTAGGTGCAAGCCTAATTCTCCTCCCAGTTTATGGCAGTGGTGGTTGTTCTTTGTTTTTTCTTTCTTAGCGGGGGTGAGGGCTGTGTTTGGCTTTTGCAGTCCTTGTCAGTGTTAGGTGGCATGGGGCTTTCTTCTCCGTGTCCACATGGCATGGAGGTGTGCCCTTATCTTTTAGCTGCAACACCCTCATCCTTGCTTTCTTGCAGGGAGATTGCTCTTTAGGCTATTCCAAGAATATCTTCTCTGACATCGTTCCTGAGGGGCAACGACCCAGACCTTCAGGAGGGTGCCCAAAGAGCAGCCCTTAATGCTCTTAATGAATAGATCCTCCCTAAGCTATGGCAGGCTACAGCATGGCCAAGCAGAGCAGTGACAGGACAGGGCCCTTCAAAGTGTGGCCTCAGTATGGGCATTTCTCCTGCCAGCTGAGACACCCTCTGATTCTCTCTGCTGAGGCCTATGCAGTGATGTCACCTCACACCAGCACTTTCCGCGGGGTTTAGAATAGCACCGACTCTGCTCCGTGAGACTCCAGATGGTTTGCCTGTCCCCGAGAAAGCCTCCATCCCCCTCTGAGATCTCACTGAGCCTCTTTCAGCTTGTGTGCTCAGAGGCTCTTTCAGTGCCTCTGCCTTCTTTCTCCTGTCTGCATTTTGGCATGGCTAGAGAAGACCCATGCCTATGGCCTGCAAGGCACGTCCTACTGAGGCCCACTCACTCCAAAGCCCTAACATGGGCTCTTGTCTCAGAGCGTCTGTGCCACATGTCTGCTCTCTGCAGCAGTGCTCACCTTGTACATGGGTGCTCTGTGCTGCGTCACGAGGTACACGAGGGCAACCAGTAACTTCAATACCACTGCCCCCAGAAGAGCCCGGAGGAAGCGCTTCTTTTGAAGGACCATCGTGGTAGAGGAGCCTGCAAACGTCAACCCAGAAAGAGGAGAAATGTTTGGATGTGAAACGCTGGGAAGAGTGCTGATGAGTTAAAGCTGCAAGGAGGCCGTTCCCCAAAGCTGCCTCCAGGTTGGCCCTCTCCTAAGGAAGCTGCGGGTATCTCGAGTTCAATGGGCTCCTCTCACCTGCTCGCACTCTCAGTCCTGCGCACTGCCCAGCACGCAGACACGGGCAGCCAGGGATGATGCCAGGATCACTTGCGAGCAACAGCGAAGACGGGGAACACCAGCTCACTGGTCCTCTTCGTCCGCTCGGTCGCTCGTGGATACCTGACTGTCAACAGAAACTGGGTGAAAGTTCTGGAATTTTGCGCTTTTCTAGGTTCCCTCACGAGGGCATTGAGCAGTTGCACTTTGTCGTGCCGACACCAATCGCCACTCTCCATATTGCCCTTAGGAATGTGTTAGCTCTTAAACAGGCAGCTTTGCCGTATCCACTGATTCCAATGAGAAGCAGGCTGGTGCTGGAAAAGGAGGGATGGCCGTGCAAGGAGGGTGCCAGGAGCCCTGAGCAGAGGCAGCAGCCCCCAGTGCCTCCAACTCCTTGCTGCAGCCAGAGCTCGTCTCTGAGCTGCTCGTGGGCCTTTTCAGCCCCACATCGTGAGGCCAGGACAGGCCATTTAGTGTCCCCAGGCCAGAGCTGGAGCCACATAGGAGCTGTGGGGAGCCAAGTCACACCACACACAGGCAACTAAATCCCTCGCTGTCAGCCCTGTCCTCCTCCTGGACCAGACCCCTTTCTGTCACAGCCTGGCTGAAGCAGATTCCCTGTGAAGGGACAATCCCCATCACATAGGGGAAATGTCCTCCCAGTGCTCAAGGCTGTCAAGAAAAGGAAGCCAATCGCTTGTTTTCTCAGCATCAGAGGATCCCACAGGACTGGGACCATTATCCCCATGGACACGGTCCTGCCCTGCCCCAGAGCAGCGCCCAGGGACTCGGCCATCGTCGCGTTCTCAGCTTCACTGCTGGTGTCGTGTCGAGTGGGGAGACTGCCCCTGCCTGTGCCCTCAGACACCATCCCCCTGCCTAGAACCTCTCGGCCCGTCCCATTTCTGGAGGACACAAGCTCTAAGTCCAGCAGAGAGACAGAGCAACTTTGTGATGGGTCAGAGCGAGCAGCAGCAGCGATGGATCACAGAGTTTGGAGGGATAGTCCGTGACTGCTGGGAGATGTTTCTTGCAACCATCATTGTCCTCCAACACAGTGTCAAAGCACAAAAGTGCTTCAAGACAGCAAAGTAACTCTCATATAGATGCTGGATCTAAAGTCCCAGGCATCCTCACAGCTAGAGCTAAATGACACTAAGTATAATTTGCAGACGACACCAAGCTGGGTAGAAGAATAGATCTGCTTGAGGGTAGGAAGGCTGTACGGAGGGGTCTGGACAGGCTGGATGAATGGGATGAGTCCAACCATATGAGGTTCAACAAGGCCAAGTTTCGGGTCCAGCACTTGAGTCACAATCACCTTCTGCAGCTCTCCAAGCTTGGGGCAGACTGACTGCAGAGCTGTTCAGGTCAGCCTAAGTGTAATCTACTTCACTGACTAATTTATTTGAGGGCAGGGCAGGAAGGCATGAGTTGTTTGGGCATATCACTTAGTAATTTTGTTTGTTCTTGGGGTCACCAGAGCCCTGGCACCAGAGAGTCAGTCTGTCCTGGTGCAGGTGAGCAGAGCAACAGCTGTAGTCTGGAGGAGGGTTATTTTCCCGGCTGAGGTGGGAGTTGTCCATCATGGGGATGATGGCTTGAGCTCTGGATTGTCAGGTGCTGAAGGCGAATGGAGTGTCTGAAAGAAGAGTGAAGAGGATGTGTCTGCCAAGTGACGTCCTGTTGTGACCCCGAGCACTGGAAAAGCTATGCAGAGGGATGGAAGGTGTTGGGGTGTCGTGTGTGCGTGTATGTTGTGTGTGCTAGTACATACCCTCGAGTGCAGATGCCTCTCCCAGGTCGGTGGTGTGTGAGGCAGGGTTTTGGGTGTTTCAGAAGAGGAAGTGCGGGTGCGCTAAGGCAGGCAGCTCCAGCCTGTATCTCTGTGGTGTGTGTGGTAGGTGCACTCTGTAGTTCAGGTCTTGAGGTTGACCTTGTCCTTTATGTTCCAGAATGCCTCCCACCCGGTGCAGCACTAGCGCTGTAGGCATCCTTTGTCTTTCTGCCGGGCCTGAGTAATCATCACTGTGAAGAGGATCCCAGCGTGTGCTGCGAAGGCAGCTAAGGGCAGTTCAGTCCCTCTGACTGTCTTGTGAGTTTTTGTGGTCCATCGTCTTCGCCACTGCTGTGGAGGCTTCATCAGTCTCTCTTTTCTCTTCGGAGGCCCGTCTTGTTTTGCACGTTCTCAACATCCCTCCAGGGTTGTCTTTCCTGTATTGCATCATAGTATTATATCCCCCTTAAGGACTCTCTTTGCATGTCTTTCTCTGGCTTGGCTGTCCCCTTTCTGGCACAGGTGCCGGTATTTGAGTCTCTTCTGGTCTCGTGCCAGGCATCAGGGCTGCACAGTTCATATGTCACAGGACTTTGTAGTCCTCAGTATTTTCCATGTGGTATAAGTTCTTGCTGCGTAGAGCTTTCCTCTGTTTGCCTGATGTTGTTTGTGTGCGTGCCTGTCTGTTTGGGGCTGGAGCTCCCTGGCTGTTGGAGTTGTGTGCAGTAGGTTATGGAGTGTGGCAGTGATGGCCTGGTGATTGTTCAGCATGTCTGTGCATAATGCACTTGATTTATTAATTTTTGGGGGACGGGGTGGGTTGGTGGGGCAGGTAGGTTTTGCATTGCTTTTCAAATGCAGGGGTCCGTGTCCTGACGGTCCCAAAAGAGAAGGCGTGAGAAAGGGTCCTTTCCTAAGAAGAAGATGAGGGAGTTGTTGGGGGTAAAGTGTTGTGGTCTGTGGGCTTTTTTGATGAGTTTTTGCTTTGTGCATGCAGGTGTTGAGTAATGTGGAGAGGGGGTTGCTGGGGTTCTGGATGAGCGCGGCAAGGTGAGGGTCTTGCCTGTGAGAGCAAGCAGAGCCTAGGGTAGGGGCATTGTGTCCCTGGTGCTGTGTCTCTTGCCCACCTCCCTTCTCCTCTTACAGGCCCTACGGCAGCTCTAGAGCTTGCAGCACATAGGCCGCTGTTCTGGATGCACTAGCAGAAGAGGTCAAGGTGTTGTATTGGTTTATTAATGCAGTTGGGATGTATTTTTTGTCATCTCCTCAAGGTGTGCTCTTCTCTCGTCTTTTGTGTTTGTAGATTTTGTTGGATTTGGCAGAGAGGAGGCACTGCGTGAGCACAAGGAGCCCAAGCGGGTGAGATGGGGTGCCTGTGTGTGTGTGTTGGGTTTGTTTTGAGCGATGGGGTGCTGCCGTGCTGCATGTTGGTGATTTGCTTTTGCTCCGCTTTGTCAGGTACTGATCTGGCCCTTTCTGTCCTATCTCCCTAGGTCTGTGTGTGCTGCTCTGATGACCGAGCCCCTGAGCTGGGTCCCCTAGCAAGTGCAATAAGCTGCCAGGGTGTCTGTGCTGCAGGAGGGCAGGAGATTGCTCTGTGTGACATGAGTGGGTCTTCTTGGAGTACCCGGACGGGTCTCTTGAGTCCTCTGTGTGTCCTTTAGATGAGAGGCAGGTTGAGATCTCTGCTTCCTTCTGCCACTGTCTTTGATGGTCCATGGTGTGTGTGTGAGGAGGGGGCTGCTGTCCCAGCACCCCTGTGCTGTGGCGCTTTTGCCTTGCTCTGGGTTTCCTTAGAGCACTTTGCAGAGTGACACAGGGGTGTCTGGGCCAGCTGAAGGGCCTTTCACACTCACCCAGTGTGCTGTAGCACCACAAGCACCTTGAGGTGGGGGTTCCTGTTAAGTCAGGCACATCCATACTGACAGAGCCTTGTGGGTGGCCCCGCTTTGGGCTGGCCTAGGCTGTGCCCTCTGCGGGGTCTGTGCTGGGTGGTTTCTGAAAGCAGTGGTCCTGCATGCTGCTAGGCGTCGTGTTTGTTTTGCAGGAGATGTCCGGGCCCCTCTTTGGGTGAAGAAAGGAGGAATGAAGTTCTGGGGTGTTGCTGACACCCCTGTGATCATGCTCAGCCCTGGCACAGGTGAGGCAGCCGTACGGAGCGTGTAGCACAGGGACACAGGGGTGAGTGAGGATCCTGGCAGGATCTGTTAGAACAGGCACTTTTTTCCCACACACACGAGGGAAGGCCTGGGGGCTCCTGAGGCTTTGGAGAGGCCTGGCATGTCCTGCAGTAAAGTGGGAGAGAGCTCATCTGCAGTGTGGTAGGAACAGAGCACAGGTCCACGTGTGCTGGAGGAGGCAGGGACTAGAGCCCGGTGTGTGTGAGCCATGGGGTTATTGCCAGGCTGCACTGCCAGGCTGTCGCCTGGGTTAGGGTAGGGCCTAACATTTGTGTGCCAGCTCTGCAGAAGCTGTTTCTTGTCTCTGTTTAAGCAGGGAAGCGTTGTGGCAAAATGTTGGCTGCAGTTAAGGCTGCCAAGCTCGGGTGCTCCTGGGTTCCCAGGGCACCTCTTAGCCTGCAAATGGCAGCACCTAAAAACCACGTGCAGGTAACGGCACCGCTCTGTAGGGAGTGGTGCTAGCTGCCTTGTGAAGGCTGCCGTTTACTGAGTGCCAAGGAGCCAGCGCTGCAGGCTGAGACAGGTTCCCTTGGCCTGGTTGAGGGGCGGCCTGTGCAAGGCCGGCCACAGTGACCCCTCTGCCCGGCTTGTGCCTGCCTTGCAGGAAGCAGGGCCTGGGCTGCCGGAGCATCTCAGCCCTCGCATCCCCCGTCCTCCCTCCTCTACTGCTCCACTGCCTCGTGCCCTTCAGCAGACAGCAGCCATCCCAGCAGATCCTCCCAACTTGCTTCCCTGCAAACCCCCATGGCACCCAGGCCTTACTGCCCCAGCTCTCTCCCTGCCTGGGGCCCCCCACATGGCTCTGTGACTGGTGGGGAGGCAGAATCTGTGGCTTGTGCACTCAACGTGACCTGTCACATTCCATGTACAGTCGCACCCAAAGCAGTCCCAGTGTGGCCTGTGCTGGGGTCCCAGTGACACCTAAGTGTGCACAAGGACCAGTACATGGGGTGCTCCTAGGCTGTGTTTTCAGCTCCATGCCCTGAGGCCAGGACAGGCCATTTAGTGTCCCCGGGGCAGGGCTGCAGCCACATGCGACCTGAGCAGAGGCCAGTGGGGAGCCAGGTCACACCACACACTGGGGACTAAGCTGCATTTTGCAGAGCACCTCCCCACGGCCAAGGCCCTTGTTCTGGCACCTGGCCTCAGCTCCCATCATTGGCACCACCCCTTACCTGGGACCAACAACATTAAAATCCTTTTGATTCAGGAGCAAAAGAAGAAGAATTTCCCTCTTGGGTGCCTTTCAGAATATTTATTTCTATCATAGTTAATAGAACTAATAGAACAGCTAAAAACCAGGGAAAAATATCTGAAGAAATGGTAGGGGTCAGCTCATCGCTGGTAGAAGGTGAACGTGCAGCTGACAAATGGCCAGATGGATGATTGGCAGGACAGCTAGCAGATGAGCAAAAACAAAGGCAAAGGCAGGACAGCATTCACAGATGGCAAATGTCCCCAAATCTGTGGCCATCTCCACAGCAGGTCTTTTAACGTCGTGGTGTCTCAGCTTGGCAGGACTCCTCCAAAGAAGACACACGGGTCCCTGCAGAAACGGCCAACACTTCTGGCGCTGTGGATCTCCTGAGTTTAATGCCAAACAGTTCAGTTTTGCCATCCAAGGAAGTCTCTAAGCTCACATTTAACTGGTACAAGGACAACGTTTACACCCAGCACCACCTCTGCTATGGACAGAATGAGGTGCTGAAGCGCCTTGCAAAGAGTTTAATTGAGGTGAGAATTGAGGAAAATTGAGAGAAACAGGCTGCTAATCAGATGGCATGAAGGCCACACGAGGAACAGGCATCAGCATCTGCAAAGCTGTAAGAAAGGCCCTGCTTGGGATTTCTAGAGCGCACAGGCTGATGCGAGCAGAGTTAAAGGGGAGGGAGGCTCCTTGGAAAATGCCCTGTAGTGCCAAGCTCCCTTTTGGGCACACTTCAAAAAGAGTCCAGGCTTCGCTTTTTGAGTCCTGTAAAGGTTGATATGCTCCACGTCATGGGCCCAAGATGAAGGGATGGGCTCTCTGTCCTGCTGGCCAGTGTGTGAGTCAGCCCTCCAGCCTTGACGCCTTCCTACCATCTCTGAGATGCAGCCCAGCTCCTACATGTGCCAGTGGGTGTGCACGACAACAAGCCCCACGCCAAGAGTGGACACCATGAGGGCCACGGCTGCAGCGCGCACGGAGGGGTTTTGCCTCTGCACCAAGTGCAGCAGCTCCTGTGGGATGGTGTTGGCGAGCTCCAGCGCGTAGCCCAGGCTCCAGGCGATGTCCGTGCTCCCGGGCTGCCAAAGGAGAGAGGGGCATCGTGAGGGCAGCTCTAGCACAGAGATGCCCCTAGCAGCACTGGGGCTCTGCGTGCCAGGCCTGGCACAGGCACAGCACGTGTCCCCAAGCAGGAGGTCTCCACGAGCCTTGGCCACAGGGCTGAGCTGCACAGCTGCGTGTTAGCTGGGCACGGTGCTGCTGGACACCTGCCTGCGAGGGCATTGCCATGCTGGGCTGAGGTTGCTGCTTACCTTCCTCTGGATGATGATGTCGTTCCAGCTGGTCTCATTAATCTCAAGGAGGGTGAGGACGTAGTTGGCGTTGGTGCAATAGCTACGCAGTCGCCAGGGATTTTCCTCAGGGTAGCTAGAAGACAGCTGGGGGCGGGTGTGAGAAGGAAGGGAAGTTATTTGAGCTCCTAGCAATGATCTGGCAGCAGGCAATTGCCTTGCAGGTGCAATGGCCTGCTGAGCGCTGACTGCTGCATGAAGAAGGATGGCTCTGAAAGGCCCTTCATGCAAAGACATTTTGTTTTGGAGCCATGAGGGCAGCTCTGCCCAGGGGGATTGATTATTCCTTTGCAGCTTCCCCAGAGCCTCCCATGAGCCATTGTGGGAAACATACATCTTGCCAGCTCCTTGTGCAGAAATTCCGGATGCTGTTGCTGACAGTGAGCAGGGAGCGCTCCTTGGTCACGTTAAGGAATCTCAAGTCAAAGTAAAATTCGGAGAAGGCCTGAAAGGCAGGAAGGAGAAATGGTACCGAGTAAGAGAGGGGAAAGTGCTGCGGGGCAGCTGCTCTGGTCTCCCTTTGGTCAGCAAGGGCTGTCCGCAAGGAGAGCTCTCACCCTGCACACTGCTACAAGCAGCTCTTCTTTTGCCCCTTGTGCACAGCTCTGCAAAGGGCTGGCAAGAGGCCTCTTAATGGGACCCCAAAGGTGCCCCTGAGCAGAACAGTGGCTTCTAAAGAGAGCGAGGGAAGGGAAGGGTGCGCATTTTCCTTACAAAGAAGTGCCCGCTCCCAGCGGGCTCGTAGGCACCGAGGAGGGTGCTCTCCTGGCTCTGGCCACATGTCGAGAAGTTCAACAGCTTGCGGATGACAGCCCGGCACCATTCGGCATGTCCATTGCCCTCCAGGGTCACTCTTCTGTCAGCAAGAGCTGTGTGGAAGTCATTCTGCATTATGTGGGGAGTGGTGTGCAAGGAAGACAGCCAGATGGTTTCTCGGTAGTCTTTTGGGTAGCAAGGATGTCCCACTTGTGTTCTGGAAGGCGACTCCTGGCAAAAGGAAAAAAGTAGGGAGGAGTTTGAATGAACCTATGGGCTCCTCTCACTTTCTCTGTGTCACCCCTCAGCTGAAAGCATGACCGGGTTAAGCAAGGTGTTGGCCGGTTCACTTTGGAATATCTCCAAGGATGGAAACTCCACAGGCTTTTGAGGCTCTATTCTGCTATTTAAGCAGCATTCTTGTGGAAGTGTTTTCCCTATGTCTGGCCAGAATGTCTCACTTTCCATCGTGTGCCAGGTGTCTCTTGCTCTGACACTTTGCACTTTTGGAAAGAGCCTGCCTCTGTCTTCTCTCTACCCTCCCCTGAGGTAGCTGTTCCCGTTTCACCTTCTAATCTTTGCTGTGGTTGCTAGCATGAGGGTAGAATCTGATTAGCAGCCAGTTTCCCTCAATTTTCCTCAATTCTCACCTCAATTAAAGTCTTTGCCAGGCGCTTCAGCACCTCATTCTGTCCATAGCAGAGGTGTCTCTGGGTGTAAAGGTTGTCCTTTGTACCAGTTAAATGTGAGCTTAGAGACTTCATTGGATGGCAAAAGTGAACCGTTTGCAAACTCAGGAGATCCACAGCTCCAGAAGTGTTGGCCGTTTCCGCAGGGACCCATGTGTCTTCTTTGGAGGAGTCCTGCCAAGAGGAGACAGGACAGGAAAAGGAGCATGTCAGCCCTAAGTACTAGCTGCAAGCCTAATTCTCCTCCCAGTTTATGGCAGTGGTGGTTGTTTTTTGTTTTTTCTTTCTTAGCGGGGGTGAGGGCTGTGTTTGGCTTTTGCAGTCCTTGTCAGTGTTAGGTGGCATGGGGCTTTCTTCTCCGTGTCCACATGGCATGGAGGTGTGCCCTTATCTTTTAGCTGCAACACCCTCATCCTTGCTTTCTTGCAGGGAGATTGCTCTTTAGGCTATTCCAAGAATTTCTTCTCTGACATCATTCCTGAGGGGCAACGACCCAGACCTTCAGGAGGGTGCCCAAAGAGCAGCCCTTAATGCTCTTAATGAATAGATCCTCCCTAAGCTATGGCAGGCTACAGCATGGCCAAGCAGAGCAGCGACAGGACAGGGCCCTTCAAAGTGTGGCCTCAGTATGGGCATTTCTCCTGCCAGCTGAGACACCCTCTCATTCTCTCTGCTGAGGTCTATGCAGTGATGTCACCTCACACCAGCACTTTCCGCGGGGTTTAGAATAGCACCGACTCTGCTCCGTGAGACTCCAGATGGTTTGCATGTCCCTGAGAAAGCCTCCATCCCCCTCTGAGATCTCACTGAGCCTCTTTCAGCTTGTGTGCTCAGAGGCTCTTTCAGTGCCTCTGCCTTCTTTCTCCTGTCTGCATTTTGGCATGGCTAGAGAAGACCCATGCCTATGGCCTGCAAGGCACGTCCTACTGAGGCCCACTCACTCCAAAGCCCTAACATGGGCTCTTGTCTCAGAGCGTCTGTGCCACATGTCTGCTCTCTGCAGCGGTGCTCACCTTGTACATGGGTGCTCTGTGCTGCGTCACGAGGTACACGAGGGCAACCAGTAACTCCAATACCACTGCCCCCAGAAGAGCCCGGAGGAAGCGCTTCTTTTGAAGGACCATCGTGGTAGAGGAGCCTGCAAACGTCAACCCAGAAAGAGGAAAAATGTTTGGATGTGAAACGCTGGGAAGAGTGTTGATGAGTTAAAGCTGCAAGGAGGCCGTTCCCCAAAGCTGCCTCCAGGTTGGCCCTCTCCTAAGGAAGCTGCGGGTATCTCGAGTTCAATGGGCTCCTCTCACCTGCTCGCACTCTCAGTCCTGCGCGCTGCCCAGCACGCAGACACGGGCAGCCAGGGATGATGCCAGGATCACTTGCGAGCAACAGTGAAGACGGGGAACACCAGCTCACTGGTCCTCTTCGTCCGCTCGGTCGCTCTTGGATACCAGACTGTCAACAGAAACTGGGTGAAAGTTCTGGAATTTTGCGCTTTTCTAGGTTCCCTCACGAGGGCATTGAGCAGTTGCACTTTGTCGTGCCGACACCAATCGCCACTCTCCATATTGCCCTTAGGAATGTGTTAGCTCTTAAACAGGCAGCTTTGCCGTATCCACTGATTCCAATGAGAAGCAGGCTGGTGCTGGAAAAGGAGGGATGGCCGTGCAAGGAGGGTGCCAGGAGCCCTGAGCAGAGGCAGCAGCCCCCAGTGCCTCCAACTCCTTGCTGCAGCCAGAGCTCGTCTCTGAGCTGCTCGTGGGCCTTTTCAGCCCCACATCGTGAGGCCAGGACAGGCCATTTAGTGTCCCCAGGCCAGAGCTGGAGCCACATAGGAGCTGTGGGGAGCCAAGTCACACCACACACAGGCAACTAAATCCCTCGCTGTCAGCCCTGTCCTCCTCCTGGACCAGACCCCTTTCTGTCACAGCCTGGCTGAAGCAGATTCCCTGTGAAGGGACAATCCCCATCACATAGGGGAAATGTCCTCCCAGTGCTCAAGGCTGTCAAGAAAAGGAAGCCAATCGCTTGTTTTCTCAGCATCAGAGGATCCCACAGGGCTGGGACCATTATCCCCATGGACACGGTCCTGCCCTGCCCCAGAGCAGTGCCCAGGGACTCGGCCATCGTCGCGTTCTCAGCTTCACTGCTGGTGTCGTGTCGAGTGGGGAGACTGCCCCTGCCTGTGCCCTCAGACACCATCCCCCTGCCTAGAACCTCTCGGCCCGTCCCATTTCTGGAGGACACAAGCTCTAAGTCCAGCAGAGAGACAGAGCAACTTTGTGATGGGTCAGAGCGAGCAGCAGCAGCGATGGATCACAGAGTTTGGAGGGATAGTCCGCGACTGCTGGGAGATGTTTCTTGCAACCATCATTGTCCTCCAACACAGTGTCAAAGCACAAAAGTGCTTCAAGACAGCAAAGTAACTCTCATATAGATGCTGGATCTAAAGTCCCAGGCATCCTCACAGCTAGAGCTAAATGACACTAAGTGTAATTTGCAGACGACACCAAGCTGGGTAGAAGAATAGATCTGCTTGAGGGTAGGAAGGCTGTACGGAGGGGTCTGGACAGGCTGGATGAATGGGATGAGTCCAACCATATGAGGTTCAACAAGGTCAAGTTTCGGGTCCAGCACTTGAGTCACAATCACCTTCTGCAGCTCTCCAAGCTTGGGGCAGACTGACTGCAGAGCTGTTCAGGTCAGCCTAAGTGTAATCTACTTCACTGACTAATTTATTTGAGGGCAGGGCAGGAAGGCATGAGTTGTTTGGGCAGATCGCTTAGTAATTTTGTTTGTTCTTGGGGTCACCAGAGCCCTGGCACCAGAGAGTCAGTCTTTCCTGGTGCAGGTGAGCAGAGCAACAGCTGTACTCTGGAGGAGGGTTATTTTCCCGGCTGAGGTGGGAGTTGTCCATCATGGGGATGATGGCTTGAGCTCTGGATTGTTAGGTGCTGAAGGCGAATGGAGTGTCCGAAAGAAGAGTGAAGAGGATGTGTCTGCCAAGTGACGTCCTGTTGTGACCCCGAGCACTGGAAAAGCTATGCAGAGGGATGGAAGGTGTTGGGGTGTCGTGTGTGTGTGTCTGGTGTGTGTGCTAGTACATACCCTCGAGTGCAGATGCCTCTCCCAGGTCGGTGGTGTGTGAGGCAGGGTTTTGGGTGTTTCAGAAGAGGAAGTGCGGGTGCGCTAAGGCAGGCAGCTCCAGCCTGTATCTCTGTGGTGTGTGTGGTAGGTGCACTCTGTAGTTCAGGTCTTGAGGTTGACCTTGTCCTTTATGTTCCAGAATGCCTCCCACCCGGTGCAGCACTAGCACTCTGGGCATCCTTTGTCTTTCTGCCGGACCTGAGTAATCATCACTCTGAAGAGGATCCCAGCGTGTGCTGCGAAGGCAGCTAAGGGCAGTTCAGTCCCTCTGACTGTCTTGTGAGTTTTTGTGGTCCATCGTCTTCGCCACTGCTGTGGAGGCTTCATCAGTCTCTCTTTTCTCTTTGGAGGCCCGTCTTGTTTTGCACGTTCTCAACATCCCTCCAGGGTTGTCTTTCCTGTATTGCATCATAGTATTATATCCCCCTTAAGGACTCTCTTTGCATGTCTTTCTCTGGCTTGGCTGTCCCCTTTCTGGCACAGGTGCCGGTATTTGAGTCTCTTCTGGTCTCGTGCCAAGCATCAGGGCTGCACAGTTCATATGTCACAGGACTTTGTAGTCCTCAGTATTTTCCATGTGGTATAAGTTCTTGCTGCGTAGAGCTTTCCTCTGTTTGCCTGATGTTGTTTGTGTGCGTGCCTGTCTGTTTGGGGCTGGAGCTCCCTGACTGTTGGAGTTGTGTGCAGTAGGTTATGGAGTGTGGCAGTGATGGCCTGGTGATTGTTGAGCATGTCTGTGCATAATGCACTTGATTTATTAATTTTTGGGGGACGGGGTGGGTTGGTGGGGCAGGTAGGTTTTGCATTGCTTTTCAAATGCAGGGGTCCGTGTCCTGACGGTCCCAAAAGAGAAGGCGTGAGAAAGGGTCCTTTCCTAAGAAGAAGATGAGCGAGGGAGTTGTTGGGGGTAAAGTGTTGTGGTCTGTGGGTTTTTTTGATGAGTTTTTGCTTTGTGCATGCAGGTGTTGAGTAATGTGGAGAGGGGGTTGCTGGGGTTCTGGAGGAGCGCGGCAAGGTGAGGGTCTTGCCTGTGAGAGCAAGCAGAGCCTAGGGTAGGGGCATTGTGTCCCTGGTGCTTTGTCTCTTGCCCACCTCCCTTCTCCTCTTACAGGCCCTACGGCAGCTCTAGAGCTTGCAGCACATAGGCCGCTGTTCTGGATGCGCTAGCAGAAGAGGTCAAGGTGTTGTAATGGGGTATTATTGCAGTTGGGATGTATTTTTTGTCATCTCCTCAAGGTGTGCTCTTCTCTCGTCTTTTGTGTTTGTAGATTTTGTTGGATTTGGCCGAGAGGAGGCACTGCGTGAGCACAAGGAGCCCAAGCGGTTGAGATGGGGTGCCTGTGTGTGCACGTTGGGTTTGTTTTGAGCGATGGGGTGCTGCCGTGCTGCATGTTGGTGATTTGCTTTTGCTCCGCTTTGTCAGGTGCTGAGCTGGCCCTTTCCAGTCACTACTGAGGATCCAAGGTGAGGTAGAATAACTGAGAGTAATGCTGTGTCAGTAGGTGTAGGACTCCTCATTCCTGCCTAGCAGAAGACTTAGTTGGTAATTTTGCTTGTTCTAAGTGTCACAAGTCCCCTCAGAGCCCTGATGCCAGAACGTGGTTGTGTCCCGGTGCAGGTGAGCAGAGGGAGAGCTCTTCTTTGGAGGAGGGTGTATTGGCTACTGCATTGGGACTTATCTGGCAGGGCAATGACAACTTGAGGTCTAGTTAGGCAGGTGATGAAGGTGAACGAGGTGTCCAAAACAAGATGGAAAGGATGTGTCTGCCAACTGAGGACAGCTCCTGAAGTCCAGTGGTGACCCTGAGCACTGCCAGAGCTAAGTGGGTGGATGGACAGAAGGTGTTGGGGAGTCTTTTGATGGTGAGTCTCTTTGCTTCCAGACTGTCTAGTGTGGATGCCTCTTGGGGATGAGCGGTGTGTGAGGCAGGCAGCTCCAGCCTGTGTCTCTATGGTGTGTGTTGCATCTGTGCACTGCTCTCAGCAGGTCTTGGTGTGGTTCTTGTTGTTTTTTTTTTCCTTTCTGGAACATAGAGCATCTTCTGTGTAACCGCATACACCAAGGACACCCACCCTGGTACACCTCCCGCACTACGCTATTCCAGCCCTTGCAGGTACACAGCACATACCTGCCTTGTGCTCTCCCACCCCTCCTCTCTCCATCCTCCCCGTCACCTCCCCTCTTTCCCCGCCATTCCCTGCTCTATCCCTTCCCTGTCCTCATCCGTGCCTACCTCTCCCCTACCCGCCTCCCTCCCCCTCAGCATGCACTACCTCCTTAAGAAGAAGGTTTAGGGTTAAGGGTTAGGGCTAGAGTTTACCACCTCCTGTCCTGTCTCCCTAGGACTGTGTGTGCTGCTCTGATGACCAAGCCCCTGAGCTGGGTCCCCTAGCAAGTGCAATAAGCTGCCAGGGTGTCTGTGCTGCAGGAGGGCAGGAGATTGCTCTGTGTGACATGAGTGGGTCTTCTTGGAGTACCCGGACGGGTCTCTTGAGTCCTCTGTGTGTCCTTTAGATGAGAGGCAGGTTGAGATCTCTGCTTCCTTCTGCCACTGTCTTTGATGGTCCATGGTGTGTGTGTGAGGAGGGGGCTGCTGTCCCAGCACCCCTGTGCTGTGGCGCTTTTGCCTTGCTCTGGGTTTCCTTAGAGCACTTTGCAGAGTGACACAGGGGTGTCTGGGCCAGCTGAAGGGCCTTTCACACTCACCCAGTGTGCTGTAGCACCACAAGCACCTTGAGGTGGGGGTTCCTGTTAAGTCAGGCACATCCATACTGACAGAGCCTTGTGGGTGGCCCCGCTTTGGACTGGCCTAGGCTGTGCCCTCTGCGGGGTCTGTGCTGGGTGGTTTCTGAAAGCAGTGGTCCTGCATGCTGCTAGGCGTCGTGTTTGTTTTGCAGGAGATGTCCGGGCCCCTCTTTGGGTGAAGAAAGGAGGAATGAAGTTCTGGGGTGTTGCTGACACCCCTGTGATCATGCTCAGCCCTGGCACAGGTGAGGCAGCCGTACGGAGCGTGTAGCACAGGGACACAGGGGTGAGTGAGGATCCTGGCAGGATCTGTTAGAACAGGCACTTTTTTCCCACACACACGAGGGAAGGCCTGGGGGCTCCTGAGGCTTTGGAGAGGCCTGGCATGTCCTGCAGTAAAGTGGGAGAGAGCTCATCTGCAGTGTGGTAGGAACAGAGCACAGGTCCACGTGTGCTGGAGGAGGCAGGGACTAGAGCCCGGTGTGTGTGAGCCATGGGGTTATTGCCAGGCTGCACTGCCAGGCTGTCGCCTGGGTTAGGGTAGGGCCTAACATTTGTGTGCCAGCTCTGCAGAAGCTGTTTCTTGTCTCTGTTTAAGCAGGGAAGCGTTGTGGCAAAATGTTGGCTGCAGTTAAGGCTGCCAAGCTCGGGTGCTCCTGGGTTCCCAGGGCACCTCTTAGCCTGCAAATGGCAGCACCTAAAAACCACGTGCAGGTAACGGCACCGCTCTGTAGGGAGTGGTGCTAGCTGCCTTGTGAAGGCTGCCGTTTACTGAGTGCCAAGGAGCCAGCGCTGCAGGCTGAGACAGGTTCCCTTGGCCTGGTTGAGGGGCGGCCTGTGCAAGGCCGGCCACAGTGACCCCTCTGCCCGGCTTGTGCCTGCCTTGCAGGAAGCAGGGCCTGGGCTGCCGGAGCATCTCAGCCCTCGCATCCCCCGTCCTCCCTCCTCTACTGCTCCACTGCCTCGTGCCCTTCAGCAGACAGCAGCCATCCCAGCAGATCCTCCCAACTTGCTTCCCTGCAAACCCCCATGGCACCCAGGCCTTACTGCCCCAGCTCTCTCCCTGCCTGGGGCCCCCCACATGGCTCTGTGACTGGTGGGGAGGCAGAATCTGTGGCTTGTGCACTCAACGTGACCTGTCACATTCCATGTACAGTCGCACCCAAAGCAGTCCCAGTGTGGCCTGTGCTGGGGTCCCAGTGACACCTAAGTGTGCACAAGGACCAGTACATGGGGTGCTCCTAGGCTGTGTTTTCAGCTCCATGCCCTGAGGCCAGGACAGGCCATTTAGTGTCCCCGGGGCAGGGCTGCAGCCACATGCGACCTGAGCAGAGGCCAGTGGGGAGCCAGGTCACACCACACACTGGGGACTAAGCTGCATTTTGCAGAGCACCTCCCCACGGCCAAGGCCCTTGTTCTGGCACCTGGCCTCAGCTCCCATCATTGGCACCACCCCTTACCTGGGACCAACAACATTAAAATCCTTTTGATTCAGGAGCAAAAGAAGAAGAATTTCCCTCTTGGGTGCCTTTCAGAATATTTATTTCTATCATAGTTAATAGAACTAATAGAACAGCTAAAAACCAGGGAAAAATATCTGAAGAAATGGTAGGGGTCAGCTCATCGCTGGTAGAAGGTGAACGTGCAGCTGACAAATGGCCAGATGGATGATTGGCAGGACAGCTAGCAGATGAGCAAAAAAAAAAAAAGGCAAAGGCAGGACAGCATTCACAGATGGCAAATGTCCCCAAATCTGTGGCCATCTCCACAGCAGGTCTTTTAACGTCGTGGTGTCTCAGCTTGGCAGGACTCCTCCAAAGAAGACACACGGGTCCCTGCAGAAACAGCCAACATTTCTGGCGCTGTGGATCTCCTGAGTTTAATGCCAAACAGTTCAGTTTTGCCATCCAAGGAAGTCTCTAAGCTCACATTTAACTGGTACAAGGACAACGTTTACACCCAGCACCACCTCTGCTATGGACAGAATGAGGTGCTGAAGCGCCTTGCAAAGAGTTTAATTGAGGTGAGAATTGAGGAAAATTGAGAGAAACAGGCTGCTAATCAGATGGCATGAAGGCCACACGAGGAACAGGCATCAGCATCTGCAAAGCTGTAAGAAAGGCCCTGCTTGGGATTTCTAGAGCGCACAGGCTGATGCGAGCAGAGTTAAAGGGGAGGGAGGCTCCTTGGAAAATGCCCTGTAGTGCCAAGCTCCCTTTTGGGCACAGTTCAAAAAGAGTCCAGGCTTCGCTTTTTGAGTCCTGTAAAGGTTGATATGCTCCACGTCATGGGCCCAAGATGAAGGGATGGGCTCTCTGTCCTGCTGGCCAGTGTGTGAGTCAGCCCTCCAGCCTTGACGCCTTCCTACCATCTCTGAGATGCAGCCCATCTCCTACATGTGCCAGTGGGTGTGCACGACAACAAGCCCCACGCCAAGAGTGGACACCATGAGGGCCACGGCTGCAGCGCGCACGGAGGGGTTTTGCCTCTGCACCAAGTGCAGCAGCTCCCGTGGGATGGTGTTGGCGAGCTCCAGCGCGTAGCCCAGGCTCCAGGCGACGTCCGTGCTCCCGGGCTGCCAAAGGAGAGAGGGGCATCGTGAGGGCAGCTCTAGCACAGAGATGCCCCTAGCAGCACTGGGGCTCTGCGTGCCAGGCCTGGCACAGGCACAGCGCGTGTCCCCAAGCAGGAGGTCTCCACGAGCCTTGGCCACAGGGCTGAGCTGCACAGCTGCGTGTTAGCTGGGCACGGTGCTGCTGGACACCTGCCTGCGAGGGCATTGCCATGCTGGGCTGAGGTTGCTGCTTACCTTCCTCTGGATGATGATGTCGTTCCAGCTGGTCTCATTAATCTCAAGGAGGGTGAGGACGTAGTTGGCGTTGGTGCAATAGCTACGCAGTCGCCAGGGATTTTCCTCAGGGTAGCTAGAAGACAGCTGGGGGCGGGTGTGAGAAGGAAGGGAAGTTATTTGAGCTCCTAGCAATGATCTGGCAGCAGGCAATTGCCTTGCAGGTGCAATGGCCTGCTGAGCGCTGACTGCTGCATGAAGAAGGATGGCTCTGTAAGGCCCTTCATGCAAAGACATTTTGTGTGGACTGGGCAGGTGTTTTGGAGCCATGAGGGCAGCTCTGCCCAGGGGGATTGATTATTCCTTTGCAGCTTCCCCAGAGCCTCCCATGAGCCATTGTGGGAAACATACATCTTGCCAGCTCCTTGTGCAGAAATTCCGGATGCTGTTGCTGACAGTGAGCAGGGAGCGCTCCTTGGTCACGTTAAGGAATCTCAAGTCAAAGTAAAATTCGGAGAAGGCCTGAAAGGCAGGAAGGAGAAATGGTACCGAGTAAGAGAGGGGAAAGTGCTGCGGGGCAGCTGCTCTGGTCTCCCTTTGGTCAGCAAGGGCTGTCCGCAAGGAGAGCTCTCACCCTGCACACTGCTACAAGCAGCTCTTCTTTTGCCCCTTGTGCACAGCTCTGCAAAGGGCTGGCAAGAGGCCTCTTAATGGGACCCCAAAGGTGCCCCTGAGCAGAACAGTGGCTTCTAAAGAGAGCGAGGGAAGGGAAGGGTGCGCATTTTCCTTACAAAGAAGTGCCCGCTCCCAGCGGGCTCGTAGGCACCGAGGAGGGTGCTCTCCTGGCTCTGGCCACATGTCGAGAAGTTCAACAGCTTGCGGATGACAGCCCGGCACCATTCGGCATGTCCATTGCCCTCCAGGGTCACTCTTCTGTCAGCAAGAGCTGTGTGGAAGTCATTCTGCATTATGTGGGGAGTGGTGTGCAAGGAAGACAGCCAGATGGTTTCTCGGTAGTCTTTTGGGTAGCAAGGATGTCCCACTTGTGTTCTGGAAGGCGACTCCTGGCAAAAGGAAAAAAGTAGGGAGGAGTTTGAATGAACCTATGGGCTCCTCTCACTTTCTCTGTGTCACCCCTCAGCTGAAAGCATGACCGGGTTAAGCAAGGTGTTGGCCGGTTCACTTTGGAATATCTCCAAGGATGGAAACTCCACAGGCTTTTGAGGCTCTATTCTGCTATTTAAGCAGCATTCTTGTGGAAGTGTTTTCCCTATGTCTGGCCAGAATGTCTCACTTTCCATCGTGTGCCAGGTGTCTCTTGCTCTGACACTTTGCACTTTTGGAAAGAGCCTGCCTCTGTCTTCTCTCTACCCTCCCCTGAGGTAGCTGTTCCCGTTTCACCTTCTAATCTTTGCTGTGGTTGCTAGCATGAGGGTAGAATCTGATTAGCAGCCAGTTTCCCTCAATTTTCCTCAATTCTCACCTCAATTAAAGTCTTTGCCAGGCGCTTCAGCACCTCATTCTGTCCATAGCAGAGGTGTCTCTGGGTGTAAAGGTTGTCCTTGTACCAGTTAAATGTGAGCTTAGAGACTTCATTGGATGGCAAAAGTGAACTGTTTGGCATCAAACTCAGGAGATCCACAGCTCCAGAAGTGTTGGCCGTTTCCGCAGGGACCCATGTGTCTTCTTTGGAGGAGTCCTGCCAAGAGGAGACAGGACAGGAAAAGGAGCATGTCAGCCCTAAGTACTAGCTGCAAGCCTAATTCTCCTCCCAGTTTATGGCAGTGGTGGTTGTTTTTTGTTTTTTCTTTCTTAGCGGGGGTGAGGGCTGTGTTTGGCTTTTGCAGTCCTTGTCAGTGTTAGGTGGCATGGGGCTTTCTTCTCCGTGTCCACATGGCATGGAGGTGTGCCCTTATCTTTTAGCTGCAACACCCTCATCCTTGCTTTCTTGCAGGGAGATTGCTCTTTAGGCTATTCCAAGAATTTCTTCTCTGACATCATTCCTGAGGGGCAACGACCCAGACCTTCAGGAGGGTGCCCAAAGAGCAGCCCTTAATGCTCTTAATGAATAGATCCTCCCTAAGCTATGGCAGGCTACAGCATGGCCAAGCAGAGCAGCGACAGGACAGGGCCCTTCAAAGTGTGGCCTCAGTATGGGCATTTCTCCTGCCAGCTGAGACACCCTCTCATTCTCTCTGCTGAGGTCTATGCAGTGATGTCACCTCACACCAGCACTTTCCGCGGGGTTTAGAATAGCACCGACTCTGCTCCGTGAGACTCCAGATGGTTTGCATGTCCCTGAGAAAGCCTCCATCCCCCTCTGAGATCTCACTGAGCCTCTTTCAGCTTGTGTGCTCAGAGGCTCTTTCAGTGCCTCTGCCTTCTTTCTCCTGTCTGCATTTTGGCATGGCTAGAGAAGACCCATGCCTATGGCCTGCAAGGCACGTCCTACTGAGGCCCACTCACTCCAAAGCCCTAACATGGGCTCTTGTCTCAGAGCGTCTGTGCCACATGTCTGCTCTCTGCAGCGGTGCTCACCTTGTACATGGGTGCTCTGTGCTGCGTCACGAGGTACACGAGGGCAACCAGTAACTCCAATACCACTGCCCCCAGAAGAGCCCGGAGGAAGCGCTTCTTTTGAAGGACCATCGTGGTAGAGGAGCCTGCAAACGTCAACCCAGAAAGAGGAAAAATGTTTGGATGTGAAACGCTGGGAAGAGTGTTGATGAGTTAAAGCTGCAAGGAGGCCGTTCCCCAAAGCTGCCTCCAGGTTGGCCCTCTCCTAAGGAAGCTGCGGGTATCTCGAGTTCAATGGGCTCCTCTCACCTGCTCGCACTCTCAGTCCTGCGCGCTGCCCAGCACGCAGACACGGGCAGCCAGGGATGATGCCAGGATCACTTGCGAGCAACAGTGAAGACGGGGAACACCAGCTCACTGGTCCTCTTCGTCCGCTTGGTCGCTCTTGGATACCAGACTGTCAACAGAAACTGGGTGAAAGTTCTGGAATTTTGCGCTTTTCTAGGTTCCCTCACGAGGGCATTGAGCAGTTGCACTTTGTCGTGCCGACACCAATCGCCACTCTCCATATTGCCCTTAGGAATGTGTTAGCTCTTAAACAGGCAGCTTTGCCGTATCCACTGATTCCAATGAGAAGCAGGCTGGTGCTGGAAAAGGAGGGATGGCCGTGCAAGGAGGGTGCCAGGAGCCCTGAGCAGAGGCAGCAGCCCCCAGTGCCTCCAACTCCTTGCTGCAGCCAGAGCTCGTCTCTGAGCTGCTCGTGGGCCTTTTCAGCCCCACATCGTGAGGCCAGGACAGGCCATTTAGTGTCCCCAGGCCAGAGCTGGAGCCACATAGGAGCTGTGGGGAGCCAAGTCACACCACACACAGGCAACTAAATCCCTCGCTGTCAGCCCTGTCCTCCTCCTGGACCAGACCCCTTTCTGTCACAGCCTGGCTGAAGCAGATTCCCTGTGAAGGGACAATCCCCATCACATAGGGGAAATGTCCTCCCAGTGCTCAAGGCTGTCAAGAAAAGGAAGCCAATCGCTTGTTTTCTCAGCATCAGAGGATCCCACAGGGCTGGGACCATTATCCCCATGGACACGGTCCTGCCCTGCCCCAGAGCAGTGCCCAGGGACTCGGCCATCGTCGCGTTCTCAGCTTCACTGCTGGTGTCGTGTCGAGTGGGGAGACTGCCCCTGCCTGTGCCCTCAGACACCATCCCCCTGCCTAGAACCTCTCGGCCCGTCCCATTTCTGGAGGACACAAGCTCTAAGTCCAGCAGAGAGACAGAGCAACTTTGTGATGGGTCAGAGCGAGCAGCAGCAGCGATGGATCACAGAGTTTGGAGGGATAGTCCGCGACTGCTGGGAGATGTTTCTTGCAACCATCATTGTCCTCCAACACAGTGTCAAAGCACAAAAGTGCTTCAAGACAGCAAAGTAACTCTCATATAGATGCTGGATCTAAAGTCCCAGGCATCCTCACAGCTAGAGCTAAATGACACTAAGTGTAATTTGCAGACGACACCAAGCTGGGTAGAAGAATAGATCTGCTTGAGGGTAGGAAGGCTGTACGGAGGGGTCTGGACAGGCTGGATGAATGGAATGAGTCCAACCATATGAGGTTCAACAAGGCCAAGTTTCGGGTCCAGCACTTGAGTCACAATCACCTTCTGCAGCTCTCCAAGCTTGGGGCAGACTGACTGCAGAGCTGTTCAGGTCAGCCTAAGTGTAATCTACTTCACTGACTAATTTATTTGAGGGCAGGGCAGGAAGGCATGAGTTGTTTGGGCAGATCGCTTAGTAATTTTGTTTGTTCTTGGGGTCACCAGAGCCCTGGCACCAGAGAGTCAGTCTTTCCTGGTGCAGGTGAGCAGAGCAACAGCTGTACTCTGGAGGAGGGTTATTTTCCCGGCTGAGGTGGGAGTTGTCCATCATGGGGATGATGGCTTGAGCTCTGGATTGTCAGGTGCTGAAGGCGAATGGAGTGTCCGAAAGAAGAGTGAAGAGGATGTGTCTGCCAAGTGACGTCCTGTTGTGACCCCGAGCACTGGAAAAGCTATGCAGAGGGATGGAAGGTGTTGGGGTGTCGTGTGTGTGTGTGTATGGTGTGTGTGCTAGTACATACCCTCGAGTGCAGATGCCTCTCCCAGGTCGGTGGTGTGTGAGGCAGGGTTTTGGGTGTTTCAGAAGAGGAAGTGCGGGTGCGCTAAGGCAGGCAGCTCCAGCCTGTATCTCTGTGGTGTGTGTGGTAGGTGCACTCTGTAGTTCAGGTCTTGAGGTTGACCTTGTCCTTTATGTTCCAGAATGCCTCCCACCCGGTGCAGCACTAGCACTCTGGGCATCCTTTGTCTTTCTGCCGGGCCTGAGTAATCATCACTGTGAAGAGGATCCCAGCGTGTGCTGCGAAGGCAGCTAAGGGCAGTTCAGTCCCTCTGACTGTCTTGTGAGTTTTTGTGGTCCATCGTCTTCGCCACTGCTGTGGAGGCTTCATCAGTCTCTCTTTTCTCTTTGGAGGCCCGTCTTGTTTTGCACGTTCTCAACATCCCTCCAGGGTTGTCTTTCCTGTATTGCATCATAGTATTATATCCCCCTTAAGGACTCTCTTTGCATGTCTTTCTCTGGCTTGGCTGTCCCCTTTCTGGCACAGGTGCCGGTATTTGAGTCTCTTCTGGTCTCGTGCCAAGCATCAGGGCTGCACAGTTCATATGTCACAGGACTTTGTAGTCCTCAGTATTTTCCATGTGGTATAAGTTCTTGCTGCGTAGAGCTTTCCTCTGTTTGCCTGATGTTGTTTGTGTGCGTGCCTGTCTGTTTGGGGCTGGAGCTCCCTGACTGTTGGAGTTGTGTGCAGTAGGTTATGGAGTGTGGCAGTGATGGCCTGGTGATTGTTGAGCATGTCTGTGCATAATGCACTTGATTTATTAATTTTTGGGGGACGGGGTGGGTTGGTGGGGCAGGTAGGTTTTGCATTGCTTTTCAAATGCAGGGGTCCGTGTCCTGACGGTCCCAAAAGAGAAGGCGTGAGAAAGGGTCCTTTCCTAAGAAGAAGATGAGCGAGGGAGTTGTTGGGGGTAAAGTGTTGTGGTCTGTGGGTTTTTTTGATGAGTTTTTGCTTTGTGCATGCAGGTGTTGAGTAATGTGGAGAGGGGGCTGCTGGGGTTCTGGAGGAGCGCGGCAAGGTGAGGGTCTTGCCTGTGAGAGCAAGCAGAGCCTAGGGTAGGGGCATTGTGTCCCTGGTGCTTTGTCTCTTGCCCACCTCCCTTCTCCTCTTACAGGCCCTACGGCAGCTCTAGAGCTTGCAGCACATAGGCCGCTGTTCTGGATGCGCTAGCAGAAGAGGTCAAGGTGTTGTAATGGGGTATTATTGCAGTTGGGATGTATTTTTTGTCATCTCCTCAAGGTGTGCTCTTCTCTCGTCTTTTGTGTTTGTAGATTTTGTTGGATTTGGCCGAGAGGAGGCACTGCGTGAGCACAAGGAGCCCAAGCGGTTGAGATGGGGTGCCTGTGTGTGCACGTTGGGTTTGTTTTGAGCGATGGGGTGCTGCCGTGCTGCATGTTGGTGATTTGCTTTTGCTCCGCTTTGTCAGGTGCTGAGCTGGCCCTTTCCAGTCACTACTGAGGATCCAAGGTGAGGTAGAATAACTGAGAGTAATGCTGTGTCAGTAGGTGTAGGACTCCTCATTCCTGCCTAGCAGAAGACTTAGTTGGTAATTTTGCTTGTTCTAAGTGTCACAAGTCCCCTCAGAGCCCTGATGCCAGAACGTGGTTGTGTCCCGGTGCAGGTGAGCAGAGGGAGAGCTCTTCTTTGGAGGAGGGTGTATTGGCTACTGCATTGGGACTTATCTGGCAGGGCAATGACAACTTGAGGTCTAGTTAGGCAGGTGATGAAGGTGAACGAGGTGTCCAAAACAAGATGGAAAGGATGTGTCTGCCAACTGAGGACAGCTCCTGAAGTCCAGTGGTGACCCTGAGCACTGCCAGAGCTAAGTGGGTGGATGGACAGAAGGTGTTGGGGAGTCTTTTGATGGTGAGTCTCTTTGCTTCCAGACTGTCTAGTGTGGATGCCTCTTGGGGATGAGCGGTGTGTGAGGCAGGCAGCTCCAGCCTGTGTCTCTATGGTGTGTGTTGCATCTGTGCACTGCTCTCAGCAGGTCTTGGTGTGGTTCTTGTTGTTTTTTTTTTCCTTTCTGGAACATAGAGCATCTTCTGTGTAACCGCATACACCAAGGACACCCACCCTGGTACACCTCCCGCACTACGCTATTCCAGCCCTTGCAGGTACACAGCACATACCTGCCTTGTGCTCTCCCACCCCTCCTCTCTCCATCCTCCCCGTCACCTCTCCTCTTTCCCCGCCATTCCCTGCTCTATCCCTTCCCTGTCCTCATCCGTGCCTACCTCTCCCCTACCCGCCTCCCTCCCCCTCAGCATGCACTACCTCCTTAAGAAGAAGGTTTAGGGTTAAGGGTTAGGGCTAGAGTTTACCACCTCCTGTCCTGTCTCCCTAGGACTGTGTGTGCTGCTCTGATGACCGAGCCCCTGAGCTGGGTTCCCTAGCAAGTGCAATAAGCTGCCAGGGTGTCTGTGCTGCAGGAGGGCAGGGGATTGCTCTGTGTGACATGAGTGGGTCTTCTTGGAGTACCCGGACGGGTCTCTTGAGTCCTCTGTGTGTCCTTTAGACGAGAGGCAGGTTGAGATCTCTGCTTCCTTCTGCCACTGTCTTTGATGGTCCATGGTGTGTGTGTGAGGAGGGGGCTGCTGTCCCAGCACCCCTGTGCTGTGGCGCTTTTGCCTTGCTCTGGGTTTCCTTAGAGCACTTTGCAGAGTGACACAGGGGTGTCTGGGCCAGCTGAAGGGCCTTTCACACTCACCCAGTGTGCTGTAGCACCACAAGCACCTTGAGGTGGGGGTTCCTGTTAAGTCAGGCACATCCATACTGACAGAGCCTTGTGGGTGGCCCCGCTTTGGGCTGGCCTAGGCTGTGCCCTCTGCGGGGTCTGTGCTGGGTGGTTTCTGAAAGCAGTGGTCCTGCATGCTGCTAGGCGTCGTGTTTGTTTTGCAGGAGATGTCCGGGCCCCTCTTTGGGTGAAGAAAGGAGGAATGAAGTTCTGGGGTGTTGCTGACACCCCTGTGATCATGCTCAGCCCTGGCACAGGTGAGGCAGCCGTACGGAGCGTGTAGCACAGGGACACAGGGGTGAGTGAGGATCCTGGCAGGATCTGTTAGAACAGGCACTTTTTTCCCACACACACGAGGGAAGGCCTGGGGGCTCCTGAGGCTTTGGAGAGGCCTGGCATGTCCTGCAGTAAAGTGGGAGAGAGCTCATCTGCAGTGTGGCAGGAACAGAGCACAGGTCCACGTGTGCTGGAGGAGGCAGGGACTAGAGCCCGGTGTGTGTGAGCCATGGGGTTATTGCCAGGCTGCACTGCCAGGCTGTCGCCTGGGTTAGGGTAGGGCCTAACATTTGTGTGCCAGCTCTGCAGAAGCTGTTTCTTGTCTCTGTTTAAGCAGGGAAGCGTTTTGGCAAAATGTTGGCTGCAGTTAAGGCTGCCAAGCTCGGGTGCTCCTGGGTTCCCAGGGCACCTCTTAGCCTGCAAATGGCAGCACCTAAAAACCACGTGCAGGTAACGGCACCGCTCTGTAGGGAGTGGTGCTAGCTGCCTTGTGAAGGCTGCCGTTTACTGAGTGCCAAGGAGCCAGCGCTGCAGGCTGAGACAGGTTCCCTTGGCCTGGTTGAGGGGCGGCCTGTGCAAGGCCGGCCACAGTGACCCCTCTGCCCGGCTTGTGCCTGCCTTGCAGGAAGCAGGGCCTGGGCTGCCGGAGCATCTCAGCCCTCGCATCCCCCGTCCTCCCTCCTCTACTGCTCCACTGCCTCGTGCCCTTCAGCAGACAGCAGCCATCCCAGCAGATCCTCCCAGCTTGCTTCCCTGCAAACCCCCATGGCACCCAGGCCTTACTGCCCCAGCTCTCTCCCTGCCTGGGGCCCCCCACATGGCTCTGTGACTGGTGGGGAGGCAGAATCTGTGGCTTGTGCACTCAGCGTGACCTGTCACATTCCATGTACAGTCGCACCCACAGCAGTCCCAGTGTGGCCTGTGCTGGGGTCCCAGTGACACCTAAGTGTGCACAAGGACCAGTACATGGGGTGCTCCTAGGCTGTGTTTTCAGCTCCATGCCCTGAGGCCAGGACAGGCCATTTAGTGTCCCCGGGGCAGGGCTGCAGCCACATGCGACCTGAGCAGAGGCCAGTGGGGAGCCAGGTCACACCACACACTGGGGACTAAGCTGCATTTTGCAGAGCACCTCCCCACGGCCAAGGCCCTTGTTCTGGCACCTGGCCTCAGCTCCCATCATTGGCACCACCCCTTACCTGGGACCAACAACATTAAAATCCTTTTGATTCAGGAGCAAAAGAAGAAGAATTTCCCTCTTGGGTGCCTTTCAGAATATTTATTTCTATCATAGTTAATAGAACTAATAGAACAGCTAAAAACCAGGGAAAAATATCTGAAGAAATGGTAGGGGTCAGCTCATCGCTGGTAGAAGGTGAACGTGCAGCTGACAAATGGCCAGATGGATGATTGGCAGGACAGCTAGCAGATGAGCAAAAAAAAAAAAGGCAAAGGCAGGACAGCATTCACAGATGGCAAATGTCCCCAAATCTGTGGCCATCTCCACAGCAGGTCTTTTAACGTCGTGGTGTCTCAGCTTGGCAGGACTCTTCCAAAGAAGACACACGGGTCCCTGCAGAAACAGCCAACATTTCTGGCGCTGTGGATCTCCTGAGTTTAATGCCAAACAGTTCAGTTTTGCCATCCAAGGAAGTCTCTAAGCTCACATTTAACTGGTACAAGGACAACGTTTACACCCAGCACCACCTCTGCTATGGACAGAATGAGGTGCTGAAGCGCCTTGCAAAGAGTTTAATTGAGGTGAGAATTGAGGAAAATTGAGAGAAACAGGCTGCTAATCAGATGGCATGAAGGCCACACGAGGAACAGGCATCAGCATCTGCAAAGCTGTAAGAAAGGCCCTGCTTGGGATTTCTAGAGCGCACAGGCTGATGCGAGCAGAGTTAAAGGGGAGGGAGGCTCCTTGGAAAATGCCCTGTAGTGCCAAGCTCCCTTTTGGGCACAGTTCAAAAAGAGTCCAGGCTTCGCTTTTTGAGTCCTGTAAAGGTTAATATGCTCCACGTCATGGGCCCAAGATGAAGGGATGGGCTCTCTGTCCTGCTGGCCAGTGTGTGAGTCAGCCCTCCAGCCTTGACGCCTTCCTACCATCTCTGAGATGCAGCCCAGCTGCTACATGTGCCAGTGGGTGTGCACGACAACAAGCCCCACGCCAAGAGTGGACACCATGAGGGCCACGGCTGCAGCGCGCACGGAGGGGTTTTGCCTCTGCACCAAGTGCAGCAGCTCCCGTGGGATGGTGTTGGCGAGCTCCAGCGCGTAGCCCAGGCTCCAGGCGACGTCCGTGCTCCCGGGCTGCCAAAGGAGAGAGGGGCATCGTGAGGGCAGCTCTAGCACAGAGATGCCCCTAGCAGCACTGGGGCTCTGCGTGCCAGGCCTGGCACAGGCACAGCGCGTGTCCCCAAGCAGGAGGTCTCCACGAGCCTTGGCCACAGGGCTGAGCTGCACAGCTGCGTGTTAGCTGGGCACGGTGCTGCTGGACACCTGCCTGCGAGGGCATTGCCATGCTGGGCTGAGGTTGCTGCTTACCTTCCTCTGGATGATGATGTCGTTCCAGCTGGTCTCATTAATCTCAAGGAGGGTGAGGACGTAGTTGGCGTTGGTGCAATAGCTACGCAGTCGCCAGGGATTTTCCTCAGGGTAGCTAGAAGACAGCTGGGGGCGGGTGTGAGAAGGAAGGGAAGTTATTTGAGCTCCTAGCAATGATCTGGCAGCAGGCAATTGCCTTGCAGGTGCAATGGCCTGCTGAGCGCTGACTGCTGCATGAAGAAGGATGGCTCTGTAAGGCCCTTCATGCAAAGACATTTTGTTTTGGAGCCATGAGGGCAGCTCTGCCCAGGGGGATTGATTATTCCTTTGCAGCTTCCCCAGAGCCTCCCATGAGCCATTGTGGGAAACATACATCTTGCCAGCTCCTTGTGCAGAAATTCCGGATGCTGTTGCTGACAGTGAGCAGGGAGCGCTCCTTGGTCACGTTGAGGAATCTCAAGTCAAAGTAAAACTGGGAGAAGGCCTGAAAGGCAGGAAGGAGAAATGGTACCGAGTAAGAGAGGGGAAAGTGCCGCGGGGCAGCTGCTCTGGTCTCCCTTGAGTCAGCAAGGGCTGTCCGCAAGGAGAGCTCTCACCCTGCACACTGCTGCAAGCAGCTCTTCTTTTGCCCCTTGTGCTGGCACGAGGGGCAAAGGGCTGGCAAGAGGCCTCTTAATGGGACCCCAAAGGTGCCCCTGAGCAGAACAGTGGCTTCTAAAGAGAGCGAGGGAAGGGAAGGGTGCGCATTTTCCTTACAAAGAAGTGCCCGCTCCCAGCGGGCTCGTAGGCACCGAGGAGGGTGCTCTCCTGGCTCTGGCCACATGTCGAGAAGTTCAACAGCTTGCGGATGACAGCCCGGCACCATTCGGCATGTCCATTGCCCTCCAGGGTCACTCTTCTGTCAGCAAGAGCTGTGTGGAAGTCATTCTGCATTATGTGGGGAGTGGTGTGCAAGGAAGACAGCCAGATGGTTTCTCGGTAGTCTTTTGGGTAGCAAGGATGTCCCACTTGTGTTCTGGAAGGCGACTCCTGGCAAAAGGAAAAAAGTAGGGAGGAGTTTGAATGAACCTATGGGCTCCTCTCACTTTCTCTGTGTCACCCCTCAGCTGAAAGCATGACCGGGTTAAGCAAGGTGTTGGCCGGTTCACTTTGGAATATCTCCAAGGATGGAAACTCCACAGGCTTTTGAGGCTCTATTCTGCTATTTAAGCAGCATTCTTGTGGAAGTGTTTTCCCTATGTCTGGCCAGAATGTCTCACTTTCCATCGTGTGCCAGGTGTCTCTTGCTCTGACACTTTGCACTTTTGGAAAGAGCCTGCCTCTGTCTTCTCTCTACCCTCCCCTGAGGTAGCTGTTCCCGTTTCACCTTCTAATCTTTGCTGTGGTTGCTAGCATGAGGGTAGAATCTGATTAGCAGCCAGTTTCCCTCAATTTTCCTCAATTCTCACCTCAATTAAAGTCTTTGCCAGGCGCTTCAGCACCTCATTCTGTCCATAGCAGAGGTGTCTCTGGGTGTAAAGGTTGTCCTTGTACCAGTTAAATGTGAGCTTAGAGACTTCATTGGATGGCAGAAGTGAACTGTTTGGCATCAAACTCAGGAGATCCACAGCTCCAGAAGTGTTGGCCATTTCCGCAGGGACCCCTGTGTCTTCTTTGGAGGAGTCCTGCCAAGAGGAGACAGGACAGGAAAAGGAGCATGTCAGCCCTAAGTACTAGCTGCAAGCCTAATTCTCCTCCCAGTTTATGGCAGTGGTGGTTGTTTTTTGTTTTTTCTTTCTTAGCGGGGGTGAGGGCTGTGTTTGGCTTTTGCAGTCCTTGTCAGTGTTAGGTGGCATGGGGCTTTCTTCTCCGTGTCCACATGGCATGGAGGTGTGCCCTTATCTTTTAGCTGCAACACCCTCATCCTTGCTTTCTTGCAGGGAGATTGCTCTTTAGGCTATTCCAAGAATTTCTTCTCTGACATCATTCCTGAGGGGCAACGACCCAGACCTTCAGGAGGGTGCCCAAAGAGCAGCCCTTAATGCTCTTAATGAATAGATCCTCCCTAAGCTATGGCAGGCTACAGCATGGCCAAGCAGAGCAGCGACAGGACAGGGCCCTTCAAAGTGTGGCCTCAGTATGGGCATTTCTCCTGCCAGCTGAGACACCCTCTCATTCTCTCTGCTGAGGTCTATGCAGTGATGTCACCTCACACCAGCACTTTCCGCGGGGTTTAGAATAGCACCGACTCTGCTCCGTGAGACTCCAGATGGTTTGCATGTCCCTGAGAAAGCCTCCATCCCCCTCTGAGATCTCACTGAGCCTCTTTCAGCTTGTGTGCTCAGAGGCTCTTTCAGTGCCTCTGCCTTCTTTCTCCTGTCTGCATTTTGGCATGGCTAGAGAAGACCCATGCCTATGGCCTGCAAGGCACGTCCTACTGAGGCCCACTCACTCCAAAGCCCTAACATGGGCTCTTGTCTCAGAGCGTCTGTGCCACATGTCTGCTCTCTGCAGCGGTGCTCACCTTGTACATGGGTGCTCTGTGCTGCGTCACGAGGTACACGAGGGCAACCAGTAACTCCAATACCACTGCCCCCAGAAGAGCCCGGAGGAAGCGCTTCTTTTGAAGGACCATCGTGGTAGAGGAGCCTGCAAACGTCAACCCAGAAAGAGGAAAAATGTTTGGATGTGAAACGCTGGGAAGAGTGTTGATGAGTTAAAGCTGCAAGGAGGCCGTTCCCCAAAGCTGCCTCCAGGTTGGCCCTCTCCTAAGGAAGCTGCGGGTATCTCGAGTTCAATGGGCTCCTCTCACCTGCTCGCACTCTCAGTCCTGCGCGCTGCCCAGCACGCAGACACGGGCAGCCAGGGATGATGCCAGGATCACTTGCGAGCAACAGTGAAGACGGGGAACACCAGCTCACTGGTCCTCTTCGTCCGCTTGGTCGCTCTTGGATACCAGACTGTCAACAGAAACTCTGTGAAAGTTCTGGAATTTTGCGCTTTTCTAGGTTCCCTCACGAGGGCATTGAGCAGTTGCACTTTGTCGTGCCGACACCGATCGCCACTCTCCATATTGCCCTTAGGAATGTGTTAGCTCTTAAACAGGCAGCTTTGCCGTATCCACTGATTCCAATGAGAAGCAGGGTGGTGCTGGAAAAGGAGGGATGGCCGTGCAAGGAGGGTGCCAGGAGCCCTGAGCAGAGGCAGCAGCCCCCAGTGCCTCCAACTCCTTGCTGCAGCCAGAGCTCGTCTCTGAGCTGCTCGTGGGCCTTTTCAGCCCCACATCGTGAGGCCAGGACAGGCCATTTAGTGTCCCCAGGCCAGAGCTGGAGCCACATAGGAGCTGTGGGGAGCCAAGTCACACCACACACAGGCAACTAAATCCCTCGCTGTCAGCCCTGTCCTCCTCCTGGACCAGACCCCTTTCTGTCACAGCCTGGCTGAAGCAGATTCCCTGTGAAGGGACAATCCCCATCACATAGGGGAAATGTCCTCCCAGTGCTCAAGGCTCTCAAGAAAAGGAAGCCAATCGCTTGTTTTCTCAGCATCAGAGGATCCCACAGGGCTGGGACCATTATCCCCATGAACACGGTCCTGCCCTGCCCCAGAGCAGTGCCCAGGGACTCGGCCATCGTCGCGTTCTCTGCTTCACTGCTGGTGTCGTGTCGAGTGGGGAGACTGCCCCTGCCTGTGCCCTCAGACACCATCCCCCTGCCTAGAACCTCTCGGCCCGTCCCATTTCTGGAGGACACAAGCTCTAAGTCCAGCAGAGAGACAGAGCAACTTTGTGATGGGTCAGAGCGAGCAGCAGCAGCGATGGATCACAGAGTTTGGAGGGATAGTCCGTGACTGCTGGGAGATGTTTCTTGCAACTATCATTGTCCTCCAACACAGTGTCAAAAGAGAAAAGTGCTTCAAGACAGCAAAGTAACTCTCATATAGATGCTGGATCTAAAGTCCCAGGCATCCTCACAGCTAGAGCTAAATGACACTAAATGTAATTTGCAGACGACACCAAGCTGGGTAGAAGAATAGATCTGCTTGAGGGTAGGAAGGCTGTACGGAGGGGTCTGGACAGGCTGGATGAATGGGATGAGTCCAACCATATGAGGTTCAACAAGGCCAAGTTTCGAGTCCAGCACTTGAGTCACAATCACCTTCTGCAGCTCTCCAAGCTTGGGGCAGACTGACTGCAGAGCTGTTCAGGTCAGCCTAAGTGTAATCTACTTCACTGACTAATTTATTTGAGGGCAGGGCAGGAAGGCATGAGTTGTTTGGGCAGATCGCTTAGTAATTTTGTTTGTTCTTGGGGTCACCAGAGCCCTGGTACCAGAGAGTCAGTCTGTCCTGGTGCAGGTGAGCAGAGCAACAGCTGTACTCTGGAGGAGGGTTATTTTCCCAGCTGAGGTGGGAGTTGTCCATCATGGGGATGATGGCTTGAGCTCTGGATTGTCAGGTGGTGAAGGCGAATGGAGTGTCCGAAAGAAGAGTGAAGAGGATGTGTCTGCCAAGTGACGTCCTGTTGTGACCCCGAGCACTGGAAAAGCTATGCAGAGGGATGGAAGGTGTTGGGGTGTCGTGTGTGTGTGTCTGGTGTGTGTGCTAGTACATACCCTCGAGTGCAGATGCCTCTCCCAGGTCGGTGGTGTGTGAGGCAGGGTTTTGGGTGTTTCAGAAGAGGAAGTGCGGGTGCGCTAAGGCAGGCAGCTCCAGCCTGTATCTCTGTGGTGTGTGTGGTAGGTGCACTCTGTAGTTCAGGTCTTGAGGTTGACCTTGTCCTTTATGTTCCAGAATGCCTCCCACCCGGTGCAGCACTAGCGCTCTAGGCATCCTTTGTCTTTCTGCCGGGCCTGAGTAATCATCACTGTGAAGAGGATCCCAGCGTGTGCTGCGAAGGCAGCTAAGGGCAGTTCAGTCCCTCTGACTGTCTTGTGAGTTTTTGTGGTCCATCGTCTTCGCCACTGCTGTGGAGGCTTCATCAGTCTCTCTTTTCTCTTCGGAGGCCCGTCTTGTTTTGCACGTTCTCAACGTCCCTCCAGGGTTGTCTTTCCTGTATTGCATCATAGTATTATATCCCCCTTAAGGACTCTCTTTGCATGTCTTTCTCTGGCTTGGCTGTCCCCTTTCTGGCACAGGTGCCAGTATTTGAGTCTCTTCTGGTCTCGTGCCAGGCATCAGGGCTGCACAGTTCATATGTCACAGGACTTTGTAGTCCTCAGTATTTTCCATGTGGTATAAGTTCTTGCTGCGTAGAGCTTTCCTCTGTTTGCCTGATGTTGTTTGTGTGCGTGCCTGTCTGTTTGGGGCTGGAGCTCCCCGACTGTTGGAGTTGTGTGCAGTAGGTTATGGAGTGTGGCAGTGATGGCCTGGTGATTGTTGAGCATGTCTGTGCATAATGCACTTGATTTATTAATTTTTGGGGGACGGGGTGGGTTGGTGGGGCAGTAGGTTTTGCATTGCTTTTCAAATGCAGGGGTCCGTGTCCTGACGGTCCCAAAAGAGAAGGCGTGAGAAAGGGTCCTTTTCTAAGAAGAAGATGAGGGAGGGAGTTGTTGGGGGTAAAGTGTGGTGGTCTGTGGGCTTTTTTGATGAGTTTTTGCTTTGTGCATGCAGGTGTTGAGTAATGTGGAGAGGGGGTTGCTGGGGTTCTGGAGGAGCGCGGCAAGGTGAGGGTCTTGCCTGTGAGAGCAAGCAGAGCCTAGGGTAGGGGCATTGTGTCCCTGGTGCTTTGTCTCTTGCCCACCTCCCTTCTCCTCTTACAGGCCCTACGGCAGCTCTAGAGCTTGCAGCACATAGGCCGCTGTTCTGGATGCGCTAGCAGAAGAGGTCAAGGTGTTGTATTGGGGTATTACTGCAGTTGGGATGTATTTTTTGTCATCTCCTCAAGGTGTGCTCTTCTCTCGTCTTTTGTGTTTGTAGATTTTGTTGGATTTGGCGGAGAGGAGGCACTGCGTGAGCACAAGGAGCCCAAGCGGGTGAGATGGGGTGCCTGTGTGTGTGTGTTGGGTTTGTTTTGAGCGATGGGGTGCTGCCGTGCTGCATGTTGGTGATTTGCTTTTGCTCCGCTTTGTCAGGTGCTGAGCTGGCCCTTTCCAGTCACTACTGAGGATCCAAGGTGAGGTAGAATAACTGAGAGTAATGCTGTGTCCGTAGGTGTAGGACTCCTCATTCCTGCCTAGCAGAAGACTTAGTTGGTAATTTTGCTTGTTCTAAGTGTCACAAGTCCCCTCAGAGCCCTGATGCCAGAACGTGGTTGTGTCCCAGTGCAAGTGAGCAGAGGGAGAGCTCTTCTTTGGAGGAGGGTGTATTGGCTACTGCATTGGGACTTATCTGGCATGGCAATGACAACTTGAGGTCTAGTTAGGCAGGTGATGAGGGTGAACGAGGTGTCCAAAACAAGATGGAAAGGATGCGTCTGCCAACTGAGGACAGCTCCTGAAGTCCAGTGGTGACCCTGAGCACTGCCAGAGCTAAGTGGGTGGATGGACAGAAGGTGTTGGGGAGTCTTTTGATGGTGAGTCTCTTTGCTTCCAGACTGTCTAGTGTGGATGCCTCTTGGGGATGAGCGGTGTGTGAGGCAGGCAGCTCCAGCCTGTGTCTCTATGGTGTGTGTTGCATCTGTGCACTGCTCTCAGCAGGTCTTGGTGTGGTTCTTGTGGTTTTTTTTTTCCTTTCTGGAACATAGAGCATCTTCTGTGTAACCGCATACACCAAGGACACCCACCCTGGTACACCTCCCGCACTACGCTATTCCAGCCCTTGCATGTACACAGCACATACCTGCCTTGTGCTCTCCCACCCCTCCTCTCTCCATCCTCCCCGTCACCTCCCCTCTTTCCCCGCCATTCCCTGCTCTATCCCTTCCCTGTCCTCATCCGTGTCTACCTCTCCCCTACCCTCCTCCCTCCCCCTCAGCATGCACTACCTCCTTAAGAAGAAGGTTTAGGGTTAAGGGTTAGGGCTAGAGTTTACCACCTCCTGTCCTGTCTCCCTAGGACTGTGTGTGCTGCTCTGATGACCGAGCCCCTGAGCTGGGTCCCCTAGCAAGTGCAATAAGCTGCCAGGGTGTCTGTGCTGCAGGAGGGCAGGGGATTGCTCTGTGTGACATGAGTGGGTCTTCTTGGAGTACCCGGACGGGTCTCTTGAGTCCTCTGTGTGTCCTTTAGATGAGAGGCAGGTTCAGATCTCTGCTTCCTTCTGCCACTGTCTTTGATGGTCCATGGTGTGTGTGTGAGGAGGGGGCTGCTGTCCCAGCACCCCTGTGCTGTGGTGCTTTTGCCTTGCTCTGGGTTTTGTTAGAGCACTTTGCAGAGTGACACAGGGGTGTCTGGGCCAGCTGAAGGGCCTTTCAAACTCACCCAGTGTGCTGTAGCACCACAAGCACCTTGAGGTGGGGGTTCCTGTTAAGTCAGGCACATCCATACTGACAGAGCCTTGTGGGTGGCCCCGCTTTGGGCTGGCCTAGGCTGTGCCCTTTGCGGGGTCTGTGCTGGGTGGTTTCTGAAAGCAGTGGTCCTGCATGCTGCTAGGCGTCGTGTTTGTTTTGCAGGAGATGTCCGGGCCCCTCTTTGGGTGAAGAAAGGAGGAATGAAGTTCTGGGGTGTTGCTGACACCCCTGTGATCATGCTCAGCCCTGGCACAGGTGAGGCAGCCGTACGGAGCGTGTAGCACAGGGACACAGGGGTGAGTGAGGATCCTGGCAGGATCTGTTAGAACAGGCACTTTTTTCCCACACACACGAGGGAAGGCCTGGGGGCTCCTGAGGCTTTGGAGAGGCCTGGCATGTCCTGCAGTAAAGTGGGAGAGAGCTCATCTGCAGTGTGGTAGGAACAGAGCACAGGTCCACGTGTGCTGGAGGAGGCAGGGACTAGAGCCCGGTGTGTGTGAGCCATGGGGTTATTGCCAGGCTGCACTGCCAGGCTGTCGCCTGGGTTAGGGTAGGGCCTAACATTTGTGTGCCAGCTCTGCAGAAGCTGTTTCTTGTCTCTGTTTAAGCAGGGAAGCGTTGTGGCAAAATGTTGGCTGCAGTTAAGGCTGCCAAGCTCGGGTGCTCCTGGGTTCCCAGGGCACCTCTTAGCCTGCAAATGGCAGCACCTAAAAACCACGTGCAGGTAACGGCACCGCTCTGTAGGGAGTGGTGCTAGCTGCCTTGTGAAGGCTGCCGTTTACTGAGTGCCAAGGAGCCAGCGCTGCAGGCTGAGACAGGTTCCCTTGGCCTGGTTGAGGGGCGGCCTGTGCAAGGCCGGCCACAGTGACCCCTCTGCCCGGCTTGTGCCTGCCTTGCAGGAAGCAGGGCCTGGGCTGCCGGAGCATCTCAGCCCTCGCATCCCCCGTCCTCCCTCCTCTACTGCTCCACTGCCTCGTGCCCTTCAGCAGACAGCAGCCATCCCAGCAGATCCTCCCAACTTGCTTCCCTGCAAACCCCCATGGCACCCAGGCCTTACTGCCCCAGCTCTCTCCCTGCCTGGGGCCCCCCACATGGCTCTGTGACTGGTGGGGAGGCAGAATCTGTGGCTTGTGCACTCAACGTGACCTGTCACATTCCATGTACAGTCGCACCCAAAGCAGTCCCAGTGTGGCCTGTGCTGGGGTCCCAGTGACACCTAAGTGTGCACAAGGACCAGTACATGGGGTGCTCCTAGGCTGTGTTTTCAGCTCCATGCCCTGAGGCCAGGACAGGCCATTTAGTGTCCCCGGGGCAGGGCTGCAGCCACATGCGACCTGAGCAGAGGCCAGTGGGGAGCCAGGTCACACCACACACTGGGGACTAAGCTGCATTTTGCAGAGCACCTCCCCACGGCCAAGGCCCTTGTTCTGGCACCTGGCCTCAGCTCCCATCATTGGCACCACCCCTTACCTGGGACCAACAACATTAAAATCCTTTTGATTCAGGAGCAAAAGAAGAAGAATTTCCCTCTTGGGTGCCTTTCAGAATATTTATTTCTATCATAGTTAATAGAACTAATAGAACAGCTAAAAACCAGGGAAAAATATCTGAAGAAATGGTAGGGGTCAGCTCATCGCTGGTAGAAGGTGAACGTGCAGCTGACAAATGGCCAGATGGATGATTGGCAGGACAGCTAGCAGATGAGCAAAAAAAAAGGCAAAGGCAGGACAGCATTCACAGATGGCAAATGTCCCCAAATCTGTGGCCATCTCCACAGCAGGTCTTTTAACGTCGTGGTGTCTCAGCTTGGCAGGACTCCTCCAAAGAAGACACACGGGTCCCTGCAGAAACGGCCAACACTTCTGGCGCTGTGGATCTCCTGAGTTTAATGCCAAACAGTTCAGTTTTGCCATCCAAGGAAGTCTCTAAGCTCACATTTAACTGGTACAAGGACAACGTTTACACCCAGCACCACCTCTGCTATGGACAGAATGAGGTGCTGAAGCGCCTTGCAAAGAGTTTAATTGAGGTGAGAATTGAGGAAAATTGAGAGAAACAGGCTGCTAATCAGATGGCATGAAGGCCACACGAGGAACAGGCATCAGCATCTGCAAAGCTGTAAGAAAGGCCCTGCTTGGGATTTCTAGAGCGCACAGGCTGATGCGAGCAGAGTTAAAGGGGAGGGAGGCTCCTTGGAAAATGCCCTGTAGTGCCAAGCTCCCTTTTGGGCACACTTCAAAAAGAGTCCAGGCTTCGCTTTTTGAGTCCTGTAAAGGTTGATATGCTCCACGTCATGGGCCCAAGATGAAGAGATGGGCTCTCTGTCCTGCTGGCCAGTGTGTGAGTCAGCCCTCCAGCCTTGACGCCTTCCTACCATCTCTGAGATGCAGCCCAGCTCCTACATGTGCCAGTGGGTGTGCACAACAACAAGCCCCACGCCAAGAGTGGACACCATGAGGGCCACGGCTGCAGCGCGCACGGAGGGGTTTTGCCTCTGCACCAAGTGCAGCAGCTCCCGTGGGATGGTGTTGGCGAGCTCCAGCGCGTAGCCCAGGCTCCAGGCGACGTCCGTGCTCCCGGGCTGCCAAAGGAGAGAGGGGCATCGTGAGGGCAGCTCTAGCACAGAGATGCCCCTAGCAGCAGTGGGGCTCTGCGTGCCAGGCCTGGCACAGGCACAGCGCGTGTCCCCAAGCAGGAGGTCTCCACGAGCCTTGGCCACAGGGCTGAGCTGCACAGCTGCGTGTTAGCTGGGCACGGTGCTGCTGGACACCTGCCTGCGAGGGCATTGCCATGCTGGGCTGAGGTTGCTGCTTACCTTCCTCTGGATGATGATGTCGTTCCAGCTGGTCTCATTAATCTCAAGGAGGGTGAGGACGTAGTTGGCGTTGGTGCAATAGCTACGCAGTCGCCAGGGATTTTCCTCAGGGTAGCTAGAAGACAGCTGGGGGCGGGTGTGAGAAGGAAGGGAAGTTATTTGAGCTCCTAGCAATGATCTGGCAGCAGGCAATTGCCTTGCAGGTGCAATGGCCTGCTGAGCGCTGACTGCTGCATGAAGAAGGATGGCTCTGTAAGGCCCTTCATGCAAAGACATTTTGTTTTGGAGCCATGAGGGCAGCTCTGCCCAGGGGGATTGATTATTCCTTTGCAGCTTCCCCAGAGCCTCCCATGAGCCATTGTGGGAAACATACATCTTGCCAGCTCCTTGTGCAGAAATTCCGGATGCTGTTGCTGACAGTGAGCAGGGAGCGCTCCTTGGTCACGTTAAGGAATCTCAAGTCAAAGTAAAATTCGGAGAAGGCCTGAAAGGCAGGAAGGAGAAATGGTACCGAGTAAGAGAGGGGAAAGTGCTGCGGGGCAGCTGCTCTGGTCTCCCTTTGGTCAGCAAGGGCTGTCCGCAAGGAGAGCTCTCACCCTGCACACTGCTGCAAGCAGCTCTTCTTTTGCCCCTTGTGCACAGCTCTGCAAAGGGCTGGCAAGAGGCCTCTTAATGGGACCCCAAAGGTGCCCCTGAGCAGAACAGTGGCTTCTAAAGAGAGCGAGGGAAGGGAAGGGTGCGCATTTTCCTTACAAAGAAGTGCCCGCTCCCAGCGGGCTCGTAGGCACCGAGGAGGGTGCTCTCCTGGCTCTGGCCACATGTCGAGAAGTTCAACAGCTTGCGGATGACAGCCCGGCACCATTCGGCATGTCCATTGCCCTCCAGGGTCACTCTTCTGTCAGCAAGAGCTGTGTGGAAGTCATTCTGCATTATGTGGTGAGTGGTGTGCAAGGAAGACAGCCAGATGGTTTCTCGGTAGTCTTTTGGGTAGCAAGGATGTCCCACTTGTGTTCTGGAAGGCGACTCCTGGCAAAAGGAAAAAAGTAGGGAGGAGTTTGAATGAACCTATGGGCTCCTCTCACTTTCTCTGTGTCACCCCTCAGCTGAAAGCATGACCGGGTTAAGCAAGGTGTTGGCCGGTTCACTTTGGAATATCTCCAAGGATGGAAACTCCACAGGCTTTCGAGGCTCTATTCTGCTATTTAAGCAGCATTCTTGTGGAAGTGTTTTCCCTATGTCTGGCCAGAATGTCTCACTTTCCATCGTGTGCCAGGTGCCTCTTGCTCTGACACTTTGCACTTTTGGAAAGAGCCTGCCTCTGTCTTCTCTCTACCCTCCCCTGAGGTAGCTGTTCCCGTTTCACCTTCTAATCTTTGCTGTGGTTGCTAGCATGAGGGTAGAATCTGATTAGCAGCCAGTTTCCCTCAATTTTCCTCAATTCTCACCTCAATTAAAGTCTTTGCCAGGCGCTTCAGCACCTCATTCTGTCCATAGCAGAGGTGTCTCTGGGTGTAAAGGTTGTCCTTGTACCAGTTAAATGTGAGCTTGGAGACTTCATTGGATGGCAAAAGTGAACTGTTTGGCATCAAACTCAGGAGATCCACAGCTCCAGAAGTGTTGGCCGTTTCCGCAGGGACCCATGTGTCTTCTTTGGAGGAGTCCTGCCAAGAGGAGACAGGACAGGAAAAGGAGCATGTCAGCCCTAAGTACTAGCTGCAAGCCTAATTCTCCTCCCAGTTTATGGCAGTGGTGGTTGTTTTTTGTTTTTTCTTTCTTAGCGGGGGTGAGGGCTGTGTTTGGCTTTTGCAGTCCTTGTCAGTGTTAGGTGGCATGGGGCTTTCTTCTCCGTGTCCACATGGCATGGAGGTGTGCCCTTATCTTTTAGCTGCAACACCCTCATCCTTGCTTTCTTGCAGGGAGATTGCTCTTTAGGCTATTCCAAGAATTTCTTCTCTGACATCATTCCTGAGGGGCAACGACCCAGACCTTCAGGAGGGTGCCCAAAGAGCAGCCCTTAATGCTCTTAATGAATAGATCCTCCCTAAGCTATGGCAGGCTACAGCATGGCCAAGCAGAGCAGCGACAGGACAGGGCCCTTCGAAGTGTGGCCTCAGTATGGGCATTTCTCCTGCCAGCTGAGACACCCTCTCATTCTCTCTGCTGAGGTCTATGCAGTGATGTCACCTCACACCAGCACTTTCCGCGGGGTTTAGAATAGCACCGACTCTGCTCCGTGAGACTCCAGATGGTTTGCATGTCCCTGAGAAAGCCTCCATCCCCCTCTGAGATCTCACTGAGCCTCTTTCAGCTTGTGTGCTCAGAGGCTCTTTCAGTGCCTCTGCCTTCTTTCTCCTGTCTGCATTTTGGCATGGCTAGAGAAGACCCATGCCTATGGCCTGCAAGGCACGTCCTACTGAGGCCCACTCACTCCAAAGCCCTAACATGGGCTCTTGTCTCAGAGCGTCTGTGCCACATGTCTGCTCTCTGCAGTGGTGCTCACCTTGTACATGGGTGCTCTGTGCTGCGTCACGAGGTACACGAGGGCAACCAGTAACTCCAATACCACTGCCCCCAGAAGAGCCCGGAGGAAGCGCTTCTTTTGAAGGACCATCGTGGTAGAGGAGCCTGCAAACGTCAACCCAGAAAGAGGAAAAATGTTTGGATGTGAAACGCTGGGAAGAGTGTTGATGAGTTAAAGCTGCAAGGAGGCCGTTCCCCAAAGCTGCCTCCAGGTTGGCCCTCTCCTAAGGAAGCTGCAGGTATCTCGAGTTCAATGCACTCCTCTCACCTGCTCGCACTCTCAGTCCTGCGCGCTGCCCAGCACGCAGACACGGGCAGCCAGGGATGATGCCAGGATCACTTGCGAGCAACAGCGAAGACGGGGAACACCAGCTCACTGGTCCTCTTCGTCCGCTTGGTCGCTCTTGGATACCAGACTGTCAACAGAAACTCTGTGAAAGTTCTGGAATTTTGCGCTTTTCTAGGTTCCCTCACGAGGGCATTGAGCAGTTGCACTTTGTCGTGCCGACACCAATCGCCACTCTCCATATTGCCCTTAGGAATGTGTTAGCTCTTAAACAGGCAGCTTTGCCGTATCCACTGATTCCAATGAGAAGCAGGCTGGTGCTGGAAAAGGAGGGATGGCCGTGCAAGGAGGGTGCCAGGAGCCCTGAGCAGAGGCAGCAGCCCCCAGTGCCTCCAACTCCTTGCTGCAGCCAGAGCTCGTCTCTGAGCTGCTCGTGGGCCTTTTCAGCCCCACATCGTGAGGCCAGGACAGGCCATTTAGTGTCCCCAGGCCAGAGCTGGAGCCACATAGGAGCTGTGGGGAGCCAAGTCACACCACACACAGGCAACTAAATCCCTCGCTGTCAGCCCTGTCCTCCTCCTGGACCAGACCCCTTTCTGTCACAGCCTGGCTGAAGCAGATTCCCTGTGAAGGGACAATCCCCATCACATAGGGGAAATGTCCTCCCAGTGCTCAAGGCTCTCAAGAAAAGGAAGCCAATCACTTGTTTTCTCAGCATCAGAGGATCCCACAGGGCTGGGACCATTATCCCCATGAACACGGTCCTGCCCTGCCCCAGAGCAGTGCCCAGGGACTCGGCCATCGTCGCGTTCTCTGCTTCACTGCTGGTGTCGTGTCGAGTGGGGAGACTGCCCCTGCCTGTGCCCTCAGACACCATCCCCCTGCCTAGAACCTCTCGGCCCGTCCCATTTCTGGAGGACACAAGCTCTAAGTCCAGCAGAGAGACAGAGTAACTTTGTGATGGGTCAGAGCGAGCAGCAGCAGCGATGGGTCACAGAGTTTGGAGGGATAGTCCGTGACTGCTGGGAGATGTTTCTTGCAACTATCATTGTCCTCCAACACAGTGTCAAAACAGAAAAGTGCTTCAAGACAGCAAAGTAACTCTCATATAGATGCTGGATCTAAAGTCCCAGGCATCCTCACAGCTAGAGCTAAATGACACTAAATGTAATTTGCAGACGACACCAAGCTGGGTAGAAGAATAGATCTGCTTGAGGGTAGGAAGGCTGTACGGAGGGGTCTGGACAGGCTGGATGAATGGGATGAGTCCAACCATATGAGGTTCAACAAGGCCAAGTTTCGGGTCCAGCACTTGAGTCACAATCACCTTCTGCAGCTCTCCAAGCTTGGGGCAGACTGACTGCAGAGCTGTTCAGGTCAGCCTAAGTGTAATCTACTTCACTGACTAATTTATTTGAGGGCAGGGCAGGAAGGCATGAGTTGTTTGGGCAGATCGCTTAGTAATTTTGTTTGTTCTTGGGGTCACCAGAGCCCTGGTACCAGAGAGTCAGTCTGTCCTGGTGCAGGTGAGCAGAGCAACAGCTGTACTCTGGAGGAGGGTTATTTTCCCGGCTGAGGTGGGAGTTGTCCATCATGGGGATGATGGCTTGAGCTCTGGATTGTCAGGTGCTGAAGGCGAATGGAGTGTCCGAAAGAAGAGTGAAGAGGATGTGTCTGCCAAGTGACGTCCTGTTGTGACCCCGAGCACTGGAAAAGCTATGCAGAGGGATGGAAGGTGTTGGGGTGTCGTGTGTGTGTGTCTGGTGTGTGTGCTAGTACATACCCTCGAGTGCGGATGCCTCTCCCAGGTCGGTGGTGTGTGAGGCAGGGTTTTGGGTGTTTCAGAAGAGGAAGTGCGGGTGCGCTAAGGCAGGCAGCTCCAGCCTGTATCTCTGTGGTGTGTGTGGTAGGTGCACTCTGTAGTTCAGGTCTTGAGGTTGACCTTGTCCTTTATGTTCCAGAATGCCTCCCACCCGGTGCAGCACTAGCGCTCTAGGCATCCTTTGTCTTTCTGCCGGGCCTGAGTAATCATCACTGTGAAGAGGATCCCAGCGTGTGCTGCGAAGGCAGCTAAGGGCAGTTCAGTCCCTCTGACTGTCTTGTGAGTTTTTGTGGTCCATCGTCTTCGCCACTGCTGTGGAGGCTTCATCAGTCTCTCTTTTCTCTTCGGAGGCCCGTCTTGTTTTGCACGTTCTCAACGTCCCTCCAGGGTTGTCTTTCCTGTATTGCATCATAGTATTATATCCCCCTTAAGGACTCTCTTTGCATGTCTTTCTCTGGCTTGGCTGTCCCCTTTCTGGCACAGGTGCCGGTATTTGAGTCTCTTCTGGTCTCGTGCCAGGCATCAGGGCTGCACAGTTCATATGTCACAGGACTTTGTAGTCCTCAGTATTTTCCATGTGGTATAAGTTCTTGCTGCGTAGAGCTTTCCTCTGTTTGCCTGATGTTGTTTGTGTGCGTGCCTGTCTGTTTGGGGCTGGAGCTCCCCGACTGTTGGAGTTGTGTGCAGTAGGTTATGGAGTGTGGCAGTGATGGCCTGGTGATTGTTGAGCATGTCTGTGCATAATGCACTTGATTTATTAATTTTTGGGGGACGGGGTGGGTTGGTGGGGCAGGTAGGTTTTGCATTGCTTTTCAAATGCAGGGGTCCGTGTCCTGACGGTCCCAAAAGAGAAGGCGTGAGAAAGGGTCCTTTCCTAAGAAGAAGATGAGGGAGGGAGTTGTTGGGGGTAAAGTGTGGTGGTCTGTGGGCTTTTTTGATGAGTTTTTGCTTTGTGCATGCAGGTGTTGAGTAATGTGGAGAGGGGGTTGCTGGGGTTCTGGAGGAGCGCGGCAAGGTGAGGGTCTTGCCTGTGAGAGCAAGCAGAGCCTAGGGTAGGGGCATTGTGTCCCTGGTGCTGTGTCTCTTGCCCACCTCCCTTCTCCTCTTACAGGCCCTACGGCAGCTCTAGAGCTTGCAGCACATAGGCCGCTGTTCTGGATGCGCTAGCAGAAGAGGTCAAGGTGTTGTATTGGGGTATTACTGCAGTTGGGATGTATTTTTTGTCATCTCCTCAAGGTGTGCTCTTCTCTCGTCTTTTGTGTTTGTAGATTTTGTTGGATTTGGCGGAGAGGAGGCACTGCGTGAGCACAAGGAGCCCAAGCGGGTGAGATGGGGTGCCTGTGTGTGTGTGTTGGGTTTGTTTTGAGCGATGGGGTGCTGCCGTGCTGCATGTTGGTGATTTGCTTTTGCTCCGCTTTGTCAGGTGCTGAGCTGGCCCTTTCCAGTCACTACTGAGGATCCAAGGTGAGGTAGAATAACTGAGAGTAATGCTGTGTCCGTAGGTGTAGGACTCCTCATTCCTGCCTAGCAGAAGACTTAGTTGGTAATTTTGCTTGTTCTAAGTGTCACAAGTCCCCTCAGAGCCCTGATGCCAGAACGTGGTTGTGTCCCAGTGCAAGTGAGCAGAGGGAGAGCTCTTCTTTGGAGGAGGGTGTATTGGCTACTGCATTGGGACTTATCTGGCATGGCAATGACAACTTGAGGTCTAGTTAGGCAGGTGATGAGGGTGAACGAGGTGTCCAAAACAAGATGGAAAGGATGCGTCTGCCAACTGAGGACAGCTCCTGAAGTCCAGTGGTGACCCTGAGCACTGCCAGAGCTAAGTGGGTGGATGGACAGAAGGTGTTGGGGAGTCTTTTGATGGTGAGTCTGTTTGCTTCCAGACTGTCTAGTGTGGATGCCTCTTGGGGATGAGCGGTGTGTGAGGCAGGCAGCTCCAGCCTGTGTCTCTATGGTGTGTGTTGCATCTGTGCACTGCTCTCAGCAGGTCTTGGTGTGGTTCTTGTGGTTTTTTTTTTCCTTTCTGGAACATAGAGCATCTTCTGTGTAACCGCATACACCAAGGACACCCACCCTGGTACACCTCCCGCACTACGCTATTCCAGCCCTTGCAGGTACACAGCACATACCTGCCTTGTGCTCTCCCACCCCTCCTCTCTCCATCCTCCCCGTCACCTCCCCTCTTTCCCCGTCATTCCTTGCTCTATCCCTTCCCTGTCCTCATCCGTGTCTACCTCTCCCCTACCCGCCTCCCTCCCCCTCAGCATGCACTACCTCCTTAAGAAGAAGGTTTAGGGTTAAGGGTTAGGGCTAGAGTTTACCACCTCCTGTCCTGTCTCCCTAGGACTGTGTGTGCTGCTCTGATGACCGAGCCCCTGAGCTGGGTCCCCTAGCAAGTGCAATAAGCTGCCAGGGTGTCTGTGCTGCAGGAGGGCAGGAGATTGCTCTGTGTGACATGAGTGGGTCTTCTTGGAGTACCCGGACGGGTCTCTTGAGTCCTCTGTGTGTCCTTTAGATGAGAGGCAGGTTGAGATCTCTGCTTCCTTCTGCCACTGTCTTTGATGGTCCATGGTATGTGTGTGAGGAGGGGGCTGCTGTCCCAGCACCCCTGTGCTGTGGTGCTTTTGCCTTGCTCTGGGTTTTGTTAGAGCACTTTGCAGAGTGACACAGGGGTGTCTGGGCCAGCTGAAGGGCCTTTCACACTCACCCAGTGTGCTGTAGCACCACAAGCACCTTGAGGTGGGGGTTCCTGTTAAGTCAGGCACATCCATACTGACAGAGACTTGTGGGTGGCCCCGCTTTGGGCTGGCCTAGGCTGTGCCCTTTGCGGGGTCTGTGCTGGGTGGTTTCTGAAAGCAGTGGTCCTGCATGCTGCTAGGCGTCGTGTTTGTTTTGCAGGAGATGTCCGGGCCCCTCTTTGGGTGAAGAAAGGAGGAATGAAGTTCTGGGGTGTTGCTGACACCCCTGTGATCATGCTCAGCCCTGGCACAGGTGAGGCAGCCGTACGGAGCGTGTAGCACAGGGACACAGGGGTGAGTGAGGATCCTGGCAGGATCTGTTAGAACAGGCACTTTTTTCCCACACACACGAGGGAAGGCCTGGGGGCTCCTGAGGCTTTGGAGAGGCCTGGCATGTCCTGCAGTAAAGTGGGAGAGAGCTCATCTGCAGTGTGGTAGGAACAGAGCACAGGTCCACGTGTGCTGGAGGAGGCAGGGACTAGAGCCCAGTGTGTGTGACCATGGGGTTATTGCCAGGCTGCACTGCCAGGCTGTCGCCTGGGTTAGGGTAGGGCCTAACATTTGTGTGCCAGCTCTGCAGAAGCTGTTTCTTGTCTCTGTTTAAGCAGGGAAGCGTTGTGGCAAAATGTTGGCTGCAGTTAAGGCTGCCAAGCTCGGGTGCTCCTGGGTTCCCAGGGCACCTCTTAGCCTGCAAATGGCAGCACCTAAAAACCACGTGCAGGTAACGGCACCGCTCTGTAGGGAGTGGTGCTAGCTGCCTTGTGAAGGCTGCCATTTACTGAGTGCCAAGGAGCCAGCGCTGCAGGCTGAGACAGGTTCCCTTGGCCTGGTTGAGGGGCGGCCTGTGCAAGGCCGGCCACAGTGACCCCTCTGCCCGGCTTGTGCCTGCCTTGCAGGAAGCAGGGCCTGGGCTGCCGGAGCATCTCAGCCCTCGCATCCCCCGTCCTCCCTCCTCTACTGCTCCACTGCCTCGTGCCCTTCAGCAGACAGCAGCCATCCCAGCAGATCCTCCCAACTTGCTTCCCTGCAAACCCCCATGGCACCCAGGCCTTACTGCCCCAGCTCTCTCCCTGCCTGGGGCCCCCCACATGGCTCTGTGACTGGTGGGGAGGCAGAATCTGTGGCTTGTGCACTCAGCGTGACCTGTCACATTCCATGTACAGTCGCACCCACAGCAGTCCCAGTGTGGCCTGTGCTGGGGTCCCAGTGACACCTAAGTGTGCACAAGGACCAGTACATGGGTGCTCCTAGGCTGTGTTTTCAGCTCCATGCCCTGAGGCCAGGACAGGCCATTTAGTGTCCCCGGGGCAGGGCTGCAGCCACATGCGACCTGAGCAGAGGCCAATGGGGAGCCAGGTCACACCACACACTGGGGACTAAGCTGCATTTTGCAGAGCACCTCCCCACGGCCAAGGCCCTTGTTCTGGCACCTGGCCTCAGCTCCCATCATTGGCACCACCCCTTACCTGGGACCAACAACATTAAAATCCTTTTGATTCAGGAGCAAAAGAAGAAGAATTTCCCTCTTGGCTGCCTTTCAGAATATTTATTTCTATCATAGTTAATAGAACTAATAGAACAGCTAAAAACCAGGGAAAAATATCTGAAGAAATGGTAGGGGTCAGCTCATCACTGGTAGAAGGTGAACGTGCAGCTGACAAATGGCCAGATGGATGATTGGCAGGACAGCTAGCAGATGAGCAAAAACAAAGGCAAAGGCAGGACAGCATTCACAGATGGCAAATGTCCCCAAATCTGTGGCCATCTCCACAGCAGGTCTTTTAACGTCGTGGTGTCTCAGCTTGGCAGGACTCCTCCAAAGAAGACACACGGGTCCCTGCAGAAACGGCCAACACTTCTGGCGCTGTGGATCTCCTGAGTTTAATGCCAAACAGTTCAGTTTTGCCATCCAAGGAAGTCTCTAAGCTCACATTTAACTGGTACAAGGACAACGTTTACACCCAGCACCACCTCTGCTATGGACAGAATGAGGTGCTGAAGCGCCTTGCAAAGAGTTTAATTGAGGTGAGAATTGAGGAAAATTGAGAGAAACAGGCTGCTAATCAGATGGCATGAAGGCCACACGAGGAACAGGCATCAGCATCTGCAAAGCTGTAAGAAAGGCCCTGCTTGGGATTTCTAGAGCGCACCGGCTGATGCGAGCAGAGTTAAAGGGGAGGGAGGCTCCTTGGAAAATGCCCTGTAGTGCCAAGCTCCCTTTTGGGCACACTTCAAAAAGAGTCCAGGCTTCGCTTTTTGAGTCCTGTAAAGGTTAATATGCTCCACGTCATGGGCCCAAGATGAAGGGATGGGCTCTCTGTCCTGCTGGCCAGTGTGTGAGTCAGCCCTCCAGCCTTGACGCCTTCCTACCATCTCTGAGATGCAGCCCATCTCCTACATGTGCCAGTGGGTGTGCACGACAACAAGCCCCACGCCAAGAGTGGACACCATGAGGGCCACGGCTGCAGCGCGCACGGAGGGGTTTTGCCTCTGCACCAAGTGCAGCAGCTCCCGTGGGATGGTGTTGGCGAGCTCCAGCGCGTAGCCCAGGCTCCAGGCGACGTCCGTGCTCCCGGGCTGCCAAAGGAGAGAGGGGCATCGTGAGGGCAGCTCTAGCACAGAGATGCCCCTAGCAGCACTGGGGCTCTGCGTGCCAGGCCTGGCACAGGCACAGCGCGTGTCCCCAAGCAGGAGGTCTCCACGAGCCTTGGCCACAGGGCTGAGCTGCACAGCTGCGTGTTAGCTGGGCACGGTGCTGCTGGACACCTGCCTGCGAGGGCATTGCCATGCTGGGCTGAGGTTGCTGCTTACCTTCCTCTGGATGATGATGTCGTTCCAGCTGGTCTCATTAATCTCAAGGAGGGTGAGGACGTAGTTGGCGTTGGTGCAATAGCTACGCAGTCGCCAGGGATTTTCCTCAGGGTAGCTAGAAGACAGCTGGGGGCGGGTGTGAGAAGGAAGGGAAGTTATTTGAGCTCCTAGCAATGATCTGGCAGCAGGCAATTGCCTTGCAGGTGCAATGGCCTGCTGAGCGCTGACTGCTGCATGAAGAAGGATGGTTCTGTAAGGCCCTTCATGCAAAGACATTTTGTTTTGGAGCCATGAGGGCAGCTCTGCCCAGGGGGATTGATTATTCCTTTGCAGCTTCCCCAGAGCCTCCCATGAGCCATTGTGGGAAACATACATCTTGCCAGCTCCTTGTGCAGAAATTCCGGATGCTGTTGCTGACAGCGAGCAGGGAGCGCTCCTTGGTCACGTTAAGGAATCTCAAGTCAAAGTAAAATTCGGAGAAAGCCTGAAAGGCAGGAAGGAGAAATGGTACGGAGTAAGAGAGGGGAAAGTGCTGCGGGGCAGCTGCTCTGGTCTCCCTTGAGTCAGCAAGGGCTGTCCGCAAGGAGAGCTCTCACCCTGCACACTGCTGCAAGCAGCTCTTCTTTTGCCCCTTGTGCACAGCTCTGCAAAGGGCTGGCAAGAGGCCTCTTAATGGGACCCCAAAGGTGCCCCTGAGCAGAACAGTGGCTTCTAAAGAGAGCGAGGGAAGGGAAGGGTGCGCATTTTCCTTACAAAGAAGTGCCCGCTCCCAGCGGGCTCGTAGGCACCGAGGAGGGTGCTCTCCTGGCTCTGGCCACATGTCGAGAAGTTCAACAGCTTGCGGATGACAGCCCGGCACCATTCGGCATGTCCATTGCCCTCCAGGGTCACTCTTCTGTCAGCAAGAGCTGTGTGGAAGTCATTCTGCATTATGTGGGGAGTGGTGTGCAAGGAAGACAGCCAGATGGTTTCTCGGTAGTCTTTTGGGTAGCAAGGATGTCCCACTTGTGTTCTGGAAGGCGACTCCTGGCAAAAGGAAAAAAGTAGGGAGGAGTTTGAATGAACCTATGGGCTCCTGTCGCTTTATCTGTGTCATCCCTCAGCTGAAAGCATGACCGGGTTAAGCAAGGTGTTGGCCGGTTCACTTTGGAATATCTCCAAGGATGGAAACTCCACAGGCTTTCGAGGCTCTATTCTGCTATTTAAGCAGCATTCTTGTGGAAGTGTTTTCCCTATGTCTGGCCAGAATGTCTCACTTTCCATCGTGTGCCAGGTGTCTCTTGCTCTGACACTTTGCACTTTTGGAAAGAGCCTGCCTCTGTCTTCTCTCTACACTCCCCTGAGGTAGCTGTTCCCGTTTCACCTCCTAATCTTTGCTGTGGTTGCTAGCACGAGGGTAGAATCTGATTAGCAGCCAGTTTCCCTCAATTTTCCTCAATTCTCACCTCAATTAAAGTCTTTGCCAGGCGCTTCAGCACCTCATTCTGTCCATAGCAGAGGTGTCTCTGGGTGTAAAGGTTGTCCTTGTACCAGTTAAATGTGAGCTTAGAGACTTCATTGGATGGCAGAAGTGAACTGTTTGGCATCAAACTCAGGAGATCCACAGCTCCAGAAGTGTTGGCCGTTTCCGCAGGGACCCATGTGTCTTCTTTCGAGGAGTCCTGCCAAGAGGAGACAGGACAGGAAAAGGAGCATGTCAGCCCTAAGTACTAGCTGCAAGCCTAATTCTCCTCCCAGTTTATGGCAGTGGTGGTTGTTTTTTGTTTTTTCTTTCTTAGCAGGGGTGAGGGCTGTGTTTGGCTTTTGCAGTCCTTGTCAGTGTTAGGTGGCATGGGGCTTTCTTCCCCGTGTCCACATGGCATGGAGGTGTGCCCTTATCTTATAGCTGCAACACCCTCATCCTTGCTTTCTTGCAGGGAGATTGCTCTTTAGGCTATTCCAAGAATTTCTTCTCTGACATCGTTCCTGAGGGGCAACGACCCAGACCTTCAGGAGGGTGCCCAAAGAGCAGCCCTTAATGCTCTTAATGAATAGATCCTCCCTAAGCTATGGCAGGCTACAGCATGGCCAAGCAGAGCAGTGACAGGACAGGGCCCTTCAAAGTGTGGCCTCAGTATGGGCATTTCTCCTGCCAGCTGAGACACCCTCTGATTCTCTCTGCTGAGGCCTATGCAGTGATGTCACCTCACACCAGCACTTTCCGCGGGGTTTAGAATAGCACCGACTCTGCTCCGTGAGACTCCAGATGGTTTGCATGTCCCTGAGAAAGCCTCCATCCCCCTCTGAGATCTCACTGAGCCTCTTTTAGCTTGTGTGCTCAGAGGCTCTTTCAGTGCCTCTGCCTTCTTTCTCCTGTCTGCATTTTGGCATGGCTAGAGAAGACCCATGCCTATGGCCTGCAAGGCACGTCCTGCTGAGGCCCACTCACTCCAAAGCCCTAACATGGGCTCTTGTCTCAGAGCGTCTGTGCCACATGTCTGCTCTCTGCAGTGGTGCTCACCTTGTACATGGGTGCTCTGTGCTGCGTCACGAGGTACACGAGGGCAACCAGTAACTCCAATACCACTGCCCCCAGAAGAGCCCGAAGGAAGCGCTTCTTTTGAAGGACCATCGTGGTAGAGGAGCCTGCAAACGTCAACCCAGAAAGAGGAGAAATGTTTGGATGTGAAACGCTGGGAAGAGTGTTGATGAGTTAAAGCTGCAAGGAGGCCGTTCCCCAAAGCTGCCTCCAGGTTGGCCCTCTCCTAAGGAAGCTGCGGGTATCTCGAGTTCAATGGGCTCCTCTCACCTGCTCGCACTCTCAGTCCTGCGCTCTGCCCAGCACGCAGACAAGGGCAGCCAGGGATGATGCCAGGATCACTTGCGAGCAACAGCGAAGACGGGGAACACCAGCTCACTGGTCCTCTTCGTCCGCTCGGTCGCTCTTGGATACCAGACTGTCAACAGAAACTCTGTGAAAGTTCTGGAATTTTGCGCTTTTCTAGGTTCCCTCACGAGGGCATTGAGCAGTTGCACTTTGTCGTGCCGACACCAATCGCCACTCTCCATATTGCCCTTAGGAATGTGTTAGCTCTTAAACAGGCAGCTTTGCCGTATCCACTGATTCCGATGAGAAGCAGGCTGGTGCTGGAAAAGGAGGGATGGCCGTGCAAGGAGGGTGCCAGGAGCCCTGAGCAGAGGCAGGAGCCCCCAGTGCCTCCAACTTCTTGCTGCAGCCAGAGCTCGTCTCTGAGCTGCTCGTGGGCCTTTTCAGCCCCACATCGTGAGGCCAGGACAGGCCATTTAGTGTCCCCAGGCCAGAGCTGGAGCCACATAGGAGCTGTGGGGAGCCAAGTCACACCACACACAGGCAACTAAATCCCTCGCTGTCAGCCCTGTCCTCCTCCTGGACCAGACCCCTTTCTGTCACAGCCTGGCTGAAGCAGATTCCCTGTGAAGGGACAATCCCCATCACATAGGGGAAATGTCCTCCCAGTGCTCAAGGCTGTCAAGAAAAGGAAGCCAATCGCTTGTTTTCTCAGCATCAGAGGATCCCTCAGGGCTGGGACCATTATCCCCATGGACACGGTCCTGCCCTGCCCCAGAGCAGTGCCCAGGGACTCGGCCATCGTCGCGTTCTCAGCTTCACTGCTGGTGTCGTGTCGAGTGGGGAGACTGCCCCTGCCTGTGCCCTCAGACACCATCCCGCTGCCTAGAACCTCTCGGCCCGTCCCATTTCTGGAGGACACAAGCTCTAAGTCCAGCAGAGAGACAGAGCAACTTTGTGATGGGTCAGAGCGAGCAGCAGCAGCGATGGATCACAGAGTTTGGAGGGATAGTCCGCGACTGCTGGGAGATGTTTCTTGCAACCATCATTGTCCTCCAACACAGTGTCAAAGCACAAAAGTGCTTCAAGACAGCAAAGTAACTCTCATATAGATGCTGGATCTAAAGTCCCAGGCATCCTCACAGCTAGAGCTAAATGACACTTAGTGTAATTTGCAGACGACACCAAGCTGGGTAGAAGAATAGATCTGCTTGAGGGTAGGAAGGCTGTACGGAGGGGTCTGGACAGGCTGAATGAATGGGATGAGTCCAACCATATGAGGTTCAACAAGGCCAAGTTTCGGGTCCAGCACTTGAGTCACAATCACCTTCTGCAGCTCTCCAAGCTTGGGGCAGACTGACTGCAGAGCTGTTTAGGTCAGCCTAAGTGTAATCTACTTCACTGACTAATTTATTTGAGGGCAGGGCAGGAAGGCATGAGTTGTTTGGGCAGATCGCTTAGTAATTTTGTTTGTTCTTGGGGTCACCAGAGCCCTGGTACCAGAGAGTCAGTCTGTCCTAGTGCAGGTGAGCAGAGCAACAGCTGTACTCTGGAGGAGGGTTATTTTCCCGGCTGAGGTGGGAGTTGTCCATCATGGGGATGATGGCTTGAGCTCTGGATTGTCAGGTGCTGAAGGCGAATGGAGTGTCCGAAAGAAGAGTGAAGAGGATGTGTCTGCCAAGTGACGTCCTGTTGTGACCCCGAGCACTGGAAAAGCTATGCAGAGGGATGGAAGGTGTTGGGGTGTCGTGTGTGTGTGTCTGGTGTGTGTGCTAGTACATACCCTCGAGTGCAGATGCCTCTCCCAGGTCGGTGGTGTGTGAGGCAGGGTTTTGGGTGTTTCAGAAGAGGAAGTCCGGGTGCGCTAAGGCAGGCAGCTCCAGCCTGTATCTCTGTGGTGTGTGTGGTAGGTGCACTCTGTAGTTCAGGTCTTGAGGTTGACCTTGTCCTTTATGTTCCAGAATGCCTCCCACCCGGTGCAGCACTAGCGCTGTAGGCATCCTTTGTCTTTCTGCCGGGCCTGAGTAATCATCACTGTGAAGAGGATCCCAGCGTGTGCTGCGAAGGCAGCTAAGGGCAGTTCAGTCCCTCTGACTGTCTTGTGAGTTTTTGTGGTCCATCGTCTTCGCCACTGCTGTGGAGGCTTCATCAGTCTCTCTTTTCTCTTCGGAGGCCCGTCTTGTTTTGCACGTTCTCAACGTCCCTCCAGGGTTGTCTTTCCTGTATTGCGTCATAGTATTATATCCCCCTTAAGGCCTCTCTTTGCATGTCTTTCTCTGGCTTGGCTGTCCCCTTTCTGGCACAGGTGCCGGTATTTGAGTCTCTTCTGGTCTCGTGCCGACCATCAGGGCTGCACAGTTCATATGTCACAGGACTTTGTAGTCCTCAGTATTTTCCATGTGGTATAACTTCTTGCTGCGTAGAGCTTTCCTCTGTTTGCCTGATGTTGTTTGTGTGCGTGCCTGTCTGTTTGGGGCTGGAGCTCCCCGACTGTTGGAGTTGTGTGCAGTAGGTTATGGAGTGTGGCAGTGATGGCCTGGTGATTGTTGAGCATGTCTGTGCATAATGCACTTGATTTATTAATTTTTGGGGGACGGGGTGGGTTGGTGGGGCAGGTAGGTTTTGCATTGCTTTTCAACTGCAGGGGGCCGTGTCCTGACGGTCCCAAAAGAGAAGGCGTGAGAAAGGGTCCTTTCCTAAGAAGAAGATGAGCGAGGGAGTTGTTGGGGGTAAAGTGTTGTGGTCTGTGGGCTTTTTTGATGAGTTTTTGCTTTGTGCATGCAGGTGTTGAGTAATGTGGAGAGGGGGGTGCTGGGGTTCTGGAGGAGTGCGGCAAGGTGAGGGTCTTGCCTGTGAGAGCAAGCAGAGCCTAGGGTAGGGGCATTGTGTCCCTGGTGCTGTGTCTCTTGCCCACCTCCCTTCTCCTCTTACAGGCCCTACGGCAGCTCTAGAGCTTGCAGCACATAGGCCGCTGTTCTGGATGCGCTAGCAGAAGAGGTCAAGGTGTTGTATTGGAGTATTACTGCAGTTGGGATGTATTTTTTGTCATCTCAAGGTGTGCTCTTCTCTCGTTTTTTGTGTTTGTAGATTTTGTTGGATTTGGCGGAGAGGAGGCACTGCGTGAGCACAAGGAGCCCAAGCGGGTGAGATGGGGTGCCTGTGTGTGTGTGTTGGGTTTGTTTTGAGCGATGGGGTGCTGCCGTGCTGCATGTTGGTGATTTACTTTTGCTCCGCTTTGTCAGGTGCTGAGCTGGCCCTTTCCAGTCACGACTGAGGATCCAAGGTGAGGTAGAATAACTGAGAGTAATGCTGTGTCAGTAGGTGTAGGACTCCTCATTCCTGCCTAGCAGAAGACTTAGTTGGTAATTTTGCTTGTTCTAAGTGTCACAAGTCCCCTCAGAGCCCTGATGCCAGAACGTGATTGTGTCCCGGTGCAGGTGAGCAGAGGCAGAGCTCTTCTTTGGAGGAGGGTGTTTTTGCTGCTGCATTGGGACGTATCTATCATGGCAATGACAACTTGAGGTCTAGTTAGGCAGGTGATGAGGGTGAACGAGGTGTCCAAAACAAGATGGAAAGGATGTGTCTGCCAACTGAGGACAGCTCCTGAAGTCCAGTGGTGACCCTGAGCACTGCCAGAACTAAGTGGGTGGATGGACAGAAGGTGTTGGGGAGTCTTTTGATGGTGAGTCTGTTTGCTTCCAGACTGTCTAGTGTGGATGCCTCTTGGGGATGAGCGGTGTGTGAGGCAGGCAGCTCCAGCCTGTGTCTCTATGGTGTGTGTTGCATCTGTGCACTGCTCTCAGCAGGTCTTGGTGTGGTTCTTGTTGTTTTTTTTTTTCCTTTCTGGAACATAGAGCATCTTCTGTGTAACCGCATACACCAAGGACACCCACCCTGGTACACCTCCCGCACTACGCTATTCCAGCCCTTGCAGGTACACAGCACATACCTGCCTTGTGCTCTCCCACCCCTCCTCTCTCCATCCTCCCCGTCACCTCTCCTCTTTCCCCGCCATTCCCTGCTCTATCCCTTCCCTGTCCTCATCCGTGTCTACCTCTCCCCTACCCGCCTCCCTCCCCCTCAGCATGCACTACCTCCTTAAGAAGAAGGTTTAGGGTTAAGGGTTAGGGCTAGAGTTTACCACCTCCTGTCCTGTCTCCCTAGGACTGTGTGTGCTGCTCTGATGACCGAGTCCCTGAGCTGGGTCCCCTAGCAAGCGCAATAAGCTGCCAGGGTGTCTGTGCTGCAGGAGGGCAGGAGATTGCTCTGTGTGACATGAGTGGGTCTTCTTGGAGTACCCGGACGGGTCTCCTGAGTCCTCTGTGTGTCCTTTAGATGAGAGGCAGGTTGAGATCTCTGCTTCCTTCTGCCACTGTCTTTGATGGTCCATGGTGTGTGTGTGAGGAGGGGGCTGCTGTCCCAGCACCCCTGTGCTGTGGCGCTTTTGCCTTGCTCTGGGTTTCGTTAGAGCACTTTGCAGAGTGACACAGGGGTGTCTGGGCCAGCTGAAGGGCCTTTCACACTCACCCAGTGTGCTGTAGCACCACGAGCACCTTGAGGTGGGGGTTCCTGTTAAGTCAGGCACATCCATACTGACAGAGCCTTGTGGGTGGCCCCGCTTTGGGCTGGCCTAGGCTGTGCCCTTTGCGGGGTCTGTGCTGGGTGGTTTCTGAAAGCAGTGGTCCTGCATGCTGCTAGGCGTCGTGTTTGTTTTGCAGGAGATGTCCGGGCCCCTCTTTGGGTGAAGAAAGGAGGAATGAAGTTCTGGGGTGTTGCTGACACCCCTGTGATCATGCTCAGCCCTGGCACAGGTGAGGCAGCCGTACGGAGTGTGTAGCACAGGGACACAGGGGTGAGTGAGGATCCTGGCAGGATCTGTTAGAACAGGCACTTTTTTCCCACACACACGAGGGAAGGCCTGGGGGCTCCTGAGGCTTTGGAGAGGCCTGGCATGTCCTGCAGTAAAGTGGGAGAGAGCTCATCTGCAGTGTGGTAGGAACAGAGCACAGGTCCACGTGTGCTGGAGGAGGCAGGGACTAGAGCCCAGTGTGTGTGAGCCATGGGGTTATTGCCAGGCTGCACTGCCAGGCTGTCGCCTGGGTTAGGGTAGGGCCTAACATTTGTGTGCCAGCTCTGCAGAAGCTGTTTCTTGTCTCTGTTTAAGCAGGGAAGCGTTGTGGCAAAATGTTGGCTGCAGTTAAGGCTGCCAAGCTCGGGTGCTCCTGGGTTCCCAGGGCACCTCTTAGCCTGCAAATGGCAGCACCTAAAAACCACGTGCAGGTAACGGCACCGCTCTGTAGGGAGTGGTGCTAGCTGCCTTGTGAAGGCTGCCATTTACTGAGTGCCAAGGAGCCAGCGCTGCAGGCTGAGACAGGTTCCCTTGGCCTGGTTGAGGGGCGGCCTGTGCAAGGCCGGCCACAGTGACCCCTCTGCCCGGCTTGTGCCTGCCTTGCAGGAAGCAGGGCCTGGGCTGCCGGAGCATCTCAGCCCTCGCATCCCCCGTCCTCCCTCCTCTACTGCTCCACTGCCTCGTGCCCTTCAGCAGACAGCAGCCATCCCAGCAGATCCTCCCAACTTGCTTCCCTGCAAACCCCCATGGCACCCAGGCCTTACTGCCCCAGCTCTCTCCCTGCCTGGGGCCCCCCACATGGCTCTGTGACTGGTGGGGAGGCAGAATCTGTGGCTTGTGCACTCAGCGTGACCTGTCACATTCCATGTACAGTCGCACCCACAGCAGGAATGAAGTCCCAGTGTGGCCTGTGCTGGGGTCCCAGTGACACCTAAGTGTGCACAAGGACCAGTACATGGGGTGCTCCTAGGCTGTGTTTTCAGCTCCATGCCCTGAGGCCAGGACAGGCCATTTAGTGTCCCCGGGGCAGGGCTGCAGCCACATGCGACCTGAGCAGAGGCCAGTGGGGAGCCAGGTCACACCACACACTGGGGACTAAGCTGCATTTTGCAGAGCAGCTGCCCACGGCCAAGGCCCTTGTTCTGGCACCTGGCCTCAGCTCCCATCATTGGCACCACCCCTTACCTGGGACCAACAACATTAAAATCCTTTTGATTCAGGAGCAAAAGAAGAAGAATTTCCCTTTGGAGTGCCTTTCAGAATATTTATTTCTATCATAGTTAATAGAACTAATAGAACAGCTAAAAAACCAGGGAAAAATATCCGAAGAAATGGTAGGGGTCAGCTCATCGCTGGTAGAAGGTGAACGTGCAGCTGACAAATGGCCAGATGGGTGATTGGCAGGACAGCTAGCAGATGAGCAAAAACAAAGGCAAAGGCAGGACAGCATTCACAGATGGCACATCTCCCCAAATCTGTGGCCATCTCCACAGCAGGTCTTTTAACGTCGTGGTGTCTCAGCTTGGCAGGACTCCTCCAAAGAAGACACACGGGTCCCTGCAGAAACGGCCAACACTTCTGGAGCTGTGGATCTCCTGAGTTTGATGCCAAACAGTTCAGTTTTGCCATCCAAGGAAGTCTCTAAGCTCACATTTAACTGGTACAAGGACAACGTTTACACCCAGCACCACCTCTGCTATGGACAGAATGAGGTGCTGAAGCGCCTTGCAAAGAGTTTAATTGAGGTGAGAATTGAGGAAAATTGAGAGAAACAGGCTGCTAATCAGATGGCATGAAGGCCACACGAGGAACAGGCATCAGCATCTGCAAAGCTGTAAGAAAGGCCCTGCTTGGGATTTCTAGAGCGCACAGGCTGATGCGAGCAGAGTTAAAGGGGAGGGAGGCTCCTTGGAAAATGCCCTGTAGTGCCAAGCTCCCTTTTGGGCACAGTTCAAAAAGAGTCCAGCCTTCGCTTTTTGAGTCCTGTAAAGGTTAATATGCTCCACGTCATGGGCCCAAGATGAAGGGATGGGCTCTCTGTCCTGCTGGCCAGTGTGTGAGTCAGCCCTCCAGCCTTGACGCCTTCCTACCATCTCTGAGATGCAGCCCATCTCCTACATGTGCCAGTGGGTGTGCACGACAACAAGCCCCACGCCAAGAGTGGACACCATGAGGGCCACGGCTGCAGCGCGCACGGAGGGGTTTTGCCTCTGCACCAAGTGCAGCAGCTCCCGTGGGATGGTGTTGGCGAGCTCCAGCGCGTAGCCCAGGCTCCAGGCGACGTCCGTGCTCCCGGGCTGCCAAAGGAGAGAGGGGCATCGTGAGGGCAGCTCTAGCACAGAGATGCCCCTAGCAGCACTGGGGCTCTGCGTGCCAGGCCTGGCACAGGCACAGCGCGTGTCCCCAAGCAGGAGGTCTCCACGAGCCTTGGCCACAGGGCTGAGCTGCACAGCTGCGTGTTAGCTGGGCACGGTGCTGCTGGACACCTGCCTGCGAGGGCATTGCCATGCTGGGCTGAGGTTGCTGCTTACCTTCCTCTGGATGATGATGTCGTTCCAGCTGGTCTCATTAATCTCAAGGAGGGTGAGGACGTAGTTGGCGTTGGTGCAATAGCTACGCAGTCGCCAGGGATTTTCCTCAGGGTAGCTAGAAGACAGCTGGGGGCGGGTGTGAGAAGGAAGGGAAGTTATTTGAGCTCCTAGCAATGATCTGGCAGCAGGCAATTGCCTTGCAGGTGCAATGGCCTGCTGAGCGCTGACTGCTGCATGAAGAAGGATGGCTCTGTAAGGCCCTTCATGCAAAGACATTTTGTGTGGACTGGGCAGGTGTTTTGGAGCCACGAGGGCAGCTCTGCTCAGGGGGATTGATTATTCCTTTGCAGCTTCCCCAGAGCCTCCCATGAGCCATTGTGGGAAACATACATCTTGCCAGCTCCTTGTGCAGAAATTCCGGATGCTCTTGCTGACAGTGAGCAGGGAGCGCTCCTTGGTCACGTTAAGGAATCTCAAGTCAAAGTAAAATTCGGAGAAGGCCTGAAAGGCAGGAAGGAGAAATGGTACCGAGTAAGAGAGGGGAAAGTGCTGCGGGGCAGCTGCTCTGGTCTCCCTTGAGTCAGCAAGGGCTGTCCGCAAGGAGAGCTCTCACCCTGCACACTGCTACAAGCAGCTCTTCTTTTGGCCCTTGTGCACAGCTCTGCAAAGGGCTGGCAAGAGGCCTCTTAATGGGACCCCAAAGGTGCCCCTGAGCAGAACAGTGGCTTCTAAAGAGAGCGAGGGAAGGGAAGGGTGCGCATTTTCCTTACAAAGAAGTGCCCGCTCCCAGCGGGCTCGTAGGCACCGAGGAGGGTGCTCTCCTGGCTCTGGCCACATGTCGAGAAGTTCAACAGCTTGCGGATGACAGCCCGGCACCATTCAGCATGTCCATTGCCCTCCAGGGTCACTCTTCTGTCAGCAAGAGCTGTGTGGAAGTAATTCTGCATTATGTGGGGAGTGGTGTGCAAGGAAGACAGCCAGATGGTTTCTCGGTAGTCTTTTGGGTAGCAAGGATGTCCCACTTGTGTTCTGGAAGGCGACTCCTGGCAAAAGGAAAAAAGTAGGGAGGAGTTTGAATGAACCTATGGGCTCCTCTCGCTTTATCTGTGTCATCCCTCAGCTGAAAGCATGACCGGGTTAAGCAAGGTGTTGGCCGGTTCACTTTGGAATATCTCCAAGGATGGAAACTCCACAGGCTTTCGAGGCTCTATTCTGCTATTTAAGCAGCATTCTTGTGGAAGTGTTTTCCCTATGTCTGGCCAGAATGTCTCACTTTCCATCGTGTGTCAGGTGTCTCTTGCTCTGACACTTTGCACTTTTGGAAAGAGCCTGCCTCTGTCTTCTCTCTACCCTCCCCTGAGGTAGCTGTTCCCGTTTCACCTTCTAATCTTTGCTGTGGTTGCTAGCATGAGGGTAGAATCTGATTAGCAGCCAGTTTCCCTCAATTTTCCTCAGTTCTCACCTCAATTAAAGTCTTTGCCAGGCGCTTCAGCACCTCATTCTGTCCATAGCAGAGGTGCCTCTGGGTGTAAAGGTTGTCCTTGTACCAGTTAAATGTGAGCTTAGAGACTTCATTGGATGGCAAAAGTGAACTGTTTGGCATCAAACTCAGGAGATCCACAGCTCCAGAAGTGTTGGTCGTTTCCGCAGGGACCCATGTGTCTTCTTTGGAGGAGTCCTGCCAAGAGGAGACAGGACAGGAAAAGGAGCATGTCAGCCCTAAGTACTAGCTGCAAGCCTAATTCTCCTCCCAGTTTATGGCAGTGGTGGTTGTTTTTTGTTTTTTCTTTCTTAGCGGGGGTGAGGGCTGTGTTTGGCTTTTGCAGTCCTTGTCAGTGTTAGGTGGCATGGGGCTTTCTTCCCCGTGTCCACATGGCATGGAGGTGTGCCCTTATCTTTTAGCTGCAACACCCTCATCCTTGCTTTCTTGCAGGGAGATTGCTCTTTAGGCTATTCCAAGAATTTCTTCTCTGACATCGTTCCTGAGGGGCAACGACCCAGACCTTCAGGAGGGTGCCCAAAGAGCAGCCCTTAATGCTCTTAATGAATAGATCCTCCCTAAGCTATGGCAGGCTACAGCATGGCCAAGCAGAGCAGTGACAGGACAGGGCCCTTCAAAGTGTGGCCTCAGTATGGGCATTTCTCCTGCCAGCTGAGACACCCTCTGATTCTCTCTGCTGAGGCCTATGCAGTGATGTCACCTCACACCAGCACTTTCCGCGGGGTTTAGAATAGCAGCGACTCTGCTCCGTGAGACTCCAGATGGTTTGCATGTCCCTGAGAAAGCCTCCATCCCCCTCTGAGATCTCACTGAGCCTCTTTTAGCTTGTGTGCTCAGAGGCTCTTTCAGTGCCTCTGCCTTCTTTCTCCTGTCTGCATTTTGGCATGGCTAGAGAAGACCCATGCCTATGGCCTGCAAGGCACGTCCTGCTGAGGCCCACTCACTCCAAAGCCCTAACATGGGCTCTTGTCTCAGAGCGTCTGTGCCACATGTCTGCTCTCTGCAGTGGTGCTCACCTTGTACATGGGTGCTCTGTGCTGCGTCACGAGGTACACGAGGGCAACCAGTAACTCCAATACCACTGCCCCCAGAAGAGCCCGAAGGAAGCGCTTCTTTTGAAGGACCATCGTGGTAGAGGAGCCTGCAAACGTCAACCCAGAAAGAGGAAAAATGTTTGGATGTGAAACGCTGGGAAGAGTGTTGATGAGTTAAAGTTGCAAGGAGGCCGTTCCCCAAAGCTGCCTCCAGGTTGGCCCTCTCCTAAGGAAGCTGCGGGTATCTCGAGTTCAATGCACTCCTCTCACCTGCTCGCACTCTCAGTCCTGCGCGCTGCCCAGCACGCAGACACGGGCAGCCAGGGATGATGCCAGGATCACTTGCGAGCAACAGCGAAGACGGGGAACACCAGCTCACTGGTCCTCTTCGTCCGCTCAGTCGCTCATGGATACCTGACTGTCAACAGAAACTGGGTGAAAGTTCTGGAATTTTGCGCTTTTCTAGGTTCCCTCACGAGGGCATTGAGCAGTTGCACTTTGTCGTGCCGACACCAATCGCCACTCTCCATATTGCCCTTAGGAATGTGTTAGCTCTTAAACAGGCAGCTTTGCCGTATCCACTGATTCCAATGAGAAGCAGGCTGGTGCTGGAAAAGGAGGGATGGCCGTGCAAGGAGGGTGCCAGGAGCCCTGAGCAGAGGCAGCAGCCCCCAGTGCCTCCAACTCCTTGCTGCAGCCAGAGCTCGTCTCTGAGCTGCTCCTGGTCCTTTTCAGCCCCACATCGTGAGGCCAGGACAGGCCATTTAGTGTCCCCAGGCCAGAGCTGGAGCCACATAGGAGCTGTGGGGAGCCAAGTCACACCACACACAGGCAACTAAATCCCTCGCTGTCAGCCCTGTCCTCCTCCTGGACCAGACCCCTTTCTGTCACAGCCTGGCTGAAGCAGATTCCCTGTGAAGGGACAATCCCCATCACATAGGGGAAATGTCCTCCCAGTGCTCAAGGCTGTCAAGAAAAGGAAGCCAATCGCTTGTTTTCTCAGCATCAGAGGATCCCACAGGGCTGGGACCATTATCCCCATGGACACGGTCCTGCCCTGCCCCAGAGCAGTGCCCAGGGACTCGGCCATCGTCGCGTTCTCAGCTTCACTGCTGGTGTCGTGTCGAGTGGGGAGACTGCCCCTGCCTGTGCCCTCAGACACCATCCCCCTGCCTAGAACCTCTCGGCCCGTCCCATTTCTGGAGGACACAAGCTCTAAGTCCAGCAGAGAGACAGAGCAACTTTGTGATGGGTCAGAGCGAGCAGCAGCAGCGATGGATCACAGAGTTTGGAGGGATAGTCCGCGACTGCTGGGAGATGTTTCTTGCAACCATCATTGTCCTCCAACACAGTGTCAAAGCACAAAAGTGCTTCAAGACAGCAAAGTAACTCTCATATAGATGCTGGATCTAAAGTCCCAGGCATCCTCACAGCTAGAGTTAAATGACACTAAGTGTAATTTGCAGACGACACCAAGCTGGGTAGAAGAATAGATCTGCTTGAGGGTAGGAAGGCTGTACGGAGGGGTCTGGACAGGCTGGATGAATGGGATGAGTCCAACCATATGAGGTTCAACAAGGCCAAGTTTCGGGTCCAGCACTTGAGTCACAATCACCTTCTGCAGCTCTCCAAGCTTGGGGCAGACTGACTGCAGAGCTGTTCAGGTCAGCCTAAGTGTAATCTACTTCACTGACTAATTTATTTGAGGGCAGGGCAGGAAGGCATGAGTTGTTTGGGCAGATCGCTTAGTAATTTTGTTTGTTCTTGGGGTCACCAGAGCCCTGGTACCAGAGAGTCAGTCTGTCCTGGTGCAGGTGAGCAGAGCAACAGCTGTAGTCTGGAGGAGGGTTATTTTCCCGGCTGAGGTGGGAGTTGTCCATCATGGGGATGATGGCTTGAGCTCTGGATTGTCAGGTGGTGAAGGCGAATGGAGTGTCTGAAAGAAGAGTGAAGAGGATGTGTCTGCCAAGTGACGTCCTGTTGTGACCCCGAGCACTGGAAAAGCTATGCAGAGGGATGGAAGGTGTTGGGGTGTCGTGTGTGTGTGTATGGTGTGTGTGCTAGTACATACCCTGGAGTGCAGATGCCTCTCCCAGGTCGGTGGTGTGTGAGGCAGGGTTTTGGGTGTTTCAGAAGAGGAAGTGCGGGTGCGCTAAGGCAGGCAGCTCCAGCCTGTATCTCTGTGGTGTGTGTGGTAGGTGCACTCTGTAGTTCAGGTCTTGAGGTTGACCTTGTCCTTTATGTTCCAGAATGCCTCCCACCCGGTGCAGCACTAGCGCTGTAGGCATCCTTTGTCTTTCTGCCGGGCCTGAGTAATCATCACTGTGAAGAGGATCCCAGCGTGTGCTGCGAAGGCAGCTAAGGGCAGTTCAGTCCCTCTGACTGTCTTGTGAGTTTTTGTGGTCCATCGTCTTCGCCACTGCTGTGGAGGCTTCATCAGTCTCTCTTTTCTCTTCGGAGGCCCGTCTTGTTTTGCACGTTCTCAACGTCCCTCCAGGGTTGTCTTTCCTGTATTGCATCATAGTATTATATCCCCCTTAAGGACTCTCTTTGCATGTCTTTCTCTGGCTTGGCTGTCCCCTTTCTGGCACAGGTGCCGGTATTTGAGTCTCTTCTGGTCTCGTGCCAGGCATCAGGGCTGCACAGTTCATATGTCACAGGACTTTGTAGTCCTCAGTATTTTCCATGTGATATAAGTTCTTGCTGCGTAGAGCTTTCCTCTGTTTGCCTGATGTTGTTTGTGTGCGTGCCTGTCTGTTTGGGGCTGGAGCTCCCTGACTGTTGGAGTTGTGTGCAGTAGGTTATGGAGTGTGGCAGTGATGGCCTGGTGATTGTTGAGCATGTCTGTGCATAATGCACTTGATTTATTAATTTTTGGGGGACGGGGTGGGTTGGTGGGGCAGGTAGGTTTTGCATTGCTTTTCAACTGCAGGGGGCCGTGTCCTGACGGTCCCAAAAGAGAAGGCGTGAGAAAGGGTCCTTTCCTAAGAAGAAGATGAGCGAGGGAGTTGTTGGGGGTAAAGTGTTGTGGTCTGTGGGCTTTTTTGATGAGTTTTTGCTTTGTGCATGCAGGTGTTGAGTAATGTGGAGAGGGGGGTGCTGGGGTTCTGGAGGAGTGCGGCAAGGTGAGGGTCTTGCCTGTGAGAGCAAGCAGAGCCTAGGGTAGGGGCATTGTGTCCCTGGTGCTGTGTCTCTTGCCCACCTCCCTTCTCCTCTTACAGGCCCTACGGCAGCTCTAGAGCTTGCAGCACATAGGCCGCTGTTCTGGATGCGCTAGCAGAAGAGGTCAAGGTGTTGTATTGGAGTATTACTGCAGTTGGGATGTATTTTTTGTCATCTCAAGGTGTGCTCTTCTCTCGTTTTTTGTGTTTGTAGATTTTGTTGGATTTGGCGGAGAGGAGGCACTGCGTGAGCACAAGGAGCCCAAGCGGGTGAGATGGGGTGCCTGTGTGTGTGTGTTGGGTTTGTTTTGAGCGATGGGGTGCTGCCGTGCTGCATGTTGGTGATTTACTTTTGCTCCGCTTTGTCAGGTGCTGAGCTGGCCCTTTCCAGTCACGACTGAGGATCCAAGGTGAGGTAGAATAACTGAGAGTAATGCTGTGTCAGTAGGTGTAGGACTCCTCATTCCTGCCTAGCAGAAGACTTAGTTGGTAATTTTGCTTGTTCTAAGTGTCACAAGTCCCCTCAGAGCCCTGATGCCAGAACGTGATTGTGTCCCGGTGCAGGTGAGCAGAGGCAGAGCTCTTCTTTGGAGGAGGGTGTTTTTGCTGCTGCATTGGGACGTATCTATCATGGCAATGACAACTTGAGGTCTAGTTAGGCAGGTGATGAGGGTGAACGAGGTGTCCAAAACAAGATGGAAAGGATGTGTCTGCCAACTGAGGACAGCTCCTGAAGTCCAGTGGTGACCCTGAGCACTGCCAGAACTAAGTGGGTGGATGGACAGAAGGTGTTGGGGAGTCTTTTGATGGTGAGTCTGTTTGCTTCCAGACTGTCTAGTGTGGATGCCTCTTGGGGATGAGCGGTGTGTGAGGCAGGCAGCTCCAGCCTGTGTCTCTATGGTGTGTGTTGCATCTGTGCACTGCTCTCAGCAGGTCTTGGTGTGGTTCTTGTTGTTTTTTTTTTTCCTTTCTGGAACATAGAGCATCTTCTGTGTAACCGCATACACCAAGGACACCCACCCTGGTACACCTCCCGCACTACGCTATTCCAGCCCTTGCAGGTACACAGCACATACCTGCCTTGTGCTCTCCCACCCCTCCTCTCTCCATCCTCCCCGTCACCTCTCCTCTTTCCCCGCCATTCCCTGCTCTATCCCTTCCCTGTCCTCATCCGTGTCTACCTCTCCCCTACCCGCCTCCCTCCCCCTCAGCATGCACTACCTCCTTAAGAAGAAGGTTTAGGGTTAAGGGTTAGGGCTAGAGTTTACCACCTCCTGTCCTGTCTCCCTAGGACTGTGTGTGCTGCTCTGATGACCGAGTCCCTGAGCTGGGTCCCCTAGCAAGCGCAATAAGCTGCCAGGGTGTCTGTGCTGCAGGAGGGCAGGAGATTGCTCTGTGTGACATGAGTGGGTCTTCTTGGAGTACCCGGACGGGTCTCCTGAGTCCTCTGTGTGTCCTTTAGATGAGAGGCAGGTTGAGATCTCTGCTTCCTTCTGCCACTGTCTTTGATGGTCCATGGTGTGTGTGTGAGGAGGGGGCTGCTGTCCCAGCACCCCTGTGCTGTGGCGCTTTTGCCTTGCTCTGGGTTTCGTTAGAGCACTTTGCAGAGTGACACAGGGGTGTCTGGGCCAGCTGAAGGGCCTTTCACACTCACCCAGTGTGCTGTAGCACCACGAGCACCTTGAGGTGGGGGTTCCTGTTAAGTCAGGCACATCCATACTGACAGAGCCTTGTGGGTGGCCCCGCTTTGGGCTGGCCTAGGCTGTGCCCTTTGCGGGGTCTGTGCTGGGTGGTTTCTGAAAGCAGTGGTCCTGCATGCTGCTAGGCGTCGTGTTTGTTTTGCAGGAGATGTCCGGGCCCCTCTTTGGGTGAAGAAAGGAGGAATGAAGTTCTGGGGTGTTGCTGACACCCCTGTGATCATGCTCAGCCCTGGCACAGGTGAGGCAGCCGTACGGAGTGTGTAGCACAGGGACACAGGGGTGAGTGAGGATCCTGGCAGGATCTGTTAGAACAGGCACTTTTTTCCCACACACACGAGGGAAGGCCTGGGGGCTCCTGAGGCTTTGGAGAGGCCTGGCATGTCCTGCAGTAAAGTGGGAGAGAGCTCATCTGCAGTGTGGTAGGAACAGAGCACAGGTCCACGTGTGCTGGAGGAGGCAGGGACTAGAGCCCAGTGTGTGTGAGCCATGGGGTTATTGCCAGGCTGCACTGCCAGGCTGTCGCCTGGGTTAGGGTAGGGCCTAACATTTGTGTGCCAGCTCTGCAGAAGCTGTTTCTTGTCTCTGTTTAAGCAGGGAAGCGTTGTGGCAAAATGTTGGCTGCAGTTAAGGCTGCCAAGCTCGGGTGCTCCTGGGTTCCCAGGGCACCTCTTAGCCTGCAAATGGCAGCACCTAAAAACCACGTGCAGGTAACGGCACCGCTCTGTAGGGAGTGGTGCTAGCTGCCTTGTGAAGGCTGCCATTTACTGAGTGCCAAGGAGCCAGCGCTGCAGGCTGAGACAGGTTCCCTTGGCCTGGTTGAGGGGCGGCCTGTGCAAGGCCGGCCACAGTGACCCCTCTGCCCGGCTTGTGCCTGCCTTGCAGGAAGCAGGGCCTGGGCTGCCGGAGCATCTCAGCCCTCGCATCCCCCGTCCTCCCTCCTCTACTGCTCCACTGCCTCGTGCCCTTCAGCAGACAGCAGCCATCCCAGCAGATCCTCCCAACTTGCTTCCCTGCAAACCCCCATGGCACCCAGGCCTTACTGCCCCAGCTCTCTCCCTGCCTGGGGCCCCCCACATGGCTCTGTGACTGGTGGGGAGGCAGAATCTGTGGCTTGTGCACTCAGCGTGACCTGTCACATTCCATGTACAGTCGCACCCACAGCAGGAATGAAGTCCCAGTGTGGCCTGTGCTGGGGTCCCAGTGACACCTAAGTGTGCACAAGGACCAGTACATGGGGTGCTCCTAGGCTGTGTTTTCAGCTCCATGCCCTGAGGCCAGGACAGGCCATTTAGTGTCCCCGGGGCAGGGCTGCAGCCACATGCGACCTGAGCAGAGGCCAGTGGGGAGCCAGGTCACACCACACACTGGGGACTAAGCTGCATTTTGCAGAGCAGCTGCCCACGGCCAAGGCCCTTGTTCTGGCACCTGGCCTCAGCTCCCATCATTGGCACCACCCCTTACCTGGGACCAACAACATTAAAATCCTTTTGATTCAGGAGCAAAAGAAGAAGAATTTCCCTTTGGAGTGCCTTTCAGAATATTTATTTCTATCATAGTTAATAGAACTAATAGAACAGCTAAAAAACCAGGGAAAAATATCCGAAGAAATGGTAGGGGTCAGCTCATCGCTGGTAGAAGGTGAACGTGCAGCTGACAAATGGCCAGATGGGTGATTGGCAGGACAGCTAGCAGATGAGCAAAAACAAAGGCAAAGGCAGGACAGCATTCACAGATGGCACATCTCCCCAAATCTGTGGCCATCTCCACAGCAGGTCTTTTAACGTCGTGGTGTCTCAGCTTGGCAGGACTCCTCCAAAGAAGACACACGGGTCCCTGCAGAAACGGCCAACACTTCTGGAGCTGTGGATCTCCTGAGTTTGATGCCAAACAGTTCAGTTTTGCCATCCAAGGAAGTCTCTAAGCTCACATTTAACTGGTACAAGGACAACGTTTACACCCAGCACCACCTCTGCTATGGACAGAATGAGGTGCTGAAGCGCCTTGCAAAGAGTTTAATTGAGGTGAGAATTGAGGAAAATTGAGAGAAACAGGCTGCTAATCAGATGGCATGAAGGCCACACGAGGAACAGGCATCAGCATCTGCAAAGCTGTAAGAAAGGCCCTGCTTGGGATTTCTAGAGCGCACAGGCTGATGCGAGCAGAGTTAAAGGGGAGGGAGGCTCCTTGGAAAATGCCCTGTAGTGCCAAGCTCCCTTTTGGGCACAGTTCAAAAAGAGTCCAGCCTTCGCTTTTTGAGTCCTGTAAAGGTTAATATGCTCCACGTCATGGGCCCAAGATGAAGGGATGGGCTCTCTGTCCTGCTGGCCAGTGTGTGAGTCAGCCCTCCAGCCTTGACGCCTTCCTACCATCTCTGAGATGCAGCCCATCTCCTACATGTGCCAGTGGGTGTGCACGACAACAAGCCCCACGCCAAGAGTGGACACCATGAGGGCCACGGCTGCAGCGCGCACGGAGGGGTTTTGCCTCTGCACCAAGTGCAGCAGCTCCCGTGGGATGGTGTTGGCGAGCTCCAGCGCGTAGCCCAGGCTCCAGGCGACGTCCGTGCTCCCGGGCTGCCAAAGGAGAGAGGGGCATCGTGAGGGCAGCTCTAGCACAGAGATGCCCCTAGCAGCACTGGGGCTCTGCGTGCCAGGCCTGGCACAGGCACAGCGCGTGTCCCCAAGCAGGAGGTCTCCACGAGCCTTGGCCACAGGGCTGAGCTGCACAGCTGCGTGTTAGCTGGGCACGGTGCTGCTGGACACCTGCCTGCGAGGGCATTGCCATGCTGGGCTGAGGTTGCTGCTTACCTTCCTCTGGATGATGATGTCGTTCCAGCTGGTCTCATTAATCTCAAGGAGGGTGAGGACGTAGTTGGCGTTGGTGCAATAGCTACGCAGTCGCCAGGGATTTTCCTCAGGGTAGCTAGAAGACAGCTGGGGGCGGGTGTGAGAAGGAAGGGAAGTTATTTGAGCTCCTAGCAATGATCTGGCAGCAGGCAATTGCCTTGCAGGTGCAATGGCCTGCTGAGCGCTGACTGCTGCATGAAGAAGGATGGCTCTGTAAGGCCCTTCATGCAAAGACATTTTGTGTGGACTGGGCAGGTGTTTTGGAGCCACGAGGGCAGCTCTGCTCAGGGGGATTGATTATTCCTTTGCAGCTTCCCCAGAGCCTCCCATGAGCCATTGTGGGAAACATACATCTTGCCAGCTCCTTGTGCAGAAATTCCGGATGCTCTTGCTGACAGTGAGCAGGGAGCGCTCCTTGGTCACGTTAAGGAATCTCAAGTCAAAGTAAAATTCGGAGAAGGCCTGAAAGGCAGGAAGGAGAAATGGTACCGAGTAAGAGAGGGGAAAGTGCTGCGGGGCAGCTGCTCTGGTCTCCCTTGAGTCAGCAAGGGCTGTCCGCAAGGAGAGCTCTCACCCTGCACACTGCTACAAGCAGCTCTTCTTTTGGCCCTTGTGCACAGCTCTGCAAAGGGCTGGCAAGAGGCCTCTTAATGGGACCCCAAAGGTGCCCCTGAGCAGAACAGTGGCTTCTAAAGAGAGCGAGGGAAGGGAAGGGTGCGCATTTTCCTTACAAAGAAGTGCCCGCTCCCAGCGGGCTCGTAGGCACCGAGGAGGGTGCTCTCCTGGCTCTGGCCACATGTCGAGAAGTTCAACAGCTTGCGGATGACAGCCCGGCACCATTCAGCATGTCCATTGCCCTCCAGGGTCACTCTTCTGTCAGCAAGAGCTGTGTGGAAGTAATTCTGCATTATGTGGGGAGTGGTGTGCAAGGAAGACAGCCAGATGGTTTCTCGGTAGTCTTTTGGGTAGCAAGGATGTCCCACTTGTGTTCTGGAAGGCGACTCCTGGCAAAAGGAAAAAAGTAGGGAGGAGTTTGAATGAACCTATGGGCTCCTCTCGCTTTATCTGTGTCATCCCTCAGCTGAAAGCATGACCGGGTTAAGCAAGGTGTTGGCCGGTTCACTTTGGAATATCTCCAAGGATGGAAACTCCACAGGCTTTCGAGGCTCTATTCTGCTATTTAAGCAGCATTCTTGTGGAAGTGTTTTCCCTATGTCTGGCCAGAATGTCTCACTTTCCATCGTGTGTCAGGTGTCTCTTGCTCTGACACTTTGCACTTTTGGAAAGAGCCTGCCTCTGTCTTCTCTCTACCCTCCCCTGAGGTAGCTGTTCCCGTTTCACCTTCTAATCTTTGCTGTGGTTGCTAGCATGAGGGTAGAATCTGATTAGCAGCCAGTTTCCCTCAATTTTCCTCAGTTCTCACCTCAATTAAAGTCTTTGCCAGGCGCTTCAGCACCTCATTCTGTCCATAGCAGAGGTGCCTCTGGGTGTAAAGGTTGTCCTTGTACCAGTTAAATGTGAGCTTAGAGACTTCATTGGATGGCAAAAGTGAACTGTTTGGCATCAAACTCAGGAGATCCACAGCTCCAGAAGTGTTGGTCGTTTCCGCAGGGACCCATGTGTCTTCTTTGGAGGAGTCCTGCCAAGAGGAGACAGGACAGGAAAAGGAGCATGTCAGCCCTAAGTACTAGCTGCAAGCCTAATTCTCCTCCCAGTTTATGGCAGTGGTGGTTGTTTTTTGTTTTTTCTTTCTTAGCGGGGGTGAGGGCTGTGTTTGGCTTTTGCAGTCCTTGTCAGTGTTAGGTGGCATGGGGCTTTCTTCCCCGTGTCCACATGGCATGGAGGTGTGCCCTTATCTTTTAGCTGCAACACCCTCATCCTTGCTTTCTTGCAGGGAGATTGCTCTTTAGGCTATTCCAAGAATTTCTTCTCTGACATCGTTCCTGAGGGGCAACGACCCAGACCTTCAGGAGGGTGCCCAAAGAGCAGCCCTTAATGCTCTTAATGAATAGATCCTCCCTAAGCTATGGCAGGCTACAGCATGGCCAAGCAGAGCAGTGACAGGACAGGGCCCTTCAAAGTGTGGCCTCAGTATGGGCATTTCTCCTGCCAGCTGAGACACCCTCTGATTCTCTCTGCTGAGGCCTATGCAGTGATGTCACCTCACACCAGCACTTTCCGCGGGGTTTAGAATAGCAGCGACTCTGCTCCGTGAGACTCCAGATGGTTTGCATGTCCCTGAGAAAGCCTCCATCCCCCTCTGAGATCTCACTGAGCCTCTTTTAGCTTGTGTGCTCAGAGGCTCTTTCAGTGCCTCTGCCTTCTTTCTCCTGTCTGCATTTTGGCATGGCTAGAGAAGACCCATGCCTATGGCCTGCAAGGCACGTCCTGCTGAGGCCCACTCACTCCAAAGCCCTAACATGGGCTCTTGTCTCAGAGCGTCTGTGCCACATGTCTGCTCTCTGCAGTGGTGCTCACCTTGTACATGGGTGCTCTGTGCTGCGTCACGAGGTACACGAGGGCAACCAGTAACTCCAATACCACTGCCCCCAGAAGAGCCCGAAGGAAGCGCTTCTTTTGAAGGACCATCGTGGTAGAGGAGCCTGCAAACGTCAACCCAGAAAGAGGAAAAATGTTTGGATGTGAAACGCTGGGAAGAGTGTTGATGAGTTAAAGTTGCAAGGAGGCCGTTCCCCAAAGCTGCCTCCAGGTTGGCCCTCTCCTAAGGAAGCTGCGGGTATCTCGAGTTCAATGCACTCCTCTCACCTGCTCGCACTCTCAGTCCTGCGCGCTGCCCAGCACGCAGACACGGGCAGCCAGGGATGATGCCAGGATCACTTGCGAGCAACAGCGAAGACGGGGAACACCAGCTCACTGGTCCTCTTCGTCCGCTCAGTCGCTCATGGATACCTGACTGTCAACAGAAACTGGGTGAAAGTTCTGGAATTTTGCGCTTTTCTAGGTTCCCTCACGAGGGCATTGAGCAGTTGCACTTTGTCGTGCCGACACCAATCGCCACTCTCCATATTGCCCTTAGGAATGTGTTAGCTCTTAAACAGGCAGCTTTGCCGTATCCACTGATTCCAATGAGAAGCAGGCTGGTGCTGGAAAAGGAGGGATGGCCGTGCAAGGAGGGTGCCAGGAGCCCTGAGCAGAGGCAGCAGCCCCCAGTGCCTCCAACTCCTTGCTGCAGCCAGAGCTCGTCTCTGAGCTGCTCCTGGTCCTTTTCAGCCCCACATCGTGAGGCCAGGACAGGCCATTTAGTGTCCCCAGGCCAGAGCTGGAGCCACATAGGAGCTGTGGGGAGCCAAGTCACACCACACACAGGCAACTAAATCCCTCGCTGTCAGCCCTGTCCTCCTCCTGGACCAGACCCCTTTCTGTCACAGCCTGGCTGAAGCAGATTCCCTGTGAAGGGACAATCCCCATCACATAGGGGAAATGTCCTCCCAGTGCTCAAGGCTGTCAAGAAAAGGAAGCCAATCGCTTGTTTTCTCAGCATCAGAGGATCCCACAGGGCTGGGACCATTATCCCCATGGACACGGTCCTGCCCTGCCCCAGAGCAGTGCCCAGGGACTCGGCCATCGTCGCGTTCTCAGCTTCACTGCTGGTGTCGTGTCGAGTGGGGAGACTGCCCCTGCCTGTGCCCTCAGACACCATCCCCCTGCCTAGAACCTCTCGGCCCGTCCCATTTCTGGAGGACACAAGCTCTAAGTCCAGCAGAGAGACAGAGCAACTTTGTGATGGGTCAGAGCGAGCAGCAGCAGCGATGGATCACAGAGTTTGGAGGGATAGTCCGCGACTGCTGGGAGATGTTTCTTGCAACCATCATTGTCCTCCAACACAGTGTCAAAGCACAAAAGTGCTTCAAGACAGCAAAGTAACTCTCATATAGATGCTGGATCTAAAGTCCCAGGCATCCTCACAGCTAGAGTTAAATGACACTAAGTGTAATTTGCAGACGACACCAAGCTGGGTAGAAGAATAGATCTGCTTGAGGGTAGGAAGGCTGTACGGAGGGGTCTGGACAGGCTGGATGAATGGGATGAGTCCAACCATATGAGGTTCAACAAGGCCAAGTTTCGGGTCCAGCACTTGAGTCACAATCACCTTCTGCAGCTCTCCAAGCTTGGGGCAGACTGACTGCAGAGCTGTTCAGGTCAGCCTAAGTGTAATCTACTTCACTGACTAATTTATTTGAGGGCAGGGCAGGAAGGCATGAGTTGTTTGGGCAGATCGCTTAGTAATTTTGTTTGTTCTTGGGGTCACCAGAGCCCTGGTACCAGAGAGTCAGTCTGTCCTGGTGCAGGTGAGCAGAGCAACAGCTGTAGTCTGGAGGAGGGTTATTTTCCCGGCTGAGGTGGGAGTTGTCCATCATGGGGATGATGGCTTGAGCTCTGGATTGTCAGGTGGTGAAGGCGAATGGAGTGTCTGAAAGAAGAGTGAAGAGGATGTGTCTGCCAAGTGACGTCCTGTTGTGACCCCGAGCACTGGAAAAGCTATGCAGAGGGATGGAAGGTGTTGGGGTGTCGTGTGTGTGTGTATGGTGTGTGTGCTAGTACATACCCTGGAGTGCAGATGCCTCTCCCAGGTCGGTGGTGTGTGAGGCAGGGTTTTGGGTGTTTCAGAAGAGGAAGTGCGGGTGCGCTAAGGCAGGCAGCTCCAGCCTGTATCTCTGTGGTGTGTGTGGTAGGTGCACTCTGTAGTTCAGGTCTTGAGGTTGACCTTGTCCTTTATGTTCCAGAATGCCTCCCACCCGGTGCAGCACTAGCGCTGTAGGCATCCTTTGTCTTTCTGCCGGGCCTGAGTAATCATCACTGTGAAGAGGATCCCAGCGTGTGCTGCGAAGGCAGCTAAGGGCAGTTCAGTCCCTCTGACTGTCTTGTGAGTTTTTGTGGTCCATCGTCTTCGCCACTGCTGTGGAGGCTTCATCAGTCTCTCTTTTCTCTTCGGAGGCCCGTCTTGTTTTGCACGTTCTCAACGTCCCTCCAGGGTTGTCTTTCCTGTATTGCATCATAGTATTATATCCCCCTTAAGGACTCTCTTTGCATGTCTTTCTCTGGCTTGGCTGTCCCCTTTCTGGCACAGGTGCCGGTATTTGAGTCTCTTCTGGTCTCGTGCCAGGCATCAGGGCTGCACAGTTCATATGTCACAGGACTTTGTAGTCCTCAGTATTTTCCATGTGATATAAGTTCTTGCTGCGTAGAGCTTTCCTCTGTTTGCCTGATGTTGTTTGTGTGCGTGCCTGTCTGTTTGGGGCTGGAGCTCCCTGACTGTTGGAGTTGTGTGCAGTAGGTTATGGAGTGTGGCAGTGATGGCCTGGTGATTGTTGAGCATGTCTGTGCATAATGCACTTGATTTATTAATTTTTGGGGGACGGGGTGGGTTGGTGGGGCAGGTAGGTTTTGCATTGCTTTTCAAATGCAGGGGTCCGTGTCCTGACGGTCCCAAAAGAGAAGGCGTGAGAAAGGGTCCTTTCCTAAGAAGAAGATGAGCGAGGGAGTTGTTGGGGGTAAAGTGTTGTGGTCTGTGGGCTTTTTTGATGAGTTTTTGCTTTGTGCATGCAGGTGTTGAGTAATGTGGAGAGGGGGGTGCTGGGGTTCTGGAGGAGCGCGGCAAGGTTAGGGTCTTGCCTGTGAGAGCAAGCAGAGCCTAGGGTAGGGGCATTGTGTCCCTGGTGCTGTGTCTCTTGCCCACCTCCCTTCTCCTCTTACAGGCCCTACGGCAGCTCTAGAGCTTGCAGCACATAGGCCGCTGTTCTGGATGCGCTAGCAGAAGAGGTCAAGGTGTTGTATTGGGGTATTACTGCAGTTGGGATGTATTTTTTGTCATCTCCTCAAGGTGTGCTCTTCTCTCGTCTTTTGTGTTTGTAGATTTTGTTGGATTTGGCCGAGAGGAGGCACTGCGTGAGCACAAGGAGCCCAAGCGGGTGAGATGGGGTGCCTGTGTGTGTGTGTTGGGTTTGTTTTGAGCGATGGGGTGCTGCCGTGCTGCATGTTGGTGATTTGCTTTTGCTCCGCTTTGTCAGGTGCTGAGCTGGCCCTTTCTGTCCTATCTCCCTAGGACTGTGTGTGCTGCTCTGATGACCGAGCCCCTGAGCTGGGTCCCCTAGCAAGTGCAATAAGCTGCCAGGGTGTCTGTGCTGCAGGAGGACAGGGGATTGCTCTGTGTGACATGAGTGGGTCTTCTTGGAGTACCCGGACGGGTCTCTTGAGTCCTCTGTGTGTTCTTTAGATGAGAGGCAGGTTGAGATCTCTGCTTCCTTCTGCCACTGTCTTTGATGGTCCATGGTGTGTGTGTGAGGAGGGGGCTGCTGTCCCAGCACCCCTGTGCTGTGGCGCTTTTGCCTTGCTCTGGGTTTCCTTAGAGCACTTTGCAGAGTGACACAGGGGTGTCTGGGCCAGCTGAAGGGCCTTTCACACTCACCCAGTGTGCTGTAGCACCACAAGCACCTTGAGGTGGGGGTCCTGTTAAGTCAGGCACATCCATACTGGCAGAGCCTTGTGGGTGGCCCCGCTTTGGGCTGGCCTTGGCTGTGCCCTCTGCGGGGTCTGTGCTGGGTGGTTTCTGAAAGCAGTGGTCCTGCATGCTGCTAGGCGTCGTGTTTGTTTTGCAGGAGATGTCCGGGCCCCTCTTTGGGTGAAGAAAGGAGGAATGAAGTTCTGGGGTGTTGCTGACACCCCTGTGATCATGCTCAGCCCTGGCACAGGTGAGGCAGCCGTACGGAGCGTGTAGCACAGGGACACAGGGGTGAGTGAGGATCCTGGCAGGATCTGTTAGAACAGGCACTTTTTTCCCACACACACGAGGGAAGGCCTGGGGGCTCCTGAGGCTTTGGAGATGCCTGGCATGTCCTGCAGTAAAGTGGGAGAGAACTCATCTGCAGTGTGGCAGGAACAGAGCACAGGTCCACGTGTGCTGGAGGAGGCAGGGACTAGAGCCCGGTGTGTGTGAGCCATGGGGTTATTGCCAGGCTGCACTGCCAGGCTGTCGCCTGGGTTAGGGAAGGGCCTAACATTTGTGTGCCAGCTCTGCAGAAGCTGTTTCTTGTCTCTGTTTAAGCAGGGAAGCGTTGTGGCAAAATGTTGGCTGCAGTTAAGGCTGCCAAGCTCGGGTGCTCCTGGGTTCCCAGGGCACCTCTTAGCCTGCAAATGGCAGCACCTAAAAAGCACGTGCAGGTAACGGCACCGCTCTGTAGGGAGTGGTGCTAGCTGCCTTGTGAAGGCTGCCGTTTACTGAGTGCCAAGGAGCCAGCGCTGCAGGCTGAGACAGGTTCCCTTGGCCTGGTTGAGGGGCGGCCTGTGCAAGGCCGGCCACAGTGACCCCTCTGCCCGGCTTGTGCCTGCCTTGCAGGAAGCAGGGCCTGGGCTGCCGGAGCATCTCAGCCCTCGCATCCCCCGTCCTCCCTCCTCTACTGCTCCACTGCCTCGTGCCCTTCAGCAGACAGCAGCCATCCCAGCAGATCCTCCCAACTTGCTTCCCTGCAAACCCCCATGGCACCCAGGCCTTACTGCCCCAGCTCTCTCCCTGCCTGGGGCCCCCCACATGGCTCTGTGACTGGTGGGGAGGCAGAATCTGTGGCTTGTGCACTCAGCGTGACCTGTCACATTCCATGTACAGTCGCACCCACAGCAGGAATGAAGTCCCAGTGTGGCCTGTGCTGGGGTCCCAGTGACACCTAAGTGTGCACAAGGACCAGTACATGGGGTGCTCCTAGGCTGTGTTTTCAGCTCCATGCCCTGAGGCCAGGACAGGCCATTTAGTGTCCCCGGGGCAGGGCTGCAGCCACATGCGACCTGAGCAGAGGCCAGTGGGGAGCCAGGTCACACCACACACTGGGGACTAAGCTGCATTTTGCAGAGCAGCTCCCCACGGCCAAGGCCCTTGTTCTGGCACCTGGCCTCAGCTCCCATCATTGGCACCACCCCTTACCTGGGACCAACAACATTAAAATCCTTTTGATTCAGGAGCAAAAGAAGAAGAATTTCCCTCTTGGGTGCCTTTCAGAATATTTATTTCTATCATAGTTAATAGAACTAATAGAACAGCTAAAAACCAGGGAAAAATATCTGAAGAAATGGTAGGGGTCAGCTCATCGCTGGTAGAAGGTGAACGTGCAGCTGACAAATGGCCAGATGGATGATTGGCAGGACAGCTAGCAGATGAGCAAAAAAAAAGGCAAAGGCAGGACAGCATTCACAGATGGCAAATGTCCCCAAATCTGTGGCCATCTCCACAGCAGGTCTTTTAACGTCGTGGTGTCTCAGCTTGGCAGGACTCCTCCAAAGAAGACACACGGGTCCCTGCAGAAACGGCCAACACTTCTGGCGCTGTGGATCTCCTGAGTTTAATGCCAAACAGTTCAGTTTTGCCATCCAAGGAAGTCTCTAAGCTCACATTTAACTGGTACAAGGACAACGTTTACACCCAGCACCACCTCTGCTATGGACAGAATGAGGTGCTGAAGCGCCTTGCAAAGAGTTTAATTGAGGTGAGAATTGAGGAAAATTGAGAGAAACAGGCTGCTAATCAGATGGCATGAAGGCCACACGAGGAACAGGCATCAGCATCTGCAAAGCTGTAAGAAAGGCCCTGCTTGGGATTTCTAGAGCGCACAGGCTGATGCGAGCAGAGTTAAAGGGGAGGGAGGCTCCTTGGAAAATGCCCTGTAGTGCCAAGCTCCCTTTTGGGCACACTTCAAAAAGAGTCCAGGCTTCGCTTTTTGAGTCCTGTAAAGGTTAATATGCTCCACGTCATGGGCCCAAGATGAAGGGATGGGCTCTCTGTCCTGCTGGCCAGTGTGTGAGTCAGCCCTCCAGCCTTGACGCCTTCCTACCATCTCTGAGATGCAGCCCATCTCCTACATGTGCCAGTGGGTGTGCACAACAACAAGCCCCACGCCAAGAGTGGACACCATGAGGGCCACGGCTGCAGCGCGCACGGAGGGGTTTTGCCTCTGCACCAAGTGCAGCAGCTCCCGTGGGATGGTGTTGGCGAGCTCCAGCGCGTAGCCCAGGCTCCAGGCGACGTCCGTGCTCCCGGGCTGCCAAAGGAGAGAGGGGCATCGTGAGGGCAGCTCTAGCACAGAGATGCCCCTAGCAGCACTGGGGCTCTGCGTGCCAGGCCTGGCACAGGCACAGCGCGTGTCCCCAAGCAGGAGGTCTCCACGAGCCTTGGCCACAGGGCTGAGCTGCACAACTGCGTGTTAGCTGGGCACGGTGCTGCTGGACACCTGCCTGCGAGGGCATTGCCATGCTGGGCTGAGGTTGCTGCTTACCTTCCTCTGGATGATGATGTCGTTCCAGCTGGTCTCATTAATCTCAAGGAGGGTGAGGACGTAGTTGGCGTTGGTGCAATAGCTACGCAGTCGCCAGGGATTTTCCTCAGGGTAGCTAGAAGACAGCTGGGGGCGGGTGTGAGAAGGAAGGGAAGTTATTTGAGCTCCTAGCAATGATCTGGCAGCAGGCAATTGCCTTGCAGGTGCAATGGCCTGCTGAGCGCTGACTGTTGCATGAAGAAGGATGGCTCTGTAAGGCCCTTCATGCAAAGACATTTTGTGTGGACTGGGCAGGTGTTTTGGAGCCATGAGGGCAGCTCTGCCCAGGGGGATTGATTATTCCTTTGCAGCTTCCCCAGAGCCTCCCATGAGCCATTGTGGGAAACATACATCTTGCCAGCTCCTTGTGCAGAAATTCCGGATGCTCTTGCTGACAGTGAGCAGGGAGCGCTCCTTGGTCACGTTAAGGAATCTCAAGTCAAAGTAAAATTCGGAGAAGGCCTGAAAGGCAGGAAGGAGAAATGGTACCGAGTAAGAGAGGGGAAAGTGCTGCGGGGCAGCTGCTCTGGTCTCCCTTGAGTCAGCAAGGGCTGTCCGCAAGGAGAGCTCTCACCCTGCACACTGCTACAAGCAGCTCTTCTTTTGCCCCTTGTGCACAGCTCTGCAAAGGGCTGGCAAGAGGCCTCTTAATGGGACCCCAAAGGTGCCCCTGAGCAGAACAGTGGCTTCTAAAGAGAGCGAGGGAAGGGAAGGGTGCGCATTTTCCTTACAAAGAAGTGCCCGCTCCCAGCCTGCTCGTAGGCACCGAGGAGGGTGCTCTCCTGGCTCTGGCCACATGTCGAGAAGTTCAACAGCTTGCGGATGACAGCCCGGCACCATTCGGCATGTCCATTGCCCTCCAGGGTCACTCTTCTGTCAGCAAGAGCTGTGTGGAAGTCATTCTGCATTATGTGGGGAGTGGTGTGCAAGGAAGACAGCCAGATGGTTTCTCGGTAGTCTTTTGGGTAGCAAGGATGTCCCACTTGTGTTCTGGAAGGCGACTCCTGGCAAAAGGAAAAAAGTAGGGAGGAGTTTGAATGAACCTATGGGCTCCTCTCACTTTCTCTGTGTCACCCCTCAGCTGAAAGCATGAGCGGGTTAAGCAAGGTGTTGGCCGGTTCACTTTGGAATATCTCCAAGGATGGAGACTCCACAGGCTTTCGAGGCTCTATTCTGCTATTTAAGCAGCATTCTTGTGGAAGTGTTTTCCCTATGTCTGGCCAGAATGTCTCACTTTCCATCGTGTGCCAGGTGTCTCTTGCTCTGACACTTTGCACTTTTGGAAAGAGCCTGCCTCTGTCTTCTCTCTACCCTCCCCTGAGGTAGCTGTTCCCGTTTCACCTTCTAATCTTTGCTGTGGTTGCTAGCATGAGGGTAGAATCTGATTAGCAGCCAGTTTCCCTCAATTTTCCTCAATTCTCACCTCAATTAAAGTCTTTGCCAGGCGCTTCAGCACCTCATTCTGTCCATAGCAGAGGTGTCTCTGGGTGTAAAGGTTGTCCTTGTACCAGTTAAATGTGAGCTTAGAGACTTCATTGGATGGCAAAAGTGAACTGTTTGGCATCAAACTCAGGAGATCCACAGCTCCAGAAGTGTTGGCCGTTTCTGCAGGGACCCATGTGTCTTCTTTGGAGGAGTCCTGCCAAGAGGAGACAGGACAGGAAAAGGAGCATGTCAGCCCTAAGTACTAGCTGCAAGCCTAATTCTCCTCCCAGTTTATGGCAGTGGTGGTTGTTTTTTGTTTTTTCTTTCTTAGCAGGGGTGAGGGCTGTGTTTGGCTTTTGCAGTCCTTGTCAGTGTTAGGTGGCATGGGGCTTTCTTCCCCGTGTCCACATGGCATGGAGGTGTGCCCTTATCTTATAGCTGCAACACCCTCATCCTTGCTTTCTTGCAGGGAGATTGCTCTTTAGGCTATTCCAAGAATTTCTTCTCTGACATCGTTCCTGAGGGGCAACGACCCAGACCTTCAGGAGGGTGCCCAAAGAGCAGCCCTTAATGCTCTTAATGAATAGATCCTCCCTAAGCTATGGCAGGCTACAGCATGGCCAAGCAGAGCAGTGACAGGACAGGGCCCTTCAAAGTGTGGCCTCAGTATGGGCATTTCTCCTGCCAGCTGAGACACCCTCTGATTCTCTCTGCTGAGGCCTATGCAGTGATGTCACCTCACACCAGCACTTTCCGCGGGGTTTAGAATAGCACCGACTCTGCTCCGTGAGACTCCAGATGGTTTGCATGTCCCTGAGAAAGCCTCCATCCCCCTCTGAGATCTCACTGAGCCTCTTTCAGCTTGTGTGCTCAGAGGCTCTTTCAGTGCCTCTGCCTTCTTTCTCCTGTCTGCATTTTGGCATGGCTAGAGAAGACCCATGCCTATGGCCTGCAAGGCACGTCCTACTGAGGCCCACTCACTCCAAAGCCCTAACATGGGCTCTTGTCTCAGAGCGTCTGTGCCACATGTCTGCTCTCTGCAGCAGTGCTCACCTTGTACATGGGTGCTCTGTGCTGCGTCACGAGGTACACTAGGGCAACCAGTAACTCCAATACCACTGCCCCCAGAAGAGCCCGAAGGAAGCGCTTCTTTTGAAGGACCATCGTGGTAGAGGAGCCTGCAAACGTCAACCCAGAAAGAGGAGAAATGTTTGGATGTGAAACGCTGGGAAGAGTGTTGATGAGTTAAAGCTGCAAGGAGGCCGTTCCCCAAAGCTGCCTCCAGGTTGGCCCTCTCCTTAAGGAAGCTGCGGGTATCTCGAGTTCAATGGGCTCCTCTCACCTGCTCGCACTCTCAGTCCTGCGCACTGCCCAGCACGCAGACACGGGCAGCCAGGGATGATGCCAGGATCACTTGCGAGCAACAGCGAAGACGGGGAACACCAGCTCACTGGTCCTCTTCGTCCGCTCGGTTGCTCGTGGATACCTGACTGTCAACAGAAACTGGGTGAAAGTTCTGGAATTTTGCGCTTTTCTAGGTTCCCTCACGAGGGCATTGAGCAGTTGCACTTTGTCGTGCCGACACCAATCGCCACTCTCCATATTGCCCTTAGGAATGTGTTAGCTCTTAAACAGGCAGCTTTGCCGTATCCACTGATTCCAATGAGAAGCAGGATGGTGCTGGAAAAGGAGGGATGGCCGTGCAAGGAGGGTGCCAGGAGCCCTGAGCAGAGGCAGCAGCCCCCAGTGCCTCCAACTCCTTGCTGCAGCCAGAGCTCGTCTCTGAGCTGCTCGTGGGCCTTTTCAGCCCCACATCGTGAGGCCAGGACAGGCCATTTAGTGTCCCCAGGCCAGAGCTGGAGCCACATAGGAGCTGTGGGGAGCCAAGTCACACCACACACAGGCAACTAAATCCCTCGCTGTCAGCCCTGTCCTCCTCCTGGACCAGACCCCTTTCTGTCACAGCCTGGCTGAAGCAGATTCCCTGTGAAGGGACAATCCCCATCACATAGGGGAAATGTCCTCCCAGTGCTCAAGGCTGTCAAGAAAAGGAAGCCAATCGCTTGTTTTCTCAGCATCAGAGGATCCCACAGGGCTGGGACCATTATCCCCATGGACACGGTCCTGCCCTGCCCCAGAGCAGTGCCCAGGGACTCGGCCATCGTCGCGTTCTCAGCTTCACTGCTGGTGTCGTGTCGAGTGGGGAGACTGCCCCTGCCTGTGCCCTCAGACACCATCCCCCTGCCTAGAACCTCTCGGCCCGTCCCATTTCTGGAGGACACAAGCTCTAAGTCCAGCAGAGAGACAGAGCAACTTTGTGATGGGTCAGAGCGAGCAGCAGCAGCGATGGATCACAGAGTTTGGAGGGATAGTCCGCGACTGCTGGGAGATGTTTCTTGCAACCATCATTGTCCTCCAACACAGTGTCAAAGCACAAAAGTGCTTCAAGACAGCAAAGTAACTCTCATATAGATGCTGGATCTAAAGTCCCAGGCATCCTCACAGCTAGAGCTAAATGACACTAAGTGTAATTTGCAGACGACACCAAGCTGGGTAGAAGAATAGATCTGCTTGAGGGTAGGAAGGCTGTACGGAGGGGTCTGGACAGGCTGGATGAATGGGATGAGTCCAACCATATGAGGTTCAACAAGGCCAAGTTTCGGGTCCAGCACTTGAGTCACAATCACCTTCTGCAGCTCTCCAAGCTTGGGGCAGACTGACTGCAGAGCTGTTCAGGTCAGCCTAAGTGTAATCTACTTCACTGACTAATTTATTTGAGGGCAGGGCAGGAAGGCATGAGTTGTTTGGGCAGATCGCTTAGTAATTTTGTTTGTTCTTGGGGTCACCAGAGCCCTGGCACCAGAGAGTCAGTCTTTCCTGGTGCAGGTGAGCAGAGCAACAGCTGTACTCTGGAGGAGGGTTATTTTCCCGGCTGAGGTGGGAGTTGTCCATCATGGGGATGATGGCTTGAGCTCTGGATTGTCAGGTGCTGAAGGCGAATGGAGTGTCCGAAAGAAGAGTGAAGAGGATGTGTCTGCCAAGTGACGTCCTGTTGTGACCCCGAGCACTGGAAAAGCTATGCAGAGGGATGGAAGGTGTTGGGGTGTCGTGTGTGTGTGTCTGGTGTGTGTGCTAGTACATACCCTCGAGTGCAGATGCCTCTCCCAGGTCGGTGGTGTGTGAGGCAGGGTTTTGGGTGTTTCAGAAGAGGAAGTGCGGGTGCGCTAAGGCAGGCAGCTCCAGCCTGTATCTCTGTGGTGTGTGTGGTAGGTGCACTCTGTAGTTCAGGTCTTGAGGTTGACCTTGTCCTTTATGTTCCAGAATGCCTCCCACCCGGTGCAGCACTAGCACTCTGGGCATCCTTTGTCTTTCTGCCGGACCTGAGTAATCATCACTCTGAAGAGGATCCCAGCGTGTGCTGCGAAGGCAGCTAAGGGCAGTTCAGTCCCTCTGACTGTCTTGTGAGTTTTTGTGGTCCATCATCTTCGCCACTGCTGTGGAGGCTTCATCAGTCTCTCTTTTCTCTTTGGAGGCCCGTCTTGTTTTGCACGTTCTCAACATCCCTCCAGGGTTGTCTTTCCTGTATTGCATCATAGTATTATATCCCCCTTAAGGACTCTCTTTGCATGTCTTTCTCTGGCTTGGCTGTCCCCTTTCTGGCACAGGTGCCGGTATTTGAGTCTCTTCTGGTCTCGTGCCAAGCATCAGGGCTGCACAGTTCATATGTCACAGGACTTTGTAGTCCTCAGTATTTTCCATGTGGTATAAGTTCTTGCTGCGTAGAGCTTTCCTCTGTTTGCCTGATGTTGTTTGTGTGCGTGCCTGTCTGTTTGGGGCTGGAGCTCCCTGACTGTTGGAGTTGTGTGCAGTAGGTTATGGAGTGTGGCAGTGATGGCCTGGTGATTGTTGAGCATGTCTGTGCATAATGCACTTGATTTATTAATTTTTGGGGGACGGGGTGGGTTGGTGGGGCAGGTAGGTTTTGCATTGCTTTTCAAATGCAGGGGTCCGTGTCCTGACGGTCCCAAAAGAGAAGGCGTGAGAAAGGGTCCTTTCCTAAGAAGAAGATGAGCGAGGGAGTTGTTGGGGGTAAAGTGTTGTGGTCTGTGGGTTTTTTTGATGAGTTTTTGCTTTGTGCATGCAGGTGTTGAGTAATGTGGAGAGGGGGTTGCTGGGGTTCTGGAGGAGCGCGGCAAGGTGAGGGTCTTGCCTGTGAGAGCAAACAGAGCCTAGGGTAGGGGCATTGTGTCCCTGGTGCTTTGTCTCTTGCCCACCTCCCTTCTCCTCTTACAGGCCCTACGGCAGCTCTAGAGCTTGCAGCACATAGGCCGCTGTTCTGGATGCGCTAGCAGAAGAGGTCAAGGTGTTGTAATGGGGTATTATTGCAGTTGGGATGTATTTTTTGTCATCTCCTCAAGGTGTGCTCTTCTCTCGTCTTTTGTGTTTGTAGATTTTGTTGGATTTGGCCGAGAGGAGGCACTGCGTGAGCACAAGGAGCCCAAGCGGTTGAGATGGGGTGCCTGTGTGTGCACGTTGGGTTTGTTTTGAGCGATGGGGTGCTGCCGTGCTGCATGTTGGTGATTTGCTTTTGCTCCGCTTTGTCAGGTGCTGAGCTGGCCCTTTCCAGTCACTACTGAGGATCCAAGGTGAGGTAGAATAACTGAGAGTAATGCTGTGTCAGTAGGTGTAGGACTCCTCATTCCTGCCTAGCAGAAGACTTAGTTGGTAATTTTGCTTGTTCTAAGTGTCACAAGTCCCCTCAGAGCCCTGATGCCAGAACGTGGTTGTGTCCCGGTGCAGGTGAGCAGAGGGAGAGCTCTTCTTTGGAGGAGGGTGTATTGGCTACTGCATTGGGACTTATCTGGCAGGGCAATGACAACTTGAGGTCTAGTTAGGCAGGTGATGAAGGTGAACGAGGTGTCCAAAACAAGATGGAAAGGATGTGTCTGCCAACTGAGGACAGCTCCTGAAGTCCAGTGGTGACCCTGAGCACTGCCAGAGCTAAGTGGGTGGATGGACAGAAGGTGTTGGGGAGTCTTTTGATGGTGAGTCTCTTTGCTTCCAGACTGTCTAGTGTGGATGCCTCTTGGGGATGAGCGGTGTGTGAGGCAGGCAGCTCCAGCCTGTGTCTCTATGGTGTGTGTTGCATCTGTGCACTGCTCTCAGCAGGTCTTGGTGTGGTTCTTGTTGTTTTTTTTTTCCTTTCTGGAACATAGAGCATCTTCTGTGTAACCGCATACACCAAGGACACCCACCCTGGTACACCTCCCGCACTACGCTATTCCAGCCCTTGCAGGTACACAGCACATACCTGCCTTGTGCTCTCCCACCCCTCCTCTCTCCATCCTCCCCGTCACCTCCCCTCTTTCCCCGCCATTCCCTGCTCTATCCCTTCCCTGTCCTCATCCGTGCCTACCTCTCCCCTACCCGCCTCCCTCCCCCTCAGCATGCACTACCTCCTTAAGAAGAAGGTTTAGGGTTAAGGGTTAGGGCTAGAGTTTACCACCTCCTGTCCTGTCTCCCTAGGACTGTGTGTGCTGCTCTGATGACCAAGCCCCTGAGCTGGGTCCCCTAGCAAGTGCAATAAGCTGCCAGGGTGTCTGTGCTGCAGGAGGGCAGGAGATTGCTCTGTGTGACATGAGTGGGTCTTCTTGGAGTACCCGGACGGGTCTCTTGAGTCCTCTGTGTGTCCTTTAGATGAGAGGCAGGTTGAGATCTCTGCTTCCTTCTGCCACTGTCTTTGATGGTCCATGGTGTGTGTGTGAGGAGGGGGCTGCTGTCCCAGCACCCCTGTGCTGTGGCGCTTTTGCCTTGCTCTGGGTTTCCTTAGAGCACTTTGCAGAGTGACACAGGGGTGTCTGGGCCAGCTGAAGGGCCTTTCACACTCACCCAGTGTGCTGTAGCACCACAAGCACCTTGAGGTGGGGGTTCCTGTTAAGTCAGGCACATCCATACTGACAGAGCCTTGTGGGTGGCCCCGCTTTGGGCTGGCCTAGGCTGTGCCCTCTGCGGGGTCTGTGCTGGGTGGTTTCTGAAAGCAGTGGTCCTGCATGCTGCTAGGCGTCGTGTTTGTTTTGCAGGAGATGTCCGGGCCCCTCTTTGGGTGAAGAAAGGAGGAATGAAGTTCTGGGGTGTTGCTGACACCCCTGTGATCATGCTCAGCCCTGGCACAGGTGAGGCAGCCGTACGGAGCGTGTAGCACAGGGACGCAGGGGTGAGTGAGGATCCTGGCAGGATCTGTTAGAACAGGCACTTTTTTCCCACACACACGAGGGAAGGCCTGGGGGCTCCTGAGGCTTTGGAGAGGCCTGGCATGTCCTGCAGTAAAGTGGGAGAGAGCTCATCTGCAGTGTGGCAGGAACAGAGCACAGGTCCACGTGTGCTGGAGGAGGCAGGGACTAGAGCCTGGTGTGTGTGAGCCATGGGGTTATTGCCAGGCTGCACTGCCAGGCTGTCGCCTGGGTTAGGGTAGGGCCTAACATTTGTGTGCCAGCTCTGCAGAAGCTGTTTCTTGTCTCTGTTTAAGCAGGGAAGCGTTGTGGCAAAATGTTGGCTGCAGTTAAGGCTGCCAAGCTCGGGTGCTCCTGGGTTCCCAGGGCACCTCTTAGCCTGCAAATGGCAGCACCTAAAAACCACGTGCAGGTAACGGCACCGCTCTGTAGGGAGTGGTGCTAGCTGCCTTGTGAAGGCTGCCGTTTACTGAGTGCCAAGGAGCCAGCGCTGCAGGCTGAGACAGGTTCCCTTGGCCTGGTTGAGGGGCGGCCTGTGCAAGGCCGGCCACAGTGACCCCTCTGCCCGGCTTGTGCCTGCCTTGCAGGAAGCAGGGCCTGGGCTGCCGGAGCATCTCAGCCCTCGCATCCCCCGTCCTCCCTCCTCTACTGCTCCACTGCCTCGTGCCCTTCAGCAGACAGCAGCCATCCCAGCAGATCCTCCCAGCTTGCTTCCGTGCAAACCCCCATGGCACCCAGGCCTTACTGCCCCAGCTCTCTCCCTGCCTGGGGCCCCCCACATGGCTCTGTGACTGGTGGGGAGGCAGAATCTGTGGCTTGTGCACTCAGCGTCACCTGTCACATTCCATGTACAGTCGCACCCACAGCAATCCCAGTGTGGCCTGTGCTGGGGTCCCAATGACACCTAAGTGTGCACAAGGACCAGTACCTGGGGTGCTCCTAGGCTGTGTTTTCAGCTCCATGCCCTGAGGCCAGGACAGGCCATTTAGTGTCCCCGGGGCAGGGCTGCAGCCACATGTGACCTGAGCAGAGGCCAGTGGGGAGCCAGGTCACACCACACACTGGGGACTAAGCTGCATTTTGCAGAGCAGCTCCCCACGGCCAAGGCCCTTGTTCTGGCACCTGGCCTCAGCTCCCATCATTGGCACCACCCCTTACCTGGGACCAACAACATTAAAATCCTTTTGATTCAGGAGCAAAAGAAGAAGAATTTCCCTCTTGGGTGCCTTTCAGAATATTTATTTCTATCATAGTTAATAGAACTAATAGAACAGCTAAAAACCAGGGAAAAATATCTGAAGAAATGGTAGGGGTCAGCTCATCGCTGGTAGAAGGTGAACGTGCAGCTGACAAATGGCCAGATGGATGATTGGCAGGACAGCTAGCAGATGAGCAAAAAAAAAAAAAGGCAAAGGCAGGACAGCATTCACAGATGGCAAATGTCCCCAAATCTGTGGCCATCTCCACAGCAGGTCTTTTAACGTCGTGGTGTCTCAGCTTGGCAGGACTCCTCCAAAGAAGACACACGGGTCCCTGCAGAAACAGCCAACATTTCTGGCGCTGTGGATCTCCTGAGTTTAATGCCAAACAGTTCAGTTTTGCCATCCAAGGAAGTCTCTAAGCTCACATTTAACTGGTACAAGGACAACGTTTACACCCAGCACCACCTCTGCTATGGACAGAATGAGGTGCTGAAGCGCCTTGCAAAGAGTTTAATTGAGGTGAGAATTGAGGAAAATTGAGAGAAACAGGCTGCTAATCAGATGGCATGAAGGCCACACGAGGAACAGGCATCAGCATCTGCAAAGCTGTAAGAAAGGCCCTGCTTGGGATTTCTAGAGCGCACAGGCTGATGCGAGCAGAGTTAAAGGGGAGGGAGGCTCCTTGGAAAATGCCCTGTAGTGCCAAGCTCCCTTTTGGGCACAGTTCAAAAAGAGTCCAGCCTTCGCTTTTTGAGTCCTGTAAAGGTTAATATGCTCCACGTCATGGGCCCAAGATGAAGAGATGGGCTCTCTGTCCTGCTGGCCAGTGTGTGAGTCAGCCCTCCAGCCTTGATGCCTTCCTACCATCTCTGAGATGCAGCCCAGCTCCTACATGTGCCAGTGGGTGTGCACGACAACAAGCCCCACGCCAAGAGTGGACACCATGAGGGCCACGGCTGCAGCGCGCACGGAGGGGTTTTGCCTCTGCACCAAGTGCAGCAGCTCCCGTGGGGTGGTGTTGGCGAGCTCCAGCGCGTAGCCCAGGCTCCAGGCGACGTCCGTGCTCCCGGGCTGCCAAAGGAGAGAGGGGCATCGTGAGGGCAGCTCTAGCACAGAGATGCCCCTAGCAGCACTGGGGCTCTGCGTGCCAGGCCTGGCACAGGCACAGCGCGTGTCCCCAAGCAGGAGGTCTCCACGAGCCTTGGCCACAGGGCTGAGCTGCACAGCTGCGTGTTAGCTGGGCACGGTGCTGCTGGACACCTGCCTGCGAGGGCATTGCCATGCTGGGCTGAGGTTGCTGCTTACCTTCCTCTGGATGATGATGTCGTTCCAGCTGGTCTCATTAATCTCAAGGAGGGTGAGGACGTAGTTGGCGTTGGTGCAATAGCTACGCAGTCGCCAGGGATTTTCCTCAGGGTAGCTAGAAGACAGCTGGGGGCGGGTGTGAGAAGGAAGGGAAGTTATTTGAGCTCCTAGCAATGATCTGGCAGCAGGCAATTGCCTTGCAGGTGCAATGGCCTGCTGAGCGCTGACTGCTGCATGAAGAAGGATGGCTCTGTAAGGCCCTTCATGCAAAGACATTTTGTTTTGGAGCCATGAGGGCAGCTCTGCCCAGGGGGATTGATTATTCCTTTGCAGCTTCCCCAGAGCCTCCCATGAGCCATTGTGGGAAACATACATCTTGCCAGCTCCTTGTGCAGAAATTCCGGATGCTGTTGCTGACAGTGAGCAGGGAGCGCTCCTTGGTCACGTTAAGGAATCTCAAGTCAAAGTAAAATTCGGAGAAGGCCTGAAAGGCAGGAAGGAGAAATGGTACCGAGTAAGAGAGGGGAAAGTGCTGCGGGGCAGCTGCTCTGGTCTCCCTTTGGTCAGCAAGGGCTGTCCGCAAGGAGAGCTCTCACCCTGCACACTGCTGCAAGCAGCTCTTCTTTTGCCCCTTGTGCACAGCTCTGCAAAGGGCTGGCAAGAGGCCTCTTAATGGGACCCCAAAGGTGCCCCTGAGCAGAACAGTGGCTTCTAAAGAGAGCGAGGGAAGGGAAGGGTGCGCATTTTCCTTACAAAGAAGTGCCCGCTCCCAGCGGGCTCGTAGGCACCGAGGAGGGTGCTCTCCTGGCTCTGGCCACATGTCGAGAAGTTCAACAGCTTGCGGATGACAGCCCGGCACCATTCGGCATGTCCATTGCCCTCCAGGGTCACTCTTCTGTCAGCAAGAGCTGTGTGGAAGTCATTCTGCATTATGTGGGGAGTGGTGTGCAAGGAAGACAGCCAGATGGTTTCTCGGTAGTCTTTTGGGTAGCAAGGATGTCCCACTTGTGTTCTGGAAGGCGACTCCTGGCAAAAGGAAAAAAGTAGGGAGGAGTTTGAATGAACCTATGGGCTCCTCTCACTTTCTCTGTGTCACCCCTCAGCTGAAAGCATGACCGGGTTAAGCAAGGTGTTGGCCGGTTCACTTTGGAATATCTCCAAGGATGGAAACTCCACAGGCTTTCGAGGCTCTATTTTGCTATTTAAGCAGCATTCTTGTGGAAGTGTTTTCCCTATGTCTGGCCAGAATGTCTCACTTTCCATTGTGTGCCAGGTGCCTCTTGCTCTGACACTTTGCACTTTTGGAAAGAGCCTGCCTCTGTCTTCTCTCTGCCCTCCCCTGAGGTAGCTGTTCCCGTTTCACCTTCTAATCTTTGCTGTGGTTGCTAGCATGAGGGTAGAATCTGATTAGCAGCCAGTTTCCCTCAATTTTCCTCAATTCTCACCTCAATTAAAGTCTTTGCCAGGCGCTTCAGCACCTCATTCTGTCCATAGCAGAGGTGTCTCTGGGTGTAAAGGTTGTCCTTGTACCAGTTAAATGTGAGCTTAGAGACTTCATTGGATGGCAAAAGTGAACTGTTTGGCATCAAACTCAGGAGATCCACAGCTCCAGAAGTGTTGGCCGTTTCCGCAGGGACCCATGTGTCTTCTTTGGAGGAGTCCTGCCAAGAGGAGACAGGACAGGAAAAGGAGCATGTCAGCCCTAAGTACTAGCTGCAAGCCTAATTCTCCTCCCAGTTTATGGCAGTGGTGGTTGTTTTTTGTTTTTTCTTTCTTAGCGGGGGTGAGGGCTGTGTTTGGCTTTTGCAGTCCTTGTCAGTGTTAGGTGGCATGGGGCTTTCTTCTCCGTGTCCACATGGCATGGAGGTGTGCCCTTATCTTTTAGCTGCAACACCCTCATCCTTGCTTTCTTGCAGGGAGATTGCTCTTTAGGCTATTCCAAGAATTTCTTCTCTGACATCATTCCTGAGGGGCAACGACCCAGACCTTCAGGAGGGTGCCCAAAGAGCAGCCCTTAATGCTCTTAATGAATAGATCCTCCCTAAGCTATGGCAGGCTACAGCATGGCCAAGCAGAGCAGCGACAGGACAGGGCCCTTCAAAGTGTGGCCTCAGTATGGGCATTTCTCCTGCCAGCTGAGACACCCTCTCATTCTCTCTGCTGAGGTCTATGCAGTGATGTCACCTCACACCAGCACTTTCCGCGGGGTTTAGAATAGCACCGACTCTGCTCCGTGAGACTCCAGATGGTTTGCATGTCCCTGAGAAAGCCTCCATCCCCCTCTGAGATCTCACTGAGCCTCTTTCAGCTTGTGTGCTCAGAGGCTCTTTCAGTGCCTCTGCCTTCTTTCTCCTGTCTGCATTTTGGCATGGCTAGAGAAGACCCATGCCTATGGCCTGCAAGGCACGTCCTACTGAGGCCCACTCACTCCAAAGCCCTAACATGGGCTCTTGTCTCAGAGCGTCTGTGCCACATGTCTGCTCTCTGCAGTGGTGCTCACCTTGTACATGGGTGCTCTGTGCTGCGTCACGAGGTACACGAGGGCAACCAGTAACTCCAATACCACTGCCCCCAGAAGAGCCCGGAGGAAGCGCTTCTTTTGAAGGACCATCGTGGTAGAGGAGCCTGCAAACGTCAACCCAGAAAGAGGAAAAATGTTTGGATGTGAAACGCTGGGAAGAGTGTTGATGAGTTAAAGCTGCAAGGAGGCCGTTCCCCAAAGCTGCCTCCAGGTTGGCCCTCTCCTAAGGAAGCTGCGGGTATCTCGAGTTCAATGGGCTCCTCTCACCTGCTCGCACTCTCAGTCCTGCGCGCTGCCCAGCACGCAGACACGGGCAGCCAGGGATGATGCCAGGATCACTTGCGAGCAACAGCGAAGACGGGGAACACCAGCTCACTGGTCCTCTTCGTCCGCTCGGTCGCTCTTGGATACCAGACTGTCAACAGAAACTCTGTGAAAGTTCTGGAATTTTGCGCTTTTCTAGGTTCCCTCACGAGGGCATTGAGCAGTTGCACTTTGTCGTGCCGACACCAATCGCCACTCTCCATATTGCCCTTAGGAATGTGTTAGCTCTTAAACAGGCAGCTTTGCCGTATCCACTGATTCCAATGAGAAGCAGGCTGGTGCTGGAAAAGGAGGGATGGCCGTGCAAGGAGGGTGCCAGGAGCCCTGAGCAGAGGCAGCAGCCCCCAGTGCCTCCAACTCCTTGCTGCAGCCAGAGCTCGTCTCTGAGCTGCTCCTGGTCCTTTTCAGCCCCACATCGTGAGGCCAGGACAGGCCATTTAGTGTCCCCAGGCCAGAGCTGGAGCCACATAGGAGCTGTGGGGAGCCAAGTCACACCACACACAGGCAACTAAATCCCTCGCTGTCAGCCCTGTCCTCCTCCTGGACCAGACCCCTTTCTGTCACAGCCTGGCTGAAGCAGATTCCCTGTGAAGGGACAATCCCCATCACATAGGGGAAATGTCCTCCCAGTGCTCAAGGCTCTCAAGAAAAGGAAGCCAATCGCTTGTTTTCTCAGCATCAGAGGATCCCACAGGGCTGGGACCATTATCCCCATGAACACGGTCCTGCCCTGCCCCAGAGCAGTGCCCAGGGACTCGGCCATCGTCGCGTTCTCTGCTTCACTGCTGGTGTCGTGTCGAGTGGGGAGACTGCCCCTGCCTGTGCCCTCAGACACCATCCCCCTGCCTAGAACCTCTCGGCCCGTCCCATTTCTGGAGGACACAAGCTCTAAGTCCAGCAGAGAGACAGAGTAACTTTGTGATGGGTCAGAGCGAGCAGCAGCAGCGATGGGTCACAGAGTTTGGAGGGATAGTCCGTGACTGCTGGGAGATGTTTCTTGCAACTATCATTGTCCTCCAACACAGTGTCAAAACAGAAAAGTGCTTCAAGACAGCAAAGTAACTCTCATATAGATGCTGGATCTAAAGTCCCAGGCATCCTCACAGCTAGAGCTAAATGACACTAAATGTAATTTGCAGACGACACCAAGCTGGGTAGAAGAATAGATCTGCTTGAGGGTAGGAAGGCTGTACGGAGGGGTCTGGACAGGCTGGATGAATGGGATGAGTCCAACCATATGAGGTTCAACAAGGCCAAGTTTCGGGTCCAGCACTTGAGTCACAATCACCTTCTGCAGCTCTCCAAGCTTGGGGCAGACTGACTGCAGAGCTGTTCAGGTCAGCCTAAGTGTAATCTACTTCACTGACTAATTTATTTGAGGGCAGGGCAGGAAGGCATGAGTTGTTTGGGCAGATCGCTTAGTAATTTTGTTTGTTCTTGGGGTCACCAGAGCCCTGGTACCAGAGAGTCAGTCTGTCCTGGTGCAGGTGAGCAGAGCAACAGCTGTACTCTGGAGGAGGGTTATTTTCCCGGCTGAGGTGGGAGTTGTCCATCATGGGGATGATGCCTTGAGCTCTGGATTGTCAGGTGCTGAAGGCGAATGGAGTGTCCGAAAGAAGAGTGAAGAGGATGTGTCTGCCAAGTGACGTCCTGTTGTGACCCCGAGCACTGGAAAAGCTATGCAGAGGGATGGAAGGTGTTGGGGTGTCGTGTGTGTGTGTCTGGTGTGTGTGCTAGTACATACCCTCGAGTGCAGATGCCTCTCCCAGGTCGGTGGTGTGTGAGGCAGGGTTTTGGGTGTTTCAGAAGAGGAAGTGCGGGTGCGCTAAGGCAGGCAGCTCCAGCCTGTATCTCTGTGGTGTGTGTGGTAGGTGCACTCTGTAGTTCAGGTCTTGAGGTTGACCTTGTCCTTTATGTTCCAGAATGCCTCCCACCCGGTGCAGCACTAGCGCTGTAGGCATCCTTTGTCTTTCTGCCGGGCCTGAGTAATCATCACTGTGAAGAGGATCCCAGCGTGTGCTGCGAAGGCAGCTAAGGGCAGTTCAGTCCCTCTGACTGTCTTGTGAGTTTTTGTGGTCCATCGTCTTCGCCACTGCTGTGGAGGCTTCATCAGTCTCTCTTTTCTCTTCGGAGGCCCGTCTTGTTTTGCACGTTCTCAACGTCCCTCCAGGGTTGTCTTTCCTGTATTGCATCATAGTATTATATCCCCCTTAAGGACTCTCTTTGCATGTCTTTCTCTGGCTTGGCTGTCCCCTTTCTGGCACAGGTGCCGGTATTTGAGTCTCTTCTGGTCTCGTGCCAGGCATCAGGGCTGCACAGTTCATATGTCACAGGACTTTGTAGTCCTCAGTATTTTCCATGTGGTATAAGTTCTTGCTGCGTAGAGCTTTCCTCTGTTTGCCTGATGTTGTTTGTGTGCGTGCCTGTCTGTTTGGGGCTGGAGCTCCCCGACTGTTGGAGTTGTGTGCAGTAGGTTATGGAGTGTGGCAGTGATGGCCTGGTGATTGTTGAGCATGTCTGTGCATAATGCACTTGATTTATTAATTTTTGGGGGACGGGGTGGGTTGGTGGGGCAGGTAGGTTTTGCATTGCTTTTCAAATGCAGGGGTCCGTGTCCTGACGGTCCCAAAAGAGAAGGCGTGAGAAAGGGTCCTTTCCTAAGAAGAAGATGAGGGAGGGAGTTGTTGGGGGTAAAGTGTTGTGGTCTGTGGGCTTTTTTGATGAGTTTTTGCTTTGTGCATGCAGGTGTTGAGTAATGTGGAGAGGGGGTTGCTGGGGTTCTGGAGGAGCGCGGCAAGGTGAGGGTCTTGCCTGTGAGAGCAAGCAGAGCCTAGGGTAGGGGCTTTGTGTCCCTGGTGCTGTGTCTCTTGCCCACCTCCCTTCTCCTCTTACAGGCCCTACGGCAGCTCTAGAGCTTGCAGCACATAGGCCGCTGTTCTGGATGCGCTAGCAGAAGAGGTCAAGGTGTTGTATTGGGGTATTACTGCAGTTGGGATGAATTTTTTGTCATCTCCTCAAGGTGTGCTCTTCTCTCGTCTTTTGTGTTTGTAGATTTTGTTGGATTTGGCCGAGAGGAGGCACTGCGTGAGCACAAGGAGCCCAAGCGGGTGAGATGGGGTGCCTGTGTGTGTGTGTTGGGTTTGTTTTGAGCGATGGGGTGCTGCCGTGCTGCATGTTGGTGATTTGCTTTTGCTCCGCTTTGTCAGGTGCTGAGCTGGCCCTTTCCAGTCACTACTGAGGATCCAAGGTGAGGTAGAATAACTGAGAGTAATGCTGTGTCCGTAGGTGTAGGACTCCTCATTCCTGCCTAGCAGAAGACTTAGTTGGTAATTTTGCTTGTTCTAAGTGTCACAAGTCCCCTCAGAGCCCTGATGCCAGAACGTGGTTGTGTCCCAGTGCAGGTGAGCAGAGGGAGAGCTCTTCTTTGGAGGAGGGTGTATTGGCTACTGCATTGGGACTTATCTGGCATGGCAATGACAACTTGAGGTCTAGTTAGGCAGGTGATGAGGGTGAACGAGGTGTCCAAAACAAGATGGAAAGGATGCGTCTGCCAACTGAGGACAGCTCCTGAAGTCCAGTGGTGACCCTGAGCACTGCCAGAGCTAAGTGGGTGGATGGACAGAAGGTGTTGGGGAGTCTTTTGATGGTGAGTCTCTTTGCTTCCAGACTGTCTAGTGTGGATGCCTCTTGGGGATGAGCGGTGTGTGAGGCAGGCAGCTCCAGCCTGTGTCTCTATGGTGTGTGTTGCATCTGTGCACTGCTCTCAGCAGGTCTTGGTGTGGTTCTTGTGGTTTTTTTTTTCCTTTCTGGAACATAGAGCATCTTCTGTGTAACCGCATACACCAAGGACACCCACCCTGGTACACCTCCCGCACTACGCTATTCCAGCCCTTGCATGTACACAGCACATACCTGCCTTGTGCTCTCCCACCCCTCCTCTCTCCATCCTCCCCGTCACCTCCCCTCTTTCCCCGCCATTCCCTGCTCTATCCCTTCCCTGTCCTCATCCGTGTCTACCTCTCCCCTACCCTCCTCCCTCCCCCTCAGCATGCACTACCTCCTTAAGAAGAAGGTTTAGGGTTAAGGGTTAGGGCTAGAGTTTACCACCTCCTGTCCTGTCTCCCTAGGACTGTGTGTGCTGCTCTGATGACCGAGCCCCTGAGCTGGGTCCCCTAGCAAGTGCAATAAGCTGCCAGGGTGTCTGTGCTGCAGGAGGGCAGGGGATTGCTCTGTGTGACATGAGTGGGTCTTCTTGGAGTACCCGGATGGGTCTCTTGAGTCCTCTGTGTGTCCTTTAGATGAGAGGCAGGTTCAGATCTCTGCTTCCTTCTGCCACTGTCTTTGATGGTCCATGGTGTGTGTGTGAGGAGGGGGCTGCTGTCCCAGCACCCCTGTGCTGTGGTGCTTTTGCCTTGCTCTGGGTTTTGTTAGAGCACTTTGCAGAGTGACACAGGGGTGTCTGGGCCAGCTGAAGGGCCTTTCAAACTCACCCAGTGTGCTGTAGCACCACAAGCACCTTGAGGTGGGGGTCCTGTTAAGTCAGGCACATCCGTACTGGCAGAGCCTTGTGGGTGGCCCCGCTTTGGGCTGGCCTAGGCTGTGCCCTCTGCGGGGTCTGTGCTGGGTGGTTTCTGAAAGCAGTGGTCCTGCATGCTGCTAGGCGTCGTGTTTGTTTTGCAGGAGATGTCCGGGCCCCTCTTTGGGTGAAGAAAGGAGGAATGAAGTTCTGGGGTGTTGCTGACACCCCTGTGATCATGCTCAGCCCTGGCACAGGTGAGGCAGCCGTACGGAGCGTGTAGCACAGGGACACAGGGGTGAGTGAGGATCCTGGCAGGATCTGTTAGAACAGGCACTTTTTTCCCACACACACGAGGGAAGGCCTGGGGGCTCCTGAGGCTTTGGAGAGGCCTGGCATGTCCTGCAGTAAAGTGGGAGAGAACTCATGTGCAGTGTGGCAGGAACAGAGCACAGGTCCACGTGTGCTGGAGGAGGCAGGGACTAGAGCCCAGTGTGTGTGAGCCTTGGGGTTATTGCCAGGCTGCACTGCCAGGCTGTCGCCTGGGTTAGGGTAGGGCCTAACATTTGTGTGCCAGCTCTGCAGAAGCTGTTTCTTGTCTCTGTTTAAGCAGGGAAGCGTTGTGGCAAAATGTTGGCTGCAGTTAAGGCTGCCAAGCTCGGGTGCTCCTGGGTTCCCAGGGCACCTCTTAGCCTGCAAATGGCAGCACCTAAAAACCACGTGCAGGTAACGGCACCGCTCTGTAGGGAGTGGTGCTAGCTGCCTTGTGAAGGCTGCCGTTTACTGAGTGCCAAGGAGCCAGCGCTGCAGGCTGAGACAGGTTCCCTTGGCCTGGTTGAGGGGCGGCCTGTGCAAGGCCGGCCACAGTGAGCCCTCTGCCCGGCTTGTGCCTGCCTTGCAGGAAGCAGGGCCTGGGCTGCCGGAGCATCTCAGCCCTCGCATCCCCCGTCCTCCCTCCTCTACTGCTCCACTGCCTCGTGCCCTTCAGCAGACAGCAGCCATCCCAGCAGATCCTCCCAACTTGCTTCCCTGCAAACCCCCATGGCACCCAGGCCTTACTGCCCCAGCTCTCTCCCTGCCTGGGGCCCCCCACATGGCTCTGTGACTGGTGGGGAGGCAGAATCTGTGGCTTGTGCACTCAGCGTGACCTGTCACATTCCATGTACAGTCCCACCCACAGCAGGAATCAACTCCCAGTGGCCTGTGCTGGGGTCCCAGTGACACCTAAGTGTGCACAAGGACCAGTACATGGGGTGCTCCTAGGCTGTGTTTTCAGCTCCATGCCCTGAGGCCAGGACAGGCCATTTAGTGTCCCCGGGGCAGGGCTGCAGCCACATGCGACCTGAGCAGAGGCCAGTGGGGAGCCAGGTCACACCACACACTGGGGACTAAGCTGCATTTTGCAGAGCACCTCCCCACGGCCAAGGCCCTTGTTCTGGCACCTGGCCTCAGCTCCCATCATTGGCACCACCCCTTACGTGGGACCAACAACATTAAAATCCTTTTGATTCAGGAGCAAAAGAAGAAGAATTTCCCTCTTGGGTGCCTTTCAGAATATTTATTTCTATCATAGTTAATAGAACTAATAGAACAGCTAAAAACCAGGGAAAAATATCTGAAGAAATGGTAGGGGTCAGCTCATCGCTGGTAGAAGGTGAACGTGCAGCTGACAAATGGCCAGATGGATGATTGGCAGGACAGCTAGCAGATGAGCAAAAAAAAAAAAGGCAAAGGCAGGACAGCATTCACAGATGGCAAATGTCCCCAAATCTGTGGCCATCTCCACAGCAGGTCTTTTAACGTCGTGGTGTCTCAGCTTGGCAGGACTCCTCCAAAGAAGACACACGGGTCCCTGCAGAAACAGCCAACATTTCTGGCGCTGTGGATCTCCTGAGTTTAATGCCAAACAGTTCAGTTTTGCCATCCAAGGAAGTCTCTAAGCTCACATTTAACTGGTACAAGGACAACGTTTACACCCAGCACCACCTCTGCTATGGACAGAATGAGGTGCTGAAGTGCCTTGCAAAGAGTTTAATTGAGGTGAGAATTGAGGAAAATTGAGAGAAACAGGCTGCTAATCAGATGGCATGAAGGCCACACGAGGAACAGGCATCAGCATCTGCAAAGCTGTAAGAAAGGCCCTGCTTGGGATTTCTAGAGCGCACAGGCTGATGCGAGCAGAGTTAAAGGGGAGGGAGGCTCCTTGGAAAATGCCCTGTAGTGCCAAGCTCCCTTTTGGGCACAGTTCAAAAAGAGTCCAGCCTTCGCTTTTTGAGTCCTGTAAAGGTTAATATGCTCCACGTCCTGGGCCCAAGATGAAGGGATGGGCTCTCTGTCCTGCTGGCCAGTGTGTGAGTCAGCCCTCCAGCCTTGACGCCTTCCTACCATCTCTGAGATGCAGCCCAGCTCCTACATGTGCCAGTGGGTGTGCACGACAACAAGCCCCACGCCAAGAGTGGACACCATGAGGGCCACGGCTGCAGCGCGCACGGAGGGGTTTTGCCTCTGCACCAAGTGCAGCAGCTCCCGTGGGATGGTGTTGGCGAGCTCCAGCGCGTAGCCCAGGCTCCAGGCGACGTCCGTGCTCCCGGGCTGCCAAAGGAGAGAGGGGCATCGTGAGGGCAGCTCTAGCACAGAGATGCCCCTAGCAGCACTGGGGCTCTGCGTGCCAGGCCTGGCACAGGCACAGCGCGTGTCCCCAAGCAGGAGGTCTCCACGAGCCTTGGCCACAGGGCTGAGCTGCACAGCTGCGTGTTAGCTGGGCACGGTGCTGCTGGACACCTGCCTGCGAGGGCATTGCCATGCTGGGCTGAGGTTGCTGCTTACCTTCCTCTGGATGATGATGTCGTTCCAGCTGGTCTCATTAATCTCAAGGAGGGTGAGGACGTAGTTGGCGTTGGTGCAATAGCTACGCAGTCGCCAGGGATTTTCCTCAGGGTAGCTAGAAGACAGCTGGGGGCGGGTGTGAGAAGGAAGGGAAGTTATTTGAGCTCCTAGCAATGATCTGGCAGCAGGCAATTGCCTTGCAGGTGCAATGGCCTGCTGAGCGCTGACTGCTGCATGAAGAAGGATGGCTCTGTAAGGCCCTTCATGCAAAGACATTTTGTGTGGACTGGGCAGGTGTTTTGGAGCCATGAGGGCAGCTCTGCCCAGGGGGATTGATTATTCCTTTGCAGCTTCCCCAGAGCCTCCCATGAGCCATTGTGGGAAACATACATCTTGCCAGCTCCTTGTGCAGAAATTCCGGATGCTGTTGCTGACAGTGAGCAGGGAGCGCTCCTTGGTCACGTTGAGGAATCTCAAGTCAAAGTAAAACTGGGAGAAGGCCTGAAAGGCAGGAAGGAGAAATGGTACCGAGTAAGAGAGGGGAAAGTGCTGCGGGGCAGCTGCTCTGGTCTCCCTTGAGTCAGCAAGGGCTGTCCGCAAGGAGAGCTCTCACCCTGCACACTGCTGCAAGCAGCTCTTCTTTTGCCCCTTGTGCACAGCTCTGCAAAGGGCTGGCAAGAGGCCTCTTAATGGGACCCCAAAGGTGCCCCTGAGCAGAACAGTGGCTTCTAAAGAGAGCGAGGGAAGGGAAGGGTGCGCATTTTCCTTACAAAGAAGTGCCCGCTCCCAGCGGGCTCGTAGGCACCGAGGAGGGTGCTCTCCTGGCTCTGGCCACATGTCGAGAAGTTCAACAGCTTGCGGATGACAGCCCGGCACCATTCGGCATGTCCATTGCCCTCCAGGGTCACTCTTCTGTCAGCAAGAGCTGTGTGGAAGTCATTCTGCATTATGTGGGGAGTGGTGTGCAAGGAAGACAGCCAGATGGTTTCTCGGTAGTCTTTTGGGTAGCAAGGATGTCCCACTTGTGTTCTGGAAGGCGACTCCTGGCAAAAGGAAAAAAGTAGGGAGGAGTTTGAATGAACCTATGGGCTCCTCTCACTTTCTCTGTGTCACCCCTCAGCTGAAAGCATGACCGGGTTAAGCAAGGTGTTGGCCGGTTCACTTTGGAATATCTCCAAGGATGGAAACTCCACAGGCTTTCGAGGCTCTATTCTGCTATTTAAGCAGCATTCTTGTGGAAGTGTTTTCCCTATGCCTGGCCAGAATGTCTCACTTTCCATCGTGTGCCAGGTGTCTCTTGCTCTGACACTTTGCACTTTTGGAAAGAGCCTGCCTCTGTCTTCTCTCTACCCTCCCCTGAGGTAGCTGTTCCCGTTTCACCTTCTAATCTTTGCTGTGGTTGCTAGCATGAGGGTAGAATCTGATTAGCAGCCAGTTTCCCTCAATTTTCCTCAATTCTCACCTCAATTAAAGTCTTTGCCAGGCGCTTCAGCACCTCATTCTGTCCATAGCAGAGGTGTCTCTGGGTGTAAAGGTTGTCCTTGTACCAGTTAAATGTGAGCTTAGAGACTTCATTGGATGGCAAAAGTGAACTGTTTGGCATCAAACTCAGGAGATCCACAGCTCCAGAAGTGTTGGCCGTTTCCACAGGGACCCATGTGTCTTCTTTGGAGGAGTCCTGCCAAGAGGAGACAGGACAGGAAAAGGAGCATGTCAGCCCTAAGTACTAGCTGCAAGCCTAATTCTCCTCCCAGTTTATGGCAGTGGTGGTTGTTTTTTGTTTTTTCTTTCTTAGCAGGAGTGAGGGCTGTGTTTGGCTTTTGCAGTCCTTGTCAGTGTTAGGTGGCATGGGGCTTTCTTCTCCGTGTCCACATGGCATGGAGGTGTGCCCTTATCTTTTAGCTGCAACACCCTCATCCTTGCTTTCTTGCAGGGAGATTGCTCTTTAGGCTATTCCAAGAATTTCTTCTCTGACATCGTTCCTGAGGGGCAACGACCCAGACCTTCAGGAGGGTGCCCAAAGAGCAGCCCTTAATGCTCTTAATGAATAGATCCTCCCTAAGCTATGGCAGGCTACAGCATGGCCAAGCAGAGCAGTGGCAGGACAGGGCCCTTCAAAGTGTGGCCTCAGTATGGGCATTTCTCCTGCCAGCTGAGACACCCTCTGATTCTCTCTGCTGAGGCCTATGCAGTGATGTCACCTCACACCAGCACTTTCCGCGGGGTTTAGAATAGCAGCGACTCTGCTCCGTGAGACTCCAGATGGTTTGCATGTCCCTGAGAAAGCCTCCATCCCCCTCTGAGGTCTCACTGAGCCTCTTTCAGCTTGTGTGCTCAGAGGCTCTTTCAGTGCCTCTGCCTTCTTTCTCCTGTCTGCATTTTGGCATGGCTAGAGAAGACCCATGCCTATGGCCTGCAAGGCACGTCCTACTGAGGCCCACTCACTCCAAAGCCCTAACATGGGCTCTTGTCTCAGAGCGTCTGTGCCACATGTCTGCTCTCTGCAGTGGTGCTCACCTTGTACATGGGTGCTCTGTGCTGCGTCACGAGGTACACGAGGGCAACCAGTAACCCCAATACCACTGCCCCCAGAAGAGCCCGAAGGAAGCGCTTCTTTTGAAGGACCATCGTGGTAGAGGAGCCTGCAAACGTCAACCCAGAAAGAGAAGAAATTTTTGGATCTGATACGCTGGGAAGAGCATTGATGAGTTAAAGCTGCAAGGAGGCCGTTCCCCAAAGCTGCCTCCAGGTTGGCCCTCTCCTAAGGAAGCTGCGGGTATCTCGAGTTCAATGGGCTCCTCTCACCTGCTCGCACTCTCAGTCCTGCGCGCTGCCCAGCACGCAGACACGGGCAGCCAGGGATGATGCCAGGATCACTTGCGAGCAACAGCGAAGACGGGGAACACCAGCTCACTGGTCCTCTTCGTCCGCTCGGTCGCTCGTGGATACCAGACTGTCAACAGAAACTGGGTGAAAGTTCTGGAATTTTGCGCTTTTCTAGGTTCCCTCACGAGGGCATTGAGCAGTTGCACTTTGTCGTGCCGACACCAATCGCCACTCTCCATATTGCCCTTAGGAATGTGTTAGCTCTTAAACAGGCAGCTTTGCCGTATCCACTGATTCCAATGAGAAGCAGGCTGGTGCTGGAAAAGGAGGGATGGCCGTGCAAGGAGGGTGCCAGGAGCCCTGAGCAGAGGCAGCAGCCCCCAGTGCCTCCAACTCTTTGCTGCAGCCAGAGCTCATCTCTGAGCTGCTCCTGGTCCTTTTCAGCCCCACATCGTGAGGCCAGGACAGGCCATTTAGTGTCCCCAGGCCAGAGCTGGAGCCACACAGGAGCTGTGGGGAGCCAAGTCACACCACACACAGGCAACTAAATCCCTCGCTGTCAGCCCTGTCCTCCTCCTGGACCAGACCCCTTTCTGTCACAGCCTGGCTGAAGCAGATTCCCTGTGAAGGGACAATCCCCATCACATAGGGGAAATGTCCTCCCAGTGCTCAAGGCTGTCAAGAAAAGGAAGCCAATCGCTTGTTTTCTCAGCATCAGAGGATCCCACAGGGCTGGGACCATTATCCCTATGGACACGGTCCTGCCCTGCCCCAGAGCAGTGCCCAGGGACTCGGCCATCGTCGCGTTCTCAGCTTCACTGCTGGTGTCGTGTCGAGTGGGGAGACTGCCCCTGCCTGTGCCCTCAGACACCATCCCCCTGCCTAGAACCTCTCGGCCCGTCCCATTTCTGGAGGACACAAGCTCTAAGCTACCAGAGTGGCTTCTCCACCTGTCCACTGTTGCTTGGCTGGAGCACTGGATGTGCCGCGTAGCCCCTACTGAACTCACTGGGACTCAACAGGGTCTCTCCTATGGGGTCACTACTTTGGGTGCGGCAGCTCCCCATGGCTTCTAAGGCCATCTTTCGATGGGCAGATTTCCCTGCTCCGCCTGTCCGGGTATCTCTCCCCGGCACCATGTTTGTCCTCACATATCAATGAACATGGAGAGCGGGTCGGTCACGTCCCAGAGGAGCACGGCAAGGTGAGCATCTGCCTGCGGGGAGAAGCAGAGCCTCTCGTGGGGAGGTTGTTGGGCTGGTGATGACCCTCTAGCCCATTTGCAGGCTACCTTCACATGCCCTGTGTCAGGCCAAGCGGTTGCGGTGTGTAGGGCATTGGTCCGGATGTGCTAGCCGAAGAGGTAAAGGTGTTGCAGTGTGGTATTGTTACAGCTGGGGGAATTTTTTTATATTCCCTCGAGGAGTATTCCTCTCTTGGTTTTTGTAGGTGTTGCTCAGGTTTTCTGAGAGGCGAAGCTGAGTGGACAGAAGAAGCATGAGCAGATAAGAGTGGCCACCTGAGTGTGTTTTTACTTTGCTCCTTTTGTGTAGTGAGGCATTGCCATCTTATTCTTATTTATTCTTATCTTTATCTTATTCTATTCTTATAGTTTATAACAATCTTAAAATTATATATCATAAACTTGACATAAAAACATAAGGCACAAAGAAGAAGGCGCATAGAAGGTAGGGGATGACAGGTAATACCGGGGTGTAGGAATAGGGTGTACCTTGGGATAACTTGGGGGTAGTACTGAGTGGATATATTCTTAAAGCAGTTATCGGTGTTCTACTAACATGATGTTAACCTTCTCTAGCAGATTTTTCAGAAACAGCATGAGCTTATTCAATATACAGGATCCAAAGATTAGTGTCATCATGATCATTGTGATCAGCCCTATCAAGGTGGATATCAGGGTGGTTAACGACGGCGAACCGGTGAACAAATTTTCGTACCAGCTGCGTTTGGAACAGGGTTTAATGGGTGCTATTTGGCAAGGTGTGGCACTGAAAACTGGTGGCCCTGTAGTTATTTTTGTACTAATTGCTCGAGATTGTTCGATCTGTTCAAGTACCCCATTTAAAGGGCTGGTGTGACTCTACCTGTCCCATAGTGACAAGCTGCAAAATTAAGATAACGCAAAGGCATCGCGGCCCCGTCTTGCGCAGGCTGTTTTGTTGTTTTCTGGATTCGGTCAGCGTGGAACTCACAGGCTCGGGCGGGACGCTTGTCACCGGGGCGTACGGGTTACGGGGGTGTCCGATGATCCGGCCCTGTGAACAGAAACTCACAATTTTCATTAGTTTTATTTTGAAGGTAACAGTCACCTGAATTGGGGTCAGATGCTCTTCCTTTGCAACATGCTTAATCATGTCTGCCCCTGCCGGTTTTTCTTTAATTCGGATGGGAATATTTTGGCTCTTAGATCTGTTTACGTTCTTTTTCTCCTTCCTTAAGTTTGAATCAGTTGTGAGCCACTCGTCCTGACTAGCGTCTGATCCGGAGTCGGAACTCGACTGACTGGTCACTTCCGGGCTCCGGTACGTTTCCGTTGGGCTCCGGCCCCGCCTACTTCCGTCCCGCCTACTTCCGTTGCGGGCGGGCTGTTCTCCCCCTCTTGGCTCGCCCCGCCTTCTCCCCGCGGAGGCGCCTTTTGTGAAATGGCCGCTCTGATCGGTTCTCGGCCCCTCACTCGGACCGCTCTGATCGGTTCTCGGCCCCTCACTCGGGCCGCTCTGATCGGTTCTCGGCCCCTCACTCGGACCGCTCTGATGGGTTCTCGGCCCCTCACTCGGGCCGCTCCGATCGGTTCTCGGCCCCTCACTCGGACCGCTCTGATCGGTTCTCGGCCCCTCACTCGGGCTTCCTCTCGGCCCCTCACTCGGGCTTCCCTCCCCTGTCCGGTTACTTCCATTGGTTCTCGGCCCCTCACTCGCGCCGGGGGCACCCTCGCCCGGCCCTTCCCCTTGCGGCTCGGCGCCATGTTGAGGGGCGTAGGGTGGTGGCCTGGCCCAGACGTCACCATGCTCTGACTTCTTTTCAGTGTTCCTAGCTTCCTCGGCTAGGTCGCTCCAAACAGATTTCGGCTGTTTCTGCTCCTCTGTAAGCGGGGCGGGGTTCGGGGATGGAGGGGATGTATCACCCTCTTGCAGACCTTTAGGCTCAGCAGAATTGCCATCATCTGGGGGGTGCAAAGTCTGTGCAGCTGCCCCGACTCCCATTTTCGGGGTGAGCAACAAACAGTCCCTTACTGCTACCCAGGTCTCCTGCTCTTTTCTAGCTTTCTGCAAGGCTTGTACAACTTTTCCCCAAGCCTTAAGGTTTTTCCCACAACCCGAAGACATCATCTCCTCGGCTAACGCCTTAGTACATTTGTCCCACACTTCAGGGACACGCTTCAGGGACTTCAGAATATCCACCGGCTGGTCTATAACCTTAATTTTTAAAAGCCTCGCAACAGCGAGAGTAAAATCTTTTGGCTTACAATCAATCCCCCAATGCTTATGTAATTGCGATACGACCTTCACGAGGGCTTCCATCCTCCTTGTTGCTCTGGTAGCGTCCTCTCCGCCGGGCTGGTCCACTCGCTCCGGCCGCCGTTCACCCGTCCAGGCGATGACTTCCCGGGTTTCGGCACCACTTGTTGCAGTTCAAGCGGCGCGGCGACCTGGCTCAGGAACAGCACGGCGACCCCGCCAGGCCGCTCGGACCATCAGCTCGCTGACACCAATGTGCTGGACGGCAAATGGCGTTTATTGATGGGTAACAAGGTGTTACATAGCTAGGTTTACAACATCACGTCCGTCTGCTTACATCATAAACTAAACGCCATGGGCTATTAGCTATTAGGGGCCCTATCTTTCCATACAGCACGATATCTTCCGGCCACCAGACCCTAACTATCTGCAACAGTGTGCAGTAGTTGTAGGATTTGTCATCCCTGCCTAGCATTGCCTGGCATTGCCAGGTTGCCTCTCGGTGATTTGCTTTTGCTCGACTTTGTGAGGTGCCGAGCAGGCCTTTTCCAGTCCCGACTGCGGATTTCAGGTGAGGTAGAATAGCTGAGTATAACGGTGTGTCAGTAGTTGTAGGATTTGTCATCCCTGCCTAGCAGAAGACTCGCTTAGTAATTTTGTTTGTTCTTGGGGCCACCAGAGCCCTGGTACCAGAGAGTCAGTCTGTCCTGGTGCAGGTGAGCAGAGCAACAGCTGTACTCTGGAGGAGGGTTATTTTCCCGGCTGAGGTGGGAGTTGTCCATCATGGGGATGATGGCTTGAGCTCTGGATTGTCAGGTGCTGAAGGCGAATGGAGTGTCCGAAAGAAGAGTGAAGAGGATGTGTCTGCCAAGTGACGTCCTGTTGTGACCCCGAGCACTGGAAAAGCTATGCAGAGGGATGGAAGGTTTTGGGGTGTCGTGTGTGTGTGTATGGTGTGTGTGCTAGTACATACCCTCGAGTGCGGATGCCTCTTCCAGGTCGGTGGTGTGTGAGGCAGGGTTTTGGGTGTTTCAGAAGAGGAAGTGCGGGTGCGCTAAGGCAGGCAGCTCCAGCCTGTATCTCTGTGGTGTGTGTGGTAGGTGCACTCTGTAGTTCAGGTCTTGAGGTTGACCTTGTCCTTTATGTTCCAGAATGCCTCCCACCCGGTGCAGCACTAGCGCTCTAGGCATCCTTTGTCTTTCTGCTGGACCTGAGTAATCATCACTGTGAAGAGGATCCCAGCGTGTGCTGCGAAGGCAGCTAAGGGCAGTTCAGTCCCTCTGACTGTCTTGTGACTTTTTGTGGTCCGTCGTCTTTGCCACCCTTGTCGAAGCTTCATCAGTCTCTCTGTTCTCTTCGGAGGCCCGTCTTGTTTTGCACGTTCTCAACATCCCTCCAGGGTTGTCTTTCCTGTATTGCATCATAGTATTATATCCCCCTTAAGGACTCTCTTTGCATGTCTTTCTCTGGCTTGGCTGTCCCCTTTCTGGCACAGGTGCCGGTATTTGAGTCTCTTCTGGTCTCGTGCCGACCATCAGGGCTGCACAGTTCATATGTCACAGGACTTTGTAGTCCTCAGTATTTTCCATGTGGTATAAGTTCTTGCTGCGTAGAGCTTTCCTCTGTTTGCCTGATGTTGTTTGTGTGCGTGCCTGTCTGTTTGGGGCTGGAGCTCCCTGACTGTTGGAGTTGTGTGCAGTAGGTTATGGAGTGTGGCAGTGATGGCCTGGTGATTGTTGAGCATGTCTGTGCATAATGCACTTGATTTATTAATTTTTGGGGGACGGGGTGGGTTGGTGGGGCAGGTAGGTTTTGCATTGCTTTTCAACTGCAGGGGGCCGTGTCCTGACGGTCCCAAAAGAGAAGGCGTGAGAAAGGGTCCTTTCCTAAGAAGAAGATGAGCGAGGGAGTTGTTGGGGGTAAAGTGTTGTGGTCTGTGGGCTTTTTTGATGAGTTTTTGCTTTGTGCATGCAGGTGTTGAGTAATGTGGAGAGGGGGTTGCTGGGGTTCTGGAGGAGCGCGGCAAGGTGAGGGTCTTGCCTGTGAGAGCAAGCAGAGCCTAGGGTAGGGGCATTGTGTCCCTGGTGCTGTGTCTCTTGCCCACCTCCCTTCTCCTCTTACAGGCCCTACGGCAGCTCTAGAGCTTGCAGCACATAGGCCGCTGTTCTGGATGGGCTAGCAGAAGAGGTCAAGGTGTTGTAATGGGGTATTATTGCAGTTGGGATGTATTTTTTGTCATCTCCTCAAGGTGTGCTCTTCTCTCGTCTTTTGTGTTTGTAGATTTTGTTGGATTTGGCGGAGAGGAGGCACTGCGTGAGCACAAGGAGCCCAAGCGGGTGAGATGGGGTGCCTGTGTGTGTGTGTTGGGTTTGTTTTGAGCGATGGGGTGCTGCCGTGCTGCATGTTGGTGATTTGCTTTTGCTCCGCTTTGTCAGGTGCTGAGCTGGCCCTTTCCAGTCACTACTGAGGATCCAAGGTGAGGTAGAATAACTGAGAGTAATGCTGTGTCCGTAGGTGTAGGACTCCTCATTCCTGCCTAGCAGAAGACTTAGTTGGTAATTTTGCTTGTTCTAAGTGTCACAAGTCCCCTCAGAGCCCTGATGCCAGAACGTGGTTGTGTCCCAGTGCAGGTGAGCAGAGGGAGAGCTCTTCTTTGGAGGAGGGTGTATTGGCTACTGCATTGGGACTTATCTGGCATGGCAATGACAACTTGAGGTCTAGTTAGGCAGGTGATGAGGGTGAACGAGGTGTCCAAAACAAGATGGAAAGGATGTGTCTGCCAACTGAGGACAGCTCCTGAAGTCCAGTGGTGACCCTGAGCACTGCCAGAGCTAAGTTGGTGGATGGACAGAAGGTGTTGGGGAGTCTTTTGATGGTGAGTCTGTTTGCTTCCAGACTGTCTAGTGTGGATGCCTCTTGGGGATGAGCGGTGTGTGAGGCAGGCAGCTCCAGCCTGTGTCTCTATGGTGTGTGTTGCATCTGTGCACTGCTCTCAGCAGGTCTTGGTGTGGTTCTTGTGGTTTTTTTTTTTTTCCTTTCTGGAACATAGAGCATCTTCTGTGTAACCGCATACACCAAGGACACCCACCCTGGTACACCTCCCGCACTACGCTATTCCAGCCCTTGCATGTACACAGCACATACCTGCCTTGTGCTCTCCCACCCCTCCTCTCTCCATCCTCCCCGTCACCTCCCCTCTTTCCCCGCCATTCCCTGCTCTATCCCTTCCCTGTCCTCATCCGTGTCTACCTCTCCCCTACCCGCCTCCCTCCCCCTCAGCATGCACTACCTCCTTAAGAAGAAGGTTTAGGGTTAAGGGTTAGGGCTAGAGTTTACCACCTCCTGTCCTGTCTCCCTAGGACTGTGTGTGCTGCTCTGATGACCGAGCCCCTGAGCTGGGTCCCCTAGCAAGTGCAATAAGCTGCCAGGGTGTCTGTGCTGCAGGAGGGCAGGGGATTGCTCTGTGTGACATGAGTGGGTCTTCTTGGAGTACCCGGACGGGTCTCTTGAGTCCTCTGTGTGTCTTTTAGATGAGAGGCAGGTTGAGATCTCTGCTTCCTTCTGCCACTGTCTTTGATGGTCCATGGTGTGTGTGTGAGGAGGGGGCTGCTGTCCCAGCACCCCTGTGCTGTGGCGCTTTTGCCTTGCTCTGGGTTTCGTTAGAGCACTTTGCAGAGTGACACAGGGGTGTCTGGGCCAGCTGAAGGGCCTTTCACACTCACCCAGTGTGCTGTAGCACCACAAGCACCTTGAGGTGGGGGTCCTGTTAAGTCAGGCACATCCATACTGGCAGAGCCTTGTGGGTGGCCCCGCTTTGGGCTGGCCTAGGCTGTGCCCTTTGCGGGGTCTGTGCTGGGTGGTTTCTGAAAGCAGTGGTCCTGCATGCTGCTAGGCGTCGTGTTTGTTTTGCAGGAGATGTCCGGGCCCCTCTTTGGGTGAAGAAAGGAAGAATGAAGTTCTGGGGTGTTGCTGACACCCCTGTGATCATGCTCAGCCCTGGCACAGGTGAGGCAGCCGTACGGAGCGTGTAGCACAGGGACACAGGGGTGAGTGAGGATCCTGGCAGGATCTTTTAGAACAGGCACTTTTTTCCCCCACACACGAGGGAAGGCCTGGGGGCTCCTGAGGCTTTGGAGAGGCCTGGCATGTCCTGCAGTAAAGTGGGAGAGAACTCATCTGCAGTGTGGTAGGAACAGAGCACAGGTCCACGTGTGCTGGAGGAGGCAGGGACTAGAGCCCGGTGTGTGTGAGCCATGGGGTTATTGCCAGGCTGCACTGCCAGGCTGTCGCCTGGGTTAGGGTAGGGCCTAACATTTGTGTGCCAGCTCTGCAGAAGCTGTTTCTTGTCTCTGTTTAAGCAGGGAAGCGTTGTGGCAAAATGTTGGCTGCAGTTAAGGCTGCCAAGCTCGGGTGCTCCTGGGTTCCCAGGGCACCTCTTAGCCTGCAAATGGCAGCACCTAACAACCACGGGCAGGTAACGGCACCGCTCTGTAGGGAGTGGTGCTAGCTGCCTTGTGAAGGCTGCCGTTTACTGAGTGCCAAGGAGCCAGCGCTGCAGGCTGAGACAGGTTCCCTTGGCCTGGTTGAGGGGCGGCCTGTGCAAGGCCGGCCACAGTGACCCCTCTGCCCGGCTTGTGCCTGCCTTGCAGGAAGCAGGGCCTGGGCTGCCGGAGCATCTCAGCCCTCGCATCCCCCGTCCTCCCTCCTCTACTGCTCCACTGCCTCGTGCCCTTCAGCAGACAGCAGCCATCCCAGCAGATCCTCCCAACTTGCTTCCCTGCAAACCCCCATGGCACCCAGGCCTTACTGCCCCAGCTCTCTCCCTGCCTGGGGCCCCCCACATGGCTCTGTGACTGGTGGGGAGGCAGAATCTGTGGCTTGTGCACTCAGCGTGACCTGTCACATTCCATGTACAGTCGCACCCACAGCAGTCCCAGTGTGGCCTGTGCTGGGGTCCCAGTGACACCTAAGTGTGCACAAGGACCAGTACATGGGGTGCTCCTAGGCTGTGTTTTCAGCTCCATGCCCTGAGGCCAGGACAGGCCATTTAGTGTCCCCGGGGCAGCGCTGCAGCCACATGCGACCTGAGCAGAGGCCAGTGGGGAGCCAGGTCACACCACACACTGGGGACTAAGCTGCATTTTGCAGAGCAGCTCCCCACGGCCAAGGCCCTTGTTCTGGCACCTGGCCTCAGCTCCCATCATTGGCACCACCCTTACCTGGGACCAACAACATTAAAATCCTTTTGATTCAGGAGCAAAAGAAGAAGAATTTCCCTCTTGGGTGCCTTTCAGAATATTTATTTCTATCATAGTTAATAGAACTAATAGAACAGCTAAAAACCAGGGAAAAATATCTGAAGAAATGGTAGGGGTCAGCTCATCGCTGGTAGAAGGTGAACGTGCAGCTGACAAATGGCCAGATGGATGATTGGCAGGACAGCTAGCAGATGAGCAAAAAAAAAAGGCAAAGGCAGGACAGCATTCACAGATGGCAAATGTCCCCAAATCTGTGGCCATCTCCACAGCAGGTCTTTTAACGTCGTGGTGTCTCAGCTTGGCAGGACTCCTCCAAAGAGGACACACGGGTCCCTGCAGAAACGGCCAACACTTCTGGCGCTGTGGATCTCCTGAGTTTAATGCCAAACAGTTCAGTTTTGCCATCCAAGGAAGTCTCTAAGCTCACATTTAACTGGTACAAGGACAACGTTTACACCCAGCACCACCTCTGCTATGGACAGAATGAGGTGCTGAAGCGCCTTGCGCTTTAATTGAGCGCAATTGAGTTTACTTGAGGTGAGAATTGAGGAAAATTGAGAGAAACAGGCTGCTAATCAGATGGCATGAAGGCCACACGAGGAACAGGCATCAGCATCTGCAAAGCTGTAAGAAAGGCCCTGCTTGGGATTTCTAGAGCGCACAGGCTGATGCGAGCAGAGTTAAAGGGGAGGGAGGCTCCTTGGAAAATGCCCTGTAGTGCCAAGCTCCCTTTTGGGCACAGTTCAAAAAGAGTCCAGCCTTCGCTTTTTGAGTGCTGTAAAGGTTAATATGCTCCACGTCATGGGCCCAAGATGAAGGGATGGGCTCTCTGTCCTGCTGGCCAGTGTGTGAGTCAGCCCTCCAGCCTTGACGCCTTCCTACCATCTCTGAGATGCAGCCCAGCTCCTACATGTGCCAGTGGGTGTGCACGACAACAAGCCCCACGCCAAGAGTGGACACCATGAGGGCCACGGCTGCAGCGCGCACGGAGGGGTTTTGCCTCTGCACCAAGTGCAGCAGCTCCCGTGGGATGGTGTTGGCGAGCTCCAGCGCGTAGCCCAGGCTCCAGGCGACGTCCGTGCTCCCGGGCTGCCAAAGGAGAGAGGGGCATCGTGAGGGCAGCTCTAGCACAGAGATGCCCCTAGCAGCAGTGGGGCTCTGCGTGCCAGGCCTGGCACAGGTACAGCGCGTGTCCCCAAGCAGGAGGTCTCCACGAGCCTTGGCCACAGGGCTGAGCTGCACAGCTGCGTGTTAGCTGGGCACGGTGCTGCTGGACACCTGCCTGCGAGGGCATTGCCATGCTGGGCTGAGGTTGCTGCTTACCTTCCTCTGGATGATGATGTCGTTCCAGCTGGTCTCATTAATCTCAAGGAGGGTGAGGACGTAGTTGGCGTTGGTGCAATAGCTACGCAGTCGCCAGGGATTTTCCTCAGGGTAGCTAGAAGACAGCTGGGGGCGGGTGTGAGAAGGAAGGGAAGCTATTTGAGCTCCTAGCAATGATCTGGCAGCAGGCAATTGCCTTGCAGGTGCAATGGCCTGCTGAGCGCTGACTGCTGCATGAAGAAGGATGGCTCTGTAAGGCCCTTCATGCAAAGACATTTTGTGTGGACTGGGCAGGTGTTTTGGAGCCATGAGGGCAGCTCTGCCCAGGGGGATTGATTATTCCTTTGCAGCTTCCCCAGAGCCTCCCATGAGCCATTGTGGGAAACATACATCTTGCCAGCTCCTTGTGCAGAAATTCCAGATGCTGTTGCTGACAGTGAGCAGGGAGCGCTCCTTGGTCACGTTAAGGAATCTCAAGTCAAAGTAAAATTCGGAGAAGGCCTGAAAGGCAGGAAGGAGAAATGGTACCGAGTAAGAGAGGGGAAAGTGCTGCGGGGCAGCTGCTCTGGTCTCCCTTGAGTCAGCAAGGGCTGTCCGCAAGGAGAGCTCTCACCCTGCACACTGCTACAAGCAGCTCTTCTTTTGCCCCTTGTGCACAGCTCTGCAAAGGGCTGGCAAGAGGCCTCTTAATGGGACCCCAAAGGTGCCCCTGAGCAGAACAGTGGCTTCTAAAGAGAGCGAGGGAAGGGAAGGGTGCGCATTTTCCTTACAAAGAAGTGCCCGCTCCCAGCGGGCTCGTAGGCACCGAGGAGGGTGCTCTCCTGGCTCTGGCCACATGTCGAGAAGTTCAACAGCTTGCGGATGACAGCCCGGCACCATTCGGCATGTCCATTGCCCTCCAGGGTCACTCTTCTGTCAGCAAGAGCTGTGTGGAAGTCATTCTGCATTATGTGGGGAGTGGTGTGCAAGGAAGACAGCCAGATGGTTTCTCGGTAGTCTTTTGGGTAGCAAGGATGTCCCACTTGTGTTCTGGAAGGCGACTCCTGGCAAAAGGAAAAAAGTAGGGAGGAGTTTGAATGAACCTATGGGCTCCTCTCACTTTCTCTGTGTCACCCCTCAGCTGAAAGCATGACTGGGTTAAGCAAGGTGTTGGCCGGTTCACTTTGGAATATCTCCAAGGATGGAGACTCCACAGGCTTTCGAGGCTCTATTCTGCTATTTAAGCAGCATTCTTGTGGAAGTGTTTTCCCTATGTCTGGCCAGAATGTCTCACTTTCCATCGTGTGCCAGGTGTCTCTTGCTCTGACACTTTGCACTTTTGGAAAGAGCCTGCCTCTGTCTTCTCTCTCCTCTCCCCTGAGGTAGCTGTTCCCGTTTCACCTTCTAATCTTTGCTGTGGTTGCTAGCATGAGGGTAGAATCTGATTAGCAGCCAGTTTCCCTCAATTTTCCTCAATTCTCACCTCAATTAAAGTCTTTGCCAGACGCTTCAGCACCTCATTCTGTCCATAGCAGAGGTGTCTCTGGGTGTAAAGGTTGTCCTTGTACCAGTTAAATGTGAGCTTAGAGACTTCATTGGATGGCAAAAGTGAACTGTTTGGCATCAAACTCAGGAGATCCACAGCTCCAGAACTGTTGGCTGTTTCCGCAGGGACCCATGTGTCTTCTTTGGAGGAGTCCTGCCAAGAGGAGACAGGACAGGAAAAGGAGCATGTCAGCCCTAAGTACTAGCTGCAAGCCTAATTCTCCTCCCAGATTATGGCAGTGGTGGTTGTTCTTTGTTTTTTCTTTCTTAGCGGGGGTGAGGGCTGTGTTTGGCTTTTGCAGTCCTTGTCAGTGTTAGGTGGCATGGGGCTTTCTTCTCCGTGTCCACATGGCATGGAGGTGTGCCCTTATCTTTTAGCTGCAACACCCTCATCCTTGCTTTCTTGCAGGGAGATTGCTCTTTAGGCTATTCCAAGAATTTCTTCTCTGACATCATTCCTGAGGGGCAACGACCCAGACCTTCAGGAGGGTGCCCAAAGAGCAGCCCTTAATGCTCTTAATGAATAGATCCTCCCTAAGCTATGGCAGGCTACAGCATGGCCAAGCAGAGCAGTGACAGGACAGGGCCCTTCAAAGTGTGGCCTCAGTATGGGCATTTCTCCTGCCAGCTGAGACACCCTCTGATTCTCTCTGCTGAGGCCTATGCAGTGATGTCACCTCACACCAGCACTTTCCGCGGGGTTTAGAATAGCACCGACTCTGCTCCGTGAGACTCCAGATGGTTTGCATGTCCCTGAGAAAGCCTCCATCCCCCTCAGAGATCTCACTGAGCCTCTTTTAGCTTGTGTGCTCAGAGGCTCTTTCAGTGCCTCTGCCTTCTTTCTCCTGTCTGCATTTTGGCATGGCTAGAGAAGACCCATGCCTATGGCCTGCAAGGCACGTCCTACTGAGGCCCACTCACTCCAAAGCCCTAACATGGGCTCTTGTCTCAGAGCGTCTGTGCCACGTCTACTCTCTGCAGTGGTGCTCACCTTGTACATGGGTGCTCTGTGCTGCGTCACGAGGTACACGAGGGCAACCAGTAACTCCAATACCACTGCCCCCAGAAGAGCCCGGAGGAAGCGCTTCTTTTGAAGGACCATCGTGGTAGAGGAGCCTGCAAACGTCAACCCAGAAAGAGGAGAAATGTTTGGATGTGAAACGCTGGGAAGAGTGTTGATGAGTTAAAGCTGCAAGGAGGCCGTTCCCCAAAGCTGCCTCCAGGTTGGCCCTCTCCTAAGGAAGCTGCGGGTATCTCGAGTTCAATGGGCTCCTCTCACCTGCTCGCACTCTCAGTCCTGCGCGCTGCCCAGCACGCAGACACGGGCAGCCAGGGATGATGCCAGGATCACTTGCGAGCAACAGCGAAGACGGGGAACACCAGCTCACTGGTCCTCTTCGTCCGCTCGGTCGCTCGTGGATACCTGACTGTCAACAGAAACTGGGTGAAAGTTCTGGAATTTTGCGCTTTTCTAGGTTCCCTCACGAGGGCATTGAGCAGTTGCACTTTGTCGTGCCGACACCAATCACCACTCTCCATATTGCCCTTAGGAATGTGTTAGCTCTTAAACAGGCAGCTTTGCCGTATCCACTGATTCCAATGAGAAGCAGGCTGGTGCTGGAAAAGGAGGGATGGCCGTGCAAGGAGGGTGCCAGGAGCCCTGAGCAGAGGCAGCAGCCCCCAGTGCCTCCAACTCCTTGCTGCAGCCAGAGCTCGTCTCTGAGCTGCTGGTGGGCCTTTTCAACCCCACATCGTGAGGCCAGGACAGGCCATTTAGTGTCCCCAGGCCAGAGCTGGAGCCACATAGGAGCTGTGGGGAGCCAAGTCACACCACACACAGGCAACTAAATCCCTCGCTGTCAGCCCTGTCCTCCTCCTGGACCAGACCCCTTTCTGTCACAGCCTGGCTGAAGCAGATTCCCTGTGAAGGGACAATCCCCATCACATAGGGGAAATGTCCTCCCAGTGCTCAAGGCTGTCAAGAAAAGGAAGCCAATCGCTTGTTTTCTCAGCATCAGAGGATCCCACAGGGCTGGGACCATTATCCCCATGGACACGGTCCTACCCTGCCCCAGAGCAGTGCCCAGGGACTCGTCCATCGTCGCGTTCTCAGCTTCACTGCTGGTGTCGTGTCGAGTGGGGAGACTGCCCCTGCCTGTGCCCTCAGACACCATCCCGCTGCCTAGAACCTCTCGGCCCGTCCCATTTCTGGAGGACACAAGCTCTAAGTCCAGCAGAGAGACAGAGTAACTTTGTGATGGGTCAGAGCGAGCAGCAGCAGCGATGGGTCACAGAGTTTGGAGGGATAGTCCGTGACTGCTGGGAGATGTTTCTTGCAACCATCATTGTCCTCCAACACAGTGTCAAAGCACAAAAGTGCTTCAAGACAGCAAAGTAACTCTCATATAGATGCTGGATCTAAAGTCCCAGGCATCCTCACAGCTAGAGCTAAATGACACTTAGTGTAATTTGCAGACGACACCAAGCTGGGTAGAAGAATAGATCTGCTTGAGGGTAGGAAGGCTGTACGGAGGGGTCTGGACAGGCTGGATGAATGGGATGAGTCCAACCATATGAGGTTCAACAAGGCCAAGTTTCGGGTCCAGCACTTGAGTCACAATCACCTTCTGCAGCTCTCCAAGCTTGGGGCAGACTGACTGCAGAGCTGTTCAGGTCAGCCTAAGTGTAATCTACTTCACTGACTAATTTATTTGAGGGCAGGGCAGGAAGGCATGAGTTGTTTGGGCAGATCGCTTAGTAATTTTGTTTGTTCTTGGGGTCACCAGAGCCCTGGTACCAGAGAGTCAGTCTGTCCTGGTGCAGGTGAGCAGAGCAACAGCTGTACTCTGGAGGAGGGTTATTTTCCCGGCTGAGGTGGGAGTTGTCCATCATGGGGATGATGGCTTGAGCTCTGGATTGTCAGGTGGTGAAGGCGAATGGAGTGTCCGAAAGAAGAGTGAAGAGGATGTGTCTGCCAAGTGACGTCCTGTTGTGACCCCGAGCACTGGAAAAGCTATGCAGAGGGATGGAAGGTGTTGGGGTGTCGTGTGTGTGTGTCTGGTGTGTGTGCTAGTACATACCCTCGAGTGCAGATGCCTCTCCCAGGTCGGTGGTGTGTGAGGCAGGGTTTTGGGTGTTTCAGAAGAGGAAGTGCGGGTGCGCTAAGGCAGGCAGCTCCAGCCTGTATCTCTGTGGTGTGTGTGGTAGGTGCACTCTGTAGTTCAGGTCTTGAGGTTGACCTTGTCCTTTATGTTCCAGAATGCCTCCCACCCGGTGCAGCACTAGCGCTCTAGGCATCCTTTGTCTTTCTGCCGGGCCTGAGTAATCATCACTGTGAAGAGGATCCCAGCGTGTGCTGCGAAGGCAGCTAAGGGCAGTTCAGTCCCTCTGACTGTCTTGTGAGTTTTTGTGGTCCATCGTCTTCGCCACTGCTGTGGAGGCTTCATCAGTCTCTCTTTTCTCTTCGGAGGCCCGTCTTGTTTTGCACGTTCTCAACGTCCCTCCAGGGTTGTCTTTCCTGTATTGCATCATAGTATTATATCCCCCTTAAGGACTCTCTTTGCATGTCTTTCTCTGGCTTGGCTGTCCCCGTTCTGGCACAGGTGCCGGTATTTGAGTCTCTTCTGGTCTCGTGCCAGGCATCAGGGCTGCACAGTTCATATGTCACAGGACTTTGTAGTCCTCAGTATTTTCCATGTGGTATAAGTTCTTGCTGCGTAGAGCTTTCCTCTGTTTGCCTGATGTTGTTTGTGTGCGTGCCTGTCTGTTTGGGGCTGGAGCTCCCTGACTGTTGGAGTTGTGTGCAGTAGGTTATGGAGTGTGGCAGTGATGGCCTGGTGATTGTTGAGCATGTCTGTGCATAATGCACTTGATTTATTAATTTTTGGGGGACGGGGTGGGTTGGTGGGGCAGGTAGGTTTTGCATTGCTTTTCAACTGCAGGGGTCCGTGTCCTGACGGTCCCAAAAGAGAAGGCGTGAGAAAGGGTCCTTTCCTAAGAAGAAGATGAGGGAGGGAGTTGTTGGGGGTAAAGTGTTGTGGTCTGTGGGCTTTTTTGATGAGTTTTTGCTTTGTTCATGCAGGTGTTGAGTAATGTGGAGAGGGGGGTGCTGGGGTTCTGGAGGAGCGCGGCAAGGTGAGGGTCTTGCCTGTGAGAGCAAGCAGAGCCTAGGGTAGGGGCATTGTGTCCCTGGTGCTGTGTCTCTTGCCCACCTCCCTTCTCCTCTTACAGGCCCTACGGCAGCTCTAGAGCTTGCAGCACATAGGCCGCTGTTCTGGATGGGCTAGCAGAAGAGGTCAAGGTGTTGTATTGGGGTATTACTGCAGTTGGGATGAATTTTTTGTCATCTCCTCAAGGTGTGCTCTTCTCTCGTCTTTTGTGTTTGTAGATTTTGTTGGATTTGGCGGAGAGGAGGCACTGCGTGAGCACAAGGAGCCCAAGCGGGTGAGATGGGGTGCCTGTGTGTGTGTGTTGGGTTTGTTTTGAGCGATGGGGTGCTGCCGTGCTGCATGTTGGTGATTTGCTTTTGCTCCGCTTTGTCAGGTGCTGAGCTGGCCCTTTCTGTCCTATCTCCCTAGGACTGTGTGTGCTGCTCTGATGACCGAGCCCCTGAGCTGGGTCCCCTAGCAAGTGCAATAAGCTGCCAGGGTGTCTGTGCTGCAGGAGGGCAGGGGATTGCTCTGTGTGACATGAGTGGGTCTTCTTGGAGTACCCGGACGGGTCTCTTGAGTCCTCTGTGTGTCCTTTAGATGAGAGGCAGGTTGAGATCTCTGCTTCCTTCTGCCACTGTCTTTGATGGTCCATGGTGTGTGTGTGAGGAGGGGGCTGCTGTCCCAGCACCCCTGTGCTGTGGCGCTTTTGCCTTGCTCTGGGTTTCCTTAGAGCACTTTGCAGAGTGACACAGGGGTGTCTGGGCCAGCTGAAGGGCCTTTCACACTCACCCAGTGTGCTGTAGCACCACGAGCACCTTGAGGTGGGGGTTCCTGTTAAGTCAGGCACATCCATACTGGCAGAGCCTTGTGGGTGGCCCCGCTTTGGGCTGGCCTAGGCTGTGCCCTCTGCGGGGTCTGTGCTGGGTGGTTTCTGAAAGCAGTGGTCCTGCATGCTGCTAGGCGTCGTGTTTGTTTTGCAGGAGATGTCCGGGCCCCTCTTTGGGTGAAGAAAGGAGGAATGAAGTTCTGGGGTGTTGCTGACACCCCTGTGATCATGCTCAGCCCTGGCACAGGTGAGGCAGCCGTACGGAGCGTGTAGCACAGGGACGCAGGGGTGAGTGAGGATCCTGGCAGGATCTGTTAGAACAGGCACTTTTTTCCCCCACACACGAGGGAAGGCCTGGGGGCTCCTGAGGCTTTGGAGAGGCCTGGCATATCCTGCAGTAAAGTGGGAGAGAACTCATGTGCAGTGTGGCAGGAACAGAGCACAGGTCCACGTGTGCTGGAGGAGGCAGGGACTAGAGCCCAGTGTGTGTGAGCCATGGGGTTATTGCCAGGCTGCACTGCCAGACTGTCGCCTGGGTTAGGGTAGGGCCTAACATTTGTGTGCCAGGTCTGCAGAAGCTGTTTCTTGTCTCTGTTTAAGCAGGGAAGCGTTGTGGCAAAATGTTGGCTGCAGTTAAGGCTGCCAAGCTCGGGTGCTCCTGGGTTCCCAGGGCACCTCTTAGCCTGCAAATGGCAGCACCTAAAAAGCACGTGCAGGTAACGGCACCGCTCTGTAGGGAGTGGTGCTAGCTGCCTTGTGAAGGCTGCCATTTACTGAGTGCCAAGGAGCCAGCGCTGCAGGCTGAGACAGGTTCCCTTGGCCTGGTTGAGGGGCGGCCTGTGCAAGGCCGGCCACAGTGAGCCCTCTGCCCGGCTTGTGCCTGCCTTGCAGGAAGCAGGGCCTGGGCTGCCGGAGCATCTCAGCCCTCGCATCCCCCGTCCTCCCTCCTCTACTGCTCCACTGCCTCGTGCCCTTCAGCAGACAGCAGCCATCCCAGCAGATCCTCCCAACTTGCTTCCCTGCAAACCCCCATGGCACCCAGGCCTTACTGCCCCAGCTCTCTCCCTGCCTGGGGCCCCCCACATGGCTCTATGACGGGTGGGGAGGCAGAATCTGTGGCTTGTGCACTCAGCGTGACCTGTCACATTCCATGTACAGTCGCACCCACAGCAGTCCCAGTGTGGCCTGTGCTGGGGTCCCAGTGACACCTAAGTGTGCACAAGGACCAGTACATGGGGTGCTCCTAGGCTGTGTTTTCAGCTCCATGCCCTGAGGCCAGGACAGGCCATTTAGTGTCCCCGGGGCAGGGCTGCAGCCACATGCGACCTGAGCAGAGGCCAGTGGGGAGCCAGGTCACACCACACACTGGGGACTAAGCTGCATTTTGCAGAGCACCTCCCCACGGCCAAGGCCCTTGTTCTGGCACCTGGCCTCAGCTCCCATCATTGGCACCACCCCTTACCTGGGACCAACAACATTAAAATCCTTTTGATTCAGGAGCAAAAGAAGAAGAATTTCCCTCTTGGGTGCCTTTCAGAATATTTATTTCTATCATAGTTAATAGAACTAATAGAACAGCTAAAAACCAGGGAAAAATATCTGAAGAAATGGTAGGGGTCAGCTCATCGCTGGTAGAAGGTGAACGTGCAGCTGACAAATGGCCAGATGGATGATTGGCAGGACAGCTAGCAGATGAGCAAAAAAAAAGGCAAAGGCAGGACAGCATTCACAGATGGCAAATGTCCCCAAATCTGTGGCCATCTCCACAGCAGGTCTTTTAACGTCGTGGTGTCTCAGCTTGGCAGGACTCCTCCAAAGAAGTCACATGGGTCCCTGCAGAAACGGCCAACACTTCTGGCGCTGTGGATCTCCTGAGTTTAATGCCAAACAGTTTAGTTTTGCCATCCAAGGAAGTCTCTAAGCTCACATTTAACTGGTACAAGGACAACGTTTACACCCAGCACCACCTCTGCTATGGACAGAATGAGGTGCTGAAGCGCCTTGCAAAGAGTTTAATTGAGGTGAGAATTGAGGAAAATTGAGAGAAACAGGCTGCTAATCAGATGGCATGAAGGCCACACGAGGAACAGGCATCAGCATCTGCAAAGCTGTAAGAAAGGCCCTGCTTGGGATTTCTAGAGCGCACAGGCTGATGCGAGCAGAGTTAAAGGGGAGGGAGGCTCCTTGGAAAATGCCCTGTAGTGCCAAGCTCCCTTTTGGGCACAGTTCAAAAAGAGTCCAGCCTTCGCTTTTTGAGTCCTGTAAAGGTTAATATGCTCCACGTCATAGACCCAAGATGAAGGGATGGGCTCTCTGTCCTGCTGGCCAGTGTGTGAGTCAGCCCTCCAGCCTTGACACCTTCCTACCATCTCTGAGATGCAGCCCAGCTGCTACATGTGCCAGTGGGTGTGCACGACAACAAGCCCCACGCCAAGAGTGGACACCATGAGGGCCACGGCTGCAGCGCGCACGGAGGGGTTTTGCCTCTGCACCAAGTGCAGCAGCTCCCGTGGGATGGTGTTGGCGAGCTCCAGCGCGTAGCCCAGGCTCCAGGCGACGTCCGTGCTCCCAGGCTGCCAAAGGAGAGAGGGGCATCGTGAGGGCAGCTCTAGCACAGAGATGCCCCTAGCAGCACTGGGGCTCTGCGTGCCAGGCCTGGCACAGGCACAGCGCGTGTCCCCAAGCAGGAGGTCTCCACGAGCCTTGGCCACAGGGCTGAGCTGCACAGCTGCGTGTTAGCTGGGCACGGTGCTGCTGGACACCTGCCTGCGAGGGCATTGCCATGCTGGGCTGAGGTTGCTGCTTACCTTCCTCTGGATGATGATGTCGTTCCAGCTGGTCTCATTAATCTCAAGGAGGGTGAGGACGTAGTTGGCGTTGGTGCAATAGCTACGCAGTCGCCAGGGATTTTCCTCAGGGTAGCTAGAAGACAGCTGGGGGCGGGTGTGAGAAGGAAGGGAAGTTATTTGAGCTCCTAGCAATGATCTGGCAGCAGGCAATTGCCTTGCAGGTGCAATGGCCTGCTGAGCGCTGACTGCTGCATGAAGAAGGATGGCTCTGTAAGGCCCTTCATGCAAAGACATTTTGTGTGGACTGGGCAGGTGTTTTGGAGCCACGAGGGCAGCTCTGCCCAGGGGGATTGATTATTCCTTTGCAGCTTCCCCAGAGCCTCCCATGAGCCATTGTGGGAAACATACATCTTGCCAGCTCCTTGTGCAGAAATTCCGGATGCTGTTGCTGACAGTGAGCAGGGAGCGCTCCTTGGTCACGTTAAGGAATCTCAAGTCAAAGTAAAATTCGGAGAAGGCCTGAAAGGCAGGAAGGAGAAATGGTACCGAGTAAGAGAGGGGAAAGTGCTGCGGGGCAGCTGCTCTGGTCTCCCTTGAGTCAGCAAGGGCTGTCCGCAAGGAGAGCTCTCACCCTGCACACTGCTGCAAGCAGCTCTTCTTTTGCCCCTTGTGCACAGCTCTGCAAAGGGCTGGCAAGAGGCCTCTTAATGGGACCCCAAAGGTGCCCCTGAGCAGAACAGTGGCTTCTAAAGAGAGCGAGGGAAGGGAAGGGTGCGCATTTTCCTTACAAAGAAGTGCCCGCTCCCAGCGGGCTCGTAGGCACCGAGGAGGGTGCTCTCCTGGCTCTGGCCACATGTCGAGAAGTTCAACAGCTTGCGGATGACAGCCCGGCACCATTCGGCATGTCCATTGCCCTCCAGGGTCACTCTTCTGTCAGCAAGAGCTGTGTGGAAGTCATTCTGCATTATGTGGGGAGTGGTGTGCAAGGAAGACAGCCAGATGGTTTCTCGGTAGTCTTTTGGGTAGCAAGGATGTCCCACTTGTGTTCTGGAAGGCGACTCCTGGCAAAAGGAAAAAAGTAGGGAGGAGTTTGAATGAACCTATGGGCTCCTCTCGCTTTCTCTGTGTCACCCCTCAGCTGAAAGCATGACCGGGTTAAGCAAGGTGTTGGCCGGTTCACTTTGGAATATCTCCAAGGATGGAAACTCCACAGGCTTTCGAGGCTCTATTCTGCTATTTAAGCAGCATTCTTGTGGAAGTGTTTTCCCTATGTCTGGCCAGAATGTCTCACTTTCCATCGTGTGCCAGGTGTCTCTTGCTCTGACACTTTGCACTTTTGGAAAGAGCCTGCCTCTGTCTTCTCTCTACCCTCCCCTGAGGTAGCTGTTCCCGTTTCACCTTCTAATCTTTGCTGTGGTTGCTAGCATGAGGGTAGAATCTGATTAGCAGCCAGTTTCCCTCAATTTTCCTCAATTCTCACCTCAATTAAAGTCTTTGCCAGGCGCTTCAGCACCTCATTCTGTCCATAGCAGAGGTGTCTCTGGGTGTAAAGGTTGTCCTTGTACCAGTTAAATGTGAGCTTAGAGACTTCATTGGATGGCAAAAGTGAACTGTTTGGCATCAAACTCAGGAGATCCACAGCTCCAGAAGTGTTGGCCGTTTCCGCAGGGACCCCTGTGTCTTCTTTGGAGGAGTCCTGCCAAGAGGAGACAGGACAGGAAAAGGAGCATGTCAGCCCTAAGTACTAGCTGCAAGCCTAATTCTCCTCCCAGATTATGGCAGTGGTGGTTGTTTATTGTTTTTTCTTTCTTAGCGGGGGTGAGGGCTGTGTTTGGCTTTTGCAGTCCTTGTCAGTGTTAGGTGGCATGGGGCTTTCTTCTCCGTGTCCACATGGCATGGAGGTGTGCCCTTATCTTTTGGCTGCAACACCCTCATCCTTGCTTTCTTGCAGGGAGATTGCTCTTTAGGCTATTCCAAGAATTTCTTCTCTGACATCATTCCTGAGGGGCAACGACCCAGACCTTCAGGAGGGTGCCCAAAGAGCAGCCCTTAATGCTCTTAATGAATAGATCCTCCCTAAGCTATGGCAGGCTACAGCATGGCCAAGCAGAGCAGTGACAGGACAGGGCCCTTCAAAGTGTGGCCTCAGTATGGGCATTTCTCCTGCCAGCTGAGACACCCTCTGATTCTCTCTGCTGAGGCCTATGCAGTGATGTCACCTCACACCAGCACTTTCCGCGGGGTTTAGAATAGCACCGACTCTGCTCCGTGAGACTCCAGATGGTTTGCATGTCCCTGAGAAAGCCTCCATCCCCCTCTGAGATCTCACTGAGCCTCTTTCAGCTTGTGTGCTCAGAGGCTCTTTCAGTGCCTCTGCCTTCTTTCTCCTGTCTGCATTTTGGCATGGCTAGAGAAGACCCATGCCTATGGCCTGCAAGGCACGTCCTACTGAGGCCCACTCACTCCAAAGCCCTAACATGGGCTCTTGTCTCAGAGCGTCTGTGCCACATGTCTGCTCTCTGCAGTGGTGCTCACCTTGTACATGGGTGCTCTGTGCTGCGTCTTGAGGTACACGAGGGCAACCAGTAACTCCAATACCACTGCCCCCAGAAGAGCCCGAAGGAAGCGCTTCTTTTGAAGGACCATCGTGGTAGAGGAGCCTGCAAACGTCAACCCAGAAAGAGGAGAAATGTTTGGATGTGAAACGCTGGGAAGAGTGCTGATGAGTTAAAGCTGCAAGGAGGCCGTTCCCCAAAGCTGCCTCCAGGTTGGCCCTCTCCTAAGGAAGCTGCGGGTATCTCGAGTTCAATGGGCTCCTCTCACCTGCTCGCACTCTCAGTCCTGCGCGCTGCCCAGCACGCAGACACGGGCAGCCAGGGATGATGCCAGGATCACTTGCGAGCAACAGCGAAGACGGGGAACACCAGCTCACTGGTCCTCTTCGTCCGCTCGGTCGCTCTTGGATACCAGACTGTCAACAGAAACTGGGTGAAAGTTCTGGAATTTTGCGCTTTTCTAGGTTCCCTCACGAGGGCATTGAGCAGTTGCACTTTGTCGTGCCGACACCAATCGCCACTCTCCATATTGCCCTTAGGAATGTGTTAGCTCTTAAACAGGCAGCTTTGCCGTATCCACTGATTCCAATGAGAAGCAGGCTGGTGCTGGAAAAGGAGGGATGGCCGTGCCAGGAGGGTGCCAGGAGCCCTGAGCAGAGGCAGCAGCCCCCAGTGCCTCCAACTCCTTGCTGCAGCCAGAGCTCGTCTCTGAGCTGCTCCTGGTCCTTTTCAGCCCCACATCGTGAGGCCAGGACAGGCCATTTAGTGTCCCCAGGCCAGAGCTGGAGCCACATAGGAGCTGTGGGGAGCCAAGTCACACCACACACAGGCAACTAAATCCCTCGCTGTCAGCCCTGTCCTCCTCCTGGACCAGACCCCTTTCTGTCACAGCCTGGCTGAAGCAGATTCCCTGTGAAGGGACAATCCCCATCACATAGGGGAAATGTCCTCCCAGTGCTCAAGGCTGTCAAGAAAAGGAAGCCAATCGCTTGTTTTCTCAGCATCAGAGGATCCCTCAGGGCTGGGACCATTATCCCCATGGACACGGTCCTGCCCTGCCCCAGAGCAGTGCCCAGGGACTCGGCCATCGTCGCGTTCTCAGCTTCACTGCTGGTGTCGTGTCGAGTGGGGAGACTGCCCCTGCCTGTGCCCTCAGACACCATCCCCCTGCCTAGAACCTCTCGGCCCGTCCCATTTCTGGAGGACACAAGCTCTAAGTCCAGCAGAGAGACAGAGCAACTTTGTGATGGGTCAGAGCGAGCAGCAGCAGCGATGGATCACAGAGTTTGGAGGGATAGTCCGCGACTGCTGGGAGATGTTTCTTGCAACCATCATTGTCCTCCAACACAGTGTCAAAGCACAAAAGTGCTTCAAGACAGCAAAGTAACTCTCATATAGATGCTGGATCTAAAGTCCCAGGCATCCTCACAGCTAGAGCTAAATGACTCTAAGTGTAATTTGCAGACGACACCAAGCTGGGTAGAAGAATAGATCTGCTTGAGGGTAGGAAGGCTGTACGGAGGGGTCTGGACAGGCTGGATGAATGGGATGAGTCCAACCATATGAGGTTCAACAAGGCCAAGTTTCGGGTCCAGCACTTGAGTCACAATCACCTTCTGCAGCTCTCCAAGCTTGGGGCAGACTGACTGCAGAGCTGTTCAGGTCAGCCTAAGTGTAATCTACTTCACTGACTAATTTATTTGAGGGCAGGGCAGGAAGGCATGAGTTGTTTGGGCAGATCGCTTAGTAATTTTGTTTGTTCTTGGGGTCACCAGAGCCCTGGTACCAGAGAGTCAGTCTGTCCTGGTGCAGGTGAGCAGAGCAACAGCTGTACTCTGGAGGAGGGTTATTTTCCCGGCTGAGGTGGGAGTTGTCCATCATGGGGATGATGGCTTGAGCTCTGGATTGTCAGGTGCTGAAGGCGAATGGAGTGTCCGAAAGAAGAGTGAAGAGGATGTGTCTGCCAAGTGACGTCCTGTTGTGACCCCGAGCACTGGAAAAGCTATGCAGAGGGATGGAAGGTGTTGGGGTGTCGTGTGTGTGTGTATGGTGTGTGTGCTAGTACATACCCTCGAGTGCAGATGCCTCTCCCAGGTCGGTGGTGTGTGAGGCAGGGTTTTGGGTGTTTCAGAAGAGGAAGTGCGGGTGCGCTAAGGCAGGCAGCTCCAGCCTGTATCTCTGTGGTGTGTGTGGTAGGTGCACTCTGTAGTTCAGGTCTTGAGGTTGACCTTGTCCTTTATGTTCCAGAATGCCTCCCACCCGGTGCAGCACTAGCGCTGTAGGCATCCTTTGTCTTTCTGCCGGGCCTGAGTAATCATCACTGTGAAGAGGATCCCAGCGTGTGCTGCGAAGGCAGCTAAGGGCAGTTCAGTCCCTCTGACTGTCTTGTGAGTTTTTGTGGTCCATCGTCTTCGCCACTGCTGTGGAGGCTTCATCAGTCTCTCTTTTCTCTTCGGAGGCCCGTCTTGTTTTGCACGTTCTCAACGTCCCTCCAGGGTTGTCTTTCCTGTATTGCATCATAGTATTATATCCCCCTTAAGGACTCTCTTTGCATGTCTTTCTCTGGCTTGGCTGTCCCCTTTCTGGCACAGGTGCCGGTATTTGAGTCTCTTCTGGTCTCGTGCCAGGCATCAGGGCTGCACAGTTCATATGTCACAGGACTTTGTAGTCCTCAGTATTTTCCATGTGGTATAAGTTCTTGCTGCGTAGAGCTTTCCTCTGTTTGCCTGATGTTGTTTGTGTGCGTGCCTGTCTGTTTGGGGCTGGAGCTCCCTGACTGTTGGAGTTGTGTGCAGTAGGTTATGGAGTGTGGCAGTGATGGCCTGGTGATTGTTGAGCATGTCTGTGCATAATCCACTTGATTTATTAATTTTGGGGGGACGGGGTGGGTTGGTGGGGCAGGTAGGTTTTGCATTGCTTTTCAACTGCAGGGGTCCGTGTCCTGACGGTCCCAAAAGAGAAGGCGTGAGAAAGGGTCCTTTCCTAAGAAGAAGATGAGCGAGGGAGTTGTTGGGGGTAAAGTGTTGTGGTCTGTGGGCTTTTTTGATGAGTTTTTGCTTTGTGCATGCAGGTGTTGAGTAATGTGGAGAGGGGGTTGCTGGGGTTCTGGATGAGCGCGGCAAGGTGAGGGTCTTGCCTGTGAGAGCAAGCAGAGCCTAGGGTAGGGGCATTGTGTCCCTGGTGCTGTGTCTCTTGCCCACCTCCCTTCTCCTCTTACAGGCCCTACGGCAGCTCTAGAGCTTGCAGCACATAGGCCGCTGTTCTGGATGCGCTAGCAGAAGAGGTCAAGGTGTTGTATTGGGGTATTTATGCAGTTGGGATGAATTTTTTTGTCATCTCCTCAAGGTGTGCTCTTCTCTCGTCTTTTGTGTTTGTAGATTTTGTTGGATTTGGCGGAGAGGAGGCACTGCGTGAGCACAAGGAGCCCAAGCGGGTGAGATGGGGTGCCTGTGTGTGCACGTTGGGTTTGTTTTGAGCGATGGGGTGCTGCCGTGCTGCATGTTGGTGATTTGCTTTTGCTCCGCTTTGTCAGGTGCTGAGCTGGCCCTTTCCAGTCACGACTGAGGATCCAAGGTGAGGTAGAATAACTGAGAGTAATGCTGTGTCCGTAGATGTAGGACTCCTCATTCCTGCCTAGCAGAAGTCTTAGTTGGTAATTTTGCTTGTTCTAAGTGTCACAAGCCCCCTCAGAGCCCTGATGCCAGAACGTGGTTGTGTCCCGGTGCAGGTGAGCAGAGGGAGAGCTCTTCTTTGGAGGAGGGTGTTTTTGCTGCTGCATTGGGACTTATCTGGCATGGCAATGACAACTTGAGGTCTAGTTAGGCAGGTGATGAAGGTGAACGAGCTGTCCAAAACAAGATGGAAAGGATGCATCTGCCAACTGAGGACAGCTCCTGAAGTCCAGTGGTGACCCTGAGCACTGCCAGAGCTAAGTGGGTGGATGGACAGAAGGTGTTGGGGAGTCTTTTGATGGTGAGTCTCTTTGCTTCCAGACTGTCTAGTGTGGATGCCTCTTGGGGATGAGCGGTGTGTGAGGCAGGCAGCTCCAGCCTGTGTCTCTATGGTGTGTGTTGCATCTGTGCACTGCTCTCAGCAGGTCTTGGTGTGATTCTTGTTGTTTTTTTTTTTTTTCCTTTCTGGAACATAGAGCATCTTCTGTGTAACCGCATACACCAAGGACACCTACCCTGGTACACCTCCCGCACTACGCTATTCCAGCCCTTGCATGTACACAGCACATACCTGCCTTGTGCTCTCCCACCCCTCCTCTCTCCATCCTCCCCGTCACCTCCCCTCTTTCCCCGCCATTCCCTGCTCTATCCCTTCCCTGTCCTCATCCGTGTCTACCTCTCCCCTACCCGCCTCCCTCCCCCTCAGCATGCACTACCTCCTTAAGAAGAAGGTTTAGGGTTAAGGGTTAGGGCTAGAGTTTACAGCTAGGGCTACAAGCTATTGTTCCTCTGGCCACCTCCTGTCCTATCTCCCTAGGACTGTGAGTGCTGCTCTGATGACCGAGCCCCTGAGCTGGGTCCCCTAGCAAGTGCAATAAGCTGCCAGGGTGTCTGTGCTGCAGGAGGGCAGGGGATTGCTCTGTGTGACATGAGTGGGTCTTCTTGGAGTACCCGGACGGGTCTCTTGAGTCCTCTGTGTGTCCTTTAGATGAGAGGCAGGTTGAGATCTCTGCTTCCTTCTGCCACTGTCTTTGATGGTCCATGGTGTGTGTGTGAGGAGGGGGCTGCTGTCCCAGCACCCCTGTGCTGTGGCGCTTTTGCCTTGCTCTGGGTTTCCTTAGAGCACTTTGCAGAGTGACACAGGGGTGTCTGGGCCAGCTGAAGGGCCTTTCACACTCACCCAGTGTGCTGTAGCACCACAAGCACCTTGAGGTGGGGGTCCTGTTAAGTCAGGCACATCCATACTGACAGAGCCTTGTGGGTGGCCTCGCTTTGGGCTGGCCTAGGCTGTGCCCTCTGCGGGGTCTGTGCTGGGTGGTTTCTCAAAGCAGTGGTCCTGCATGCTGCTAGGCGTCGTGTTTGTTTTGCAGGAGATGTCCGGGCCCCTCTTTGGGTGAAGAAAGGAGGAATGAAGTTCTGGGGTGTTGCTGACACCCCTGTGATCATGCTCAGCCCTGGCACAGGTGAGGCAGCCGTACGGAGCGTGTAGCACAGGGACACAGGGGTGAGTGAGGATCCTGGCAGGATCTGTTAGAACAGGCACTTTTTTCCCACACACACGAGGGAAGGCCTGGGGGCTCCTGAGGCTTTGGAGAGGCCTGGCATGTCCTGCAGTAAAGTGGGAGAGAACTCATGTGCAGTGTGGCAGGAACAGAGCACAGGTCCACGTGTGCTGGAGGAGGCAGGGACTAGAGCCCGGTGTGTGTGAGCCATGGGGTTATTGCCAGGCTGCACTGCCAGGCTGTCGCCTGGGTTAGGGTAGGGCCTAACATTTGTGTGCCAGCTCTGCAGAAGCTGTTTCTTGTCTCTGTTTAAGCAGGGAAGCGTTGTGGCAAAATGTTGGCTGCAGTTAAGGCTGCCAAGCTCGGGTGCTCCTGGGTTCCCAGGGCACCTCTTAGCCTGCAAATGGCAGCACCTAAAAACCACGTGCAGGTAACGGCACCGCTCTGTAGGGAGTGGTGCTAGCTGCCTTGTGAAGGCTGCCGTTTACTGAGTGCCAAGGAGCCAGCGCTGCAGGCTGAGACAGGTTCCCTTGGCCTGGTTGAGGGGCGGCCTGTGCAAGGCCGGCCACAGTGAGCCCTCTGCCCGGCTTGTGCCTGCCTTGCAGGAAGCAGGGCCTGGGCTGCCGGAGCATCTCAGCCCTCGCATCCCCCGTCCTCCCTCCTCTACTGCTCCACTGCCTCGTGCCCTTCAGCAGACAGCAGCCATCCCAGCAGATCCTCCCAACTTGCTTCCCTGCAAACCCCCATGGCACCCAGGCCTTACTGCCCCAGCTCTCTCCCTGCCTGGGGCCCCCCACATGGCTCTGTGACTGGTGGGGAGGCAGAATCTGTGGCTTGTGCACTCAGCGTGACCTGTCACATTCCATGTACAGTCGCACCCACAGCAGTCCCAGTGTGGCCTGTGCTGGGGTCCCAGTGACACCTAAGTGTGCACAAGGACCAGTACATGGGGTGCTCCTAGGCTGTGTTTTCAGCTCCATGCCCTGAGGCCAGGACAGGCCATTTAGTGTCCCCGGGGCAGGGCTGCAGCCACATGCGACCTGAGCAGAGGCCAGTGGGGAGCCAGGTCACACCACACGCTGGGGACTAAGCTGCATTTTGCAGAGCAGCTCCCCACGGCCAAGGCCCTTGTTCTGGCACCTGGCCTCAGCTCCCATCATTGGCACCACCCCTTACCTGGGACCAACAACATTAAAATCCTTTTGATTCAGGAGCAAAAGAAGAAGAATTTCCCTCTTGGGTGCCTTTCAGAATATTTATTTCTATCATAGTTAATAGAACTAATAGAACAGCTAAAAACCAGGGAAAAATATCTGAAGAAATGGTAGGGGTCAGCTCATCGCTGGTAGAAGGTGAACGTGCAGCTGACAAATGGCCAGATGGATGATTGGCAGGACAGCTAGCAGATGAGCAAAAAAAAAAGGCAAAGGCAGGACAGCATTCACAGATGGCAAATGTCCCCAAATCTGTGGCCATCTCCACAGCAGGTCTTTTAACCTCGTGGTGTCTCAGCTTGGCAGGACTCCTCCAAAGAAGACACACGGGTCCCTGCAGAAACGGCCAACACTTCTGGCGCTGTGGATCTCCTGAGTTTAATGCCAAACAGTTCAGTTTTGCCATCCAAGGAAGTCTCTAAGCTCACATTTAACTGGTACAAGGACAACGTTTACACCCAGCACCACCTCTGCTATGGACAGAATGAGGTGCTGAAGCGCCTTGCAAAGAGTTTAATTGAGGTGAGAATTGAGGAAAATTGAGAGAAACAGGCTGCTAATCAGATGGCATGAAGGCCACACGAGGAACAGGCATCAGCATCTGCAAAGCTGTAAGAAAGGCCCTGCTTGGGATTTCTAGAGCGCACAGGCTGATGCGAGCAGAGTTAAAGGGGAGGGAGGCTCCTTGGAAAATGCCCTGTAGTGCCAAGCTCCCTTTTGGGCACACTTCAAAAAGAGTCCAGGCTTCGCTTTTTGAGTCCTGTAAAGGTTGATATGCTCCACGTCATGGGCCCAAGATGAAGAGATGGTCTCTCTGTCCTGCTGGCCAGTGTGTGAGTCAGCCCTCCAGCCTTGACGCCTTCCTACCATCTCTGAGATGCAGCCCAGCTCCTACATGTGCCAGTGGGTGTGCACGACAACAAGCCCCACGCCAAGAGTGGACACCATGAGGGCCACGGCTGCAGCGCGCACGGAGGGGTTTTGCCTCTGCACCAAGTGCAGCAGCTCCCGTGGGATGGTGTTGGCGAGCTCCAGCGCGTAGCCCAGGCTCCAGGCGACGTCCGTGCTCCCGGGCTGCCAAAGGAGAGAGGGGCATCGTGAGGGCAGCTCTAGTACAGAGATGCCCCTAGCAGCACTGGGGCTCTGCGTGCCAGGCCTGGCACAGGCACAGCGCGTGTCCCCAAGCAGGAGGTCTCCATGAGCCTTGGCCACAGGGCTGAGCTGCACAGCTGCGTGTTAGCTGGGCACGGTGCTGCTGGACACCTGCCTGCGAGGGCATTGCCATGCTGGGCTGAGGTTGCTGCTTACCTTCCTCTGGATGATGATGTCGTTCCAGCTGGTCTCATTAATCTCAAGGAGGGTGAGGACGTAGTTGGCGTTGGTGCAATAGCTACGCAGTCGCCAGGGATTTTCCTCAGGGTAGCTAGAAGACAGCTGGGGGCGGGTGTGAGAAGGAAGGGAAGTTATTTGAGCTCCTAGCAATGATCTGGCAGCAGGCAATTGCCTTGCAGGTGCAATGGCCTGCTGAGCGCTGACTGCTGCATGAAGAAGGATGGCTCTGTAAGGCCCTTCATGCAAAGACATTTTGTGTGGACTGGGCAGGTGTTTTGGAGCCATGAGGGCAGCTCTGCCCAGGGGGATTGATTATTCCTTTGCAGCTTCCCCAGAGCCTCCCATGAGCCATTGTGGGAAACATACATCTTGCCAGCTCCTTGTGCAGAAATTCCGGATGCTGTTGCTGACAGTGAGCAGGGAGCGCTCCTTGGTCACGTTAAGGAATCTCAAGTCAAAGTAAAATTGGGAGAAGGCCTGAAAGGCAGGAAGGAGAAATGGTACCGAGTAAGAGAGGGGAAAGTGCTGCGGGGCAGCTGCTCTGGTCTCCCTTGAGTCAGCAAGGGCTGTCCGCAAGGAGAGCTCTCACCCTGCACACTGCTACAAGCAGCTCTTCTTTTGCCCCTTGTGCACAGCTCTGCAAAGGGCTGGCAAGAGGCCTCTTAATGGGACCCCAAAGGTGCCCCTGAGCAGAACAGTGGCTTCTAAAGAGAGCGAGGGAAGGGAAGGGTGCGCATTTTCCTTACAAAGAAGTGCCCGCTCCCAGCGGGCTCGTAGGCACCGAGGAGGGTGCTCTCCTGGCTCTGGCCACATGTCGAGAAGTTCAACAGCTTGCGGATGACAGCCCGGCACCATTCGGCATGTCCATTGCCCTCCAGGGTCACTCTTCTGTCAGCAAGAGCTGTGTGGAAGTCATTCTGCATTATGTGGGGAGTGGTGTGCAAGGAAGACAGCCAGATGGTTTCTCGGTAGTCTTTTGGGTAGCAAGGATGTCCCACTTGTGTTCTGGAAGGCGACTCCTGGCAAAAGGAAAAAAGTAGGGAGGAGTTTGAATGAACCTATGGGCTCCTCTCGCTTTCTCTGTGTCACCCCTCAGCTGAAAGCATGACCGGGTTAAGCAAGGTGTTGGCCGGTTCACTTTGGAATATCTCCAAGGATGGAAACTCCACAGGCTTTCGAGGCTCTATTCTGCTATTTAAGCAGCATTCTTGTGGAAGTGTTTTCCCTATGTCTGGCCAGAATGTCTCACTTTCCATCGTGTGCCAGGTGTCTCTTGCTCTGACACTTTGCACTTTTGGAAAGAGCCTGCCTCTGTCTTCTCTCTACTCTCCCCTGAGGTAGCTGTTCCCGTTTCACCTTCTAATCTTTGCTGTGGTTGCTAGCATGAGGGTAGAATCTGATTAGCAGCCAGTTTCCCTCAATTTTCCTCAATTCTCACCTCAATTAAAGTCTTTGCCAGGCGCTTCAGCACCTCATTCTGTCCATAGCAGAGGTGTCTCTGGGTGTAAAGGTTGTCCTTGTACCAGTTAAATGTGAGCTTAGAGACTTCATTGGATGGCAAAAGTGAACTGTTTGGCATCAAACTCAGGAGATCCACAGCTCCAGAAGTGTTGGCCGTTTCCGCAGGGACCCATGTGTCTTCTTTGGAGGAGTCCTGCCAAGAGGAGACAGGACAGGAAAAGGAGCATGTCAGCCCTAAGTACTAGCTGCAAGCCTAATTCTCCTCCCAGTTTATGGCAGTGGTGGTTGTTTTTTGTTTTTTCTTTCTTAGCGGGGGTGAGGGCTGTGTTTGGCTTTTGCAGTCCTTGTCAGTGTTAGGTGGCATGGGGCTTTCTTCTCCGTGTCCACATGGCATGGAGGTGTGCCCTTATCTTTTAGCTGCAACACCCTCATCCTTGCTTTCTTGCAGGGAGACTGCTCTTTAGGCTATTCCAAGAATTTCTTCTCTGACATCGTTCCTGAGGGGCAACGACCCAGACCTTCAGGAGGGTGCCCAAAGAGCAGCCCTTAATGCTCTTAATGAATAGATCCTCCCTAAGCTATGGCAGGCTACAGCATGGCCAAGCAGAGCAGTGACAGGACAGGGCCCTTCAAAGTGTGGCCTCAGTATGGGCATTTCTCCTGCCAGCTGAGACACCCTCTGATTCTCTCTGCTGAGGCCTATGCAGTGATGTCACCTCACACCAGCACTTTCCGCGGGGTTTAGAATAGCAGCGACTCTGCTCCGTGAGACTCCAGATGGTTTGCATGTCCCTGAGAAAGCCTCCATCCCCCTCTGAGGTCTCACTGAGCCTCTTTCAGCTTGTGTGCTCAGAGGCTCTTTCAGTGCCTCTGCCTTCTTTCTCCTGTCTGCATTTTGGCATGGCTAGAGAAGACCCATGCCTATGGCCTGCAAGGCACGTCCTACTGAGGCCCACTCACTCCAAAGCCCTAACATGGGCTCTTGTCTCAGAGCGTCTGTGCCACATGTCTGCTCTCTGCAGTGGTGCTCACCTTGTACATGGGTGCTCTGTGCTGCGTCACGAGGTACACGAGGGCAACCAGTAACCCCAATACCACTGCCCCCAGAAGAGCCCGAAGGAAGCGCTTCTTTTGAAGGACCATCGTGGTAGAGGAGCCTGCAAACGTCAACCCAGAAAGAGGAGAAATGTTTGGATCTGATACGCTGGGAAGATCATTGATGAGTTAAAGCCGCAAGGAGGCCGTTCCCCAAAGCTGCCTCCAGGTTGGCCCTCTCCTAAGGAAGCTGCGGGTATCTCGAGTTCAATGGGCTCCTCTCACCTGCTCGCACTCTCAGTCCTGCGCGCTGCCCAGCATGCAGACAAGGGCAGCCAGGGATGATGCCAGGATCACTTGCGAGCAACAGCGAAGACGGGGAACACCAGCTCACTGGTCCTCTTCGTCCGCTCGGTCGCTCGTGGATACCTGACTGTCAACAGAAACTCGGTGAAAGTTCTGGAATTTTGCGCTTTTCTAGGTTCCCTCACGAGAGCATTGAGCAGTTGCACTTTGTCGTGCCGACACCAATCGCCACTCTCCGTATTGCCTTTAGGAATGTGTTAGCTCTTAAACAGGCAGCTTTGCCGTATCCACTGATTCCAATGAGAAGCAGGCTGGTGCTGGAAAAGGAGGGATGGCCGTGCAAGGAGGGTGCCAGGAGCCCTGAGCAGAGGCAGCAGCCCCCAGTGCCTCCAACTCCTTGCTGCAGCCAGAGCTCGTCTCTGAGCTGCTCGTGGGCCTTTTCAGCCCCACATCGTGAGGCCAGGACAGGCCATTTAGTGTCCCCAGGCCAGAGCTGGAGCCACACAGGAGCTGTGGGGAGCCAAGTCACACCACACACAGGCAACTAAATCCCTCGCTGTCAGCCCTGTCCTCCTCCTGGACCAGACCCCTTTCTGTCACAGCCTGGCTGAAGCAGATTCCCTGTGAAGGGACAATCCCCATCACATAGGGGAAATGTCCTCCCAGTGCTCAAGGCTGTCAAGAAAAGGAAGCCAATCGCTTGTTTTCTCAGCATCAGAGGATCCCACAGGGCTGGGACCATTATCCCCATGGACACGGTCCTGCCCTGCCCCAGAGCAGTGCCCAGGGACTCGGCCATCGTCGCGTTCTCAGCTTCACTGCTGGTGTCGTGTCGAGTGGGGAGACTGCCCCTGCCTGTGCCCTCAGACACCATCCCCCTGCCTAGAACCTCTCGGCCCGTCCCATTTCTGGAGGACACAAGCTCTAAGCTACCAGAGTGGCTTCTCCACCCGTCCACTGTTGCTTGGCTGGAGCACTGGATGTGCCGCGTAGCCCCAGCTGAACTCACTGGGACTCAACAGGGTCTCTCCTATGGGGTCACTACTTTGGGTGCGGCAGCTCCCCATGGCTTCTAAGGCCATCTTTCGATGGGCAGATTTCCCTGCTCCGCCTGCCCGGGTATCTCTCCCCGGCACCATGTTTGTCCTCACATATCAATGAACATGGAGAGCGGGTCGCTCACGTTCCAGAGGAGCACGGCAAGGTGAGCATCTGCCTGCGGGGAGAAGCAGAGCCTCTCGTGGGGAGGTTGTTGGGCTGGTGATGACCCTCTTGCCCATTTGCAGGCTACCTTCACATGCCCTGTTTCAGGCATTGGTCTGGATGTGCTAGCCGAAGAGGTAAAGGTGTTGCAGTGTGGTATTGTTACAGCTGGGGGAATTTTTTTATATTCCCTCGAGGAGTATTCCTCTCTTGGTTTTTGTAGGTGTTGCTCAGGTTTTCTGAGAGGCGAAGCTGAGTGGACAGAAGAAGCATGAGCAGATAAGAGTGGCCACCTGAGTGTGTTTTTACTTTGCTCCTTTTGTGTAGTGAGGCATTGCCATCTTATTCTTATTTATTCTTATCTTTATCTTATTCTATTCTTATAGTTTATAACAATCTTAAAATTATATATCATAAACTTGACATAAAAACATAAGGCACAAAGAAGAAGGCGCATAGAAGGTAGGGGATGACAGGTAATACCGGGGTGTAGGAATAGGGTGTACCTTGGGATAACTTGGGGGTAGTACTGAGTGGATATATTCTTAAAGCAGTTATCGGTGTTCTACTAACATGATGTTAACCTTCTCTAGCAGATTCTTCAGAAACAGCATGAGCTTATTCAATATACAGGATCCAAAGATTAGTGTCATCATGATCATTGTGATCAGCCCTATCAAGGTGGATATCAGGGTGGTTAACCACGGCAAACCGGTGAACAAATTTTCATACCAGCTGCGTTTGGAACAGGGTTTAATGGGTGCTATTTGGCAAAGTGTGGCACTGAAAACTGGTGGCCCTGTAGTTATTTTTATACTAATTGCTCGAGATTGTTCGATCTGTTCAAGTACCCCATTTAAAGGGCTGGTGTGACTCTACCTGTCCTATAGTGACAAGCTGCAAAATTAAGATAACGCAAAGGCATCGCGGCCCCGTCTTGCGCAGGCTGTTTTGTTGTTTTCTGGATTCGGTCAGCGTGGAACTCACAGGCTCGGGCGGGACGCTTGTCACCGGGGCGTACGGGTTACGGGGGTGTCCGATGATCCGGCCCTGTGAACAGAAACTCACAATTTTCATTAGTTTTATTTTGAAGGTAACAGCCACCTGAATTGGGGTCAGATGCTCTTCCTTTGCAACATGCTTAATCATGTCTGCCCCTGCCGGTTTTTCTTTAATTCGGATGGGAATATTTTGGCTCTTAGATCTCTTTACGTTCTTTTTCTCCTTCCTTAAGTTTGAATCAGTTGTGAGCCACTCGTCCTGACTAGCGTCTGATCCGGAGTCGGAACTCGACTGACTGGTCACTTCCGGGCTCCGGTACTTTTCCGTTGGGCTCCGGCCCCGCCTACTTCCGTCCCGCCTACTTCCGTTGCGGGCGGGCTGTTCTCCCCCTCTTGGCTCGCCCCGCCTTCTCCCCGCGGAGGAGCCTTTTGTGAAATGGCCGCTCTGATCGGTTCTCGGCCCCTCACTCGGGCCGCTCTGATGGGTTCTCGGCCCCTCACTCGGACCGCTCTGATGGGTTCTCGGCCCCTCACTCGGACCGCTCTGATCGGTTCTCGGCCCCTCACCCGGACCGCTCTGATGGGTTCTCGGCCCCTCACTCGGGCCGCTCTGATCGGTTCTCGGCCCCTCACTCGGACCGCTCTGATGGGTTCTCGGCCCCTCACTCGGGCCGCTCTGATCGGTTCTCGGCCCCTCACTCGGGCCGCTCTGATGGGTTCTCGGCCCCTCACTCGGGCCGCTCTGATCGGTTCTCGGCCCCTCACTCGGGCCGCTCTGATCGGTTCTCGGCCCCTCACTCGAGCTTCCTCTCGGCCCCTCACTCGGGCTTCCCTCCCCTGTCCGGTCACTCCCATTGGTTCTCGGCCCCTCACTCGCGCCGGGGGCACCCTCGCCCGGCCCTTCCCCTTGCGGCTCGGCGCCATGTTGAGGGGCATAGGGTGGTGGCCTGGCCCAGACGTCACCATGCTCTGACTTCTTTTCAGTGTTCCTAGCTTCCTCGGCTAGGTCGCTCCAAACAGATTTCGGCTGCTTCTGCTCCTCTGTAAGCGGGACGGGGTTCGGGGATGGAGGGGATGTATCACCCTCTTGCAGACCTTTAGGCTCAGCAGAATTGCCATCACCTGAGGGGTGCAAAGTCTGTGCGGCTGCCCCGACTCCCATTTTCGGGGTGAGCAACAAACAGTCCCTTACTGCTACCCAGGTCTCCTGCTCTTTTCTAGCTTTCTGCAAGGCTTGTACAACTTTTCCCCAAGCCTTAAGGTTTTTCCCACAACCCGAAGACATCATCTCCTCGGCTAACGCCTTAGTACATTTGTCCCACACTTCAGGGACACGCTTCAGGGACTTCAGAATATCCACCGGCTGGTCTATAACCTTAATTTTTAAAAGCCTCGCAACAGCGAGAGTAAAATCTTTTGGCTTACAATCAATCCCCCAATGCTTATGTAATTGCGATACGACCTTCACGAGGGCTTCCATCCTCCTTGTTGCTCTGGTAGCGTCCTCTCCGCCGGGCTGGTCCACTCGCTCCGGCCGCCGTTCACCCGTCCAGGCGATGACTTCCCGGGTTTCGGCACCACTTGTTGCAGTTCAAGCGGCGCGGCGACCTGGTTCAGGAACAGCACGGCGACCCCGCCAGGCCGCTCGGACCATCAGCTCGCTGACACCAATGTGCTGGACGGCAAATGGCGTTTATTGATGGGTAACAAGGTGTTACATAGCTAGGTTTACAACATCACGTCCGTCTGCTTACATCATAAACTAAACGCCATGGGCTATTAGCTATTAGGGGCCCTATCTTTCCATACAGCACGATATCTTCCGGCCACCAGACCCTAACTATCTGCAACAGTGTGCAGTAGTTGTAGGATTTGTCATCCCTGCCTAGCATTGCCTGGCATTGCCAGGTTGCCTCTCGGTGATTTGCTTTTGCTCGACTTTGTGAGGTGCCGAGCAGGCCTTTTCCAGTCACGACTGCGGATTTCAGGTGAGGTAGAATAGCTGAGTATAACGGTGTGTCAGTAGTTGTAGGATTTGTCATCCCTGCCTAGCAGAAGACTCGCTTAGTAATTTTGTTTGTTCTTGGGGCCACCAGAGCCCTGGTACCAGAGAGTCAGTCTGTCCTGGTGCAGGTGAGCAGAGCAACAGCTGTACTCTGGAGGAGGGTTATTTTCCCGGCTGAGGTGGGAGTTGTCCATCATGGGGATGATGGCTTGAGCTCTGGATTGTCAGGTGGTGAAGGTGAATGGAGTGTCCGAAAGAAGAGTGAGGAGGATGTGTCTGCCAAGTGACGTCCTGTTGTGACCCCGAGCACTGGAAAAGCTATGCAGAGGGATGGAAGGTGTTGGGGTGTCGTGTGTGTGTGTCTGGTGTGTGTGCTAGTACATACCCTCGAGTGCAGATGCCTCTCCCAGGTCGGTGGTGTGTGAGGCAGGGTTTTGGGTGTTTCAGAAGAGGAAGTGCGGGTGCGCTAAGGCAGGCAGCTCCAGCCTGTATCTCTGTGGTGTGTGTGGTAGGTGCACTCTGTAGTTCAGGTCTTGAGGTTGACCTTGTCCTTTATGTTCCAGAATGCCTCCCACCCGGTGCAGCACTAGCGCTCTAGGCATCCTTTGTCTTTCTGCTGGACCTGAGTAATCATCACTGTGAAGAGGATCCCAGCGTGTGCTGCGAAGGCAGCTAAGGGCAGTTCAGTCCCTCTGACTGTCTTGTGACTTTTTGTGGTCCGTCGTCTTTGCCACCCTTGTCGAAGCTTCATCAGTATCTCTTTTCTCTTCGGAGGCCCATCTTGTTTTGCACGTTCTCGACATCCCTCCAGGGTTGTCTTTCCTGTATTGCATCATAGTATTATATCCCCCTTAAGGACTCTCTTTGCATGTCTTTCTCTGGCTTGGCTGTCCCCCTTCTGGCACAGGTGCCGGCATTTGACTCTCTTCAGGTCTCGTGCCGACCATCAGGGCTGCACAGTTCATATGTCACAGGACTTTGTAGTCCTCAGTATTTTCCATGTGGTATAAGTTCTTGCTGCGTAGAGCTTTCCTCTGTTTGCCTGATGTTGTTTGTGTGCGTGCCTGTCTGTTTGGGGCTGGAGCTCCCTGACTGTTGGAGTTGTGTGCAGTAGGTTATGGAGTGTGGCAGTGATGGCCTGGTGATTGTTGAGCATGTCTGTGCATAATGCACTTGATTTATTAATTTTTGGGGGACGGGGTGGGTTGGTGGGGCAGGTAGGTTTTGCATTGCTTTTCAAATGCAGGGGTCCGTGTCCTGACGGTCCCAAAAGAGAAGGCGTGAGAAAGGGTCCTTTCCTAAGAAGAAGATGAGCGAGGGAGTTGTTGGGGGTAAAGTGTTGTGGTCTGTGGGCTTTTTTGCTGAGTTTTTGCTTTGTGCATGCAGGTGTTGAGTAATGTGGAGAGGGAGTTGCTGGGGTTCTGGAGGAGCGCGGCAAGGTGAGGGTCTTGCCTGTGAGAGCAAGCAGAGCCTAGGGTAGGGGCATTGTGTCCCTGGTGCTGTGTCTCTTGCCCACCTCCCTTCTCCTCTTACAGGCCCTACGGCAGCTCTAGAGCTTGCAGCACATAGGCCGCTGTTCTGGATGGGCTAGCAGAAGAGGTCAAGGTGTTGTATTGGGGTATTACTGCAGTTGGGATGAATTTTTTGTCATCTCCTCAAGGTGTGCTCTTCTCTCGTCTTTTGTGTTTGTAGATTTTGTTGGATTTGGCGGAGAGGAGGCACTGCGTGAGCACAAGGAGCCCAAGCGGGTGAGATGGGGTGCCTGTGTGTGTACGTTGGGTTTGTTTTGAGCGATGGGGTGCTGCCGTGCTGCATGTTGGTGATTTGCTTTTGCTCCGCTTTGTCAGGTGCTGAGCTGGCCCTTTCCAGTCACGACTGAGGATCCAAGGTGAGGTAGAATAACTGAGAGTAATGCTGTGTCAGTAGGTGTAGGACTCCTCATTCCTGCCTAGCAGAAGACTTAGTTGGTAATTTTGCTTGTTCTAAGTGTCACAAGTCCCCTCAGAGCCCTGATGCCAGAACGTGATTGTGTCCCGGTGCAGGTGAGCAGAGGCAGAGCTCTTCTTTGGAGGAGGGTGTTTTTGCTGCTGCATTGGGACGTATCTATCATGGCAATGACAACTTGAGGTCTAGTTAGGCAGGTGATGAGGGTGAACGAGGTGTCCAAAACAAGATGGAAAGGATGTGTCTGCCAACTGAGGACAGCTCCTGAAGTCCAGTGGTGACCCTGAGCACTGCCAGAACTAAGTGGGTGGATGGACAGAAGGTGTTGGGGAGTCTTTTGATGGTGAGTCTGTTTGCTTCCAGACTGTCTAGTGTGGATGCCTCTTGGGGATGAGCGGTGTGTGAGGCAGGCAGCTCCAGCCTGTGTCTCTATGGTGTGTGTTGCATCTGTGCACTGCTCTCAGCAGGTCTTGGTGTGGTTCTTGTTGTTTTTTTTTTTCCTTTCTGGAACATAGAGCATCTTCTGTGTAACCGCATACACCAAGGACACCCACCCTGGTACACCTCCCGCACTACGCTATTCCAGCCCTTGCATGTACACAGCACATACCTGCCTTGTGCTCTCCCACCCCTCCTCTCTCCATCCTCCCCGTCACCTCTCCTCTTTCCCCGCCATTCCCTGCTCTATCCCTTCCCTGTCCTCATCCGTGCCTACCTCTCCCCTACCCTCCTCCCTCCTCCTCAGCATGCACTACCTCCTTAAGAAGAAGGTTTAGGGTTAAGGGTTAGGGCTAGAGTTTACCACCTCCTGTCCTGTCTCCCTAGGACTGTGTGTGCTGCTCTGATGACCGAGCCCCTGAGCTGGGTCCCCTAGCAAGCGCAATAAGCTGCCAGGGTGTCTGTGCTGCAGGAGGGCAGGAGATTGCTCTGTGTGACATGAGTGGGTCTTCTTGGAGTACCCGGACGGGTCTCCTGAGTCCTCTGTGTGTCCTTTAGATGAGAGGCAGGTTGAGATCTCTGCTTCCTTCTGCCACTGTCTTTGATGGTCCATGGTGTGTGTGTGAGGAGGGGGCTGCTGTCCCAGCACCCCTGTGCTGTGGCGCTTTTGCCTTGCTCTGGGTTTCCTTAGAGCACTTTGCAGAGTGACACAGGGGTGTCTGGGCCAGCTGAAGGGCCTTTCACACTCACCCAGTGTGCTGTAGCACCACGAGCACCTTGAGGTGGGGGTTCCTGTTAAGTCAGGCACATCCATACTGACAGAGCCTTGTGGGTGGCCCCGCTTTGGGCTGGCCTAGGCTGTGCCCTCTGCGGGGTCTGTGCTGGGTGGTTTCTGAAAGCAGTGGTCCTGCATGCTGCTAGGCGTCGTGTTTGTTTTGCAGGAGATGTCCGGGCCCCTCTTTGGGTGAAGAAAGGAGGAATGAAGTTCTGGGGTGTTGCTGACACCCCTGTGATCATGCTCAGCCCTGGCACAGGTGAGGCAGCCGTACGGAGCGTGTAGCACAGGGACACAGGGGTGAGTGAGGATCCTGGCAGGATCTGTTAGAACAGGCACTTTTTTCCCACACACACGAGGGAAGGCCTGGGGGCTCCTGAGGCTTTGGAGAGGCCTGGCATGTCCTGCAGTAAAGTGGGAGAGAGCTCATCTGCAGTGTGGCAGGAACAGAGCACAGGTCCACGTGTGCTGGAGGAGGCAGGGACTAGAGCCCAGTGTGTGTGAGCCATGGGGTTATTGCCAGGCTGCACTGCCAGGCTGTCGCCTGGGTTAGGGTAGGGCCTAACATTTGTGTGCCAGCTCTGCAGAAGCTGTTTCTTGTCTCTGTTTAAGCAGGGAAGCGTTGTGGCAAAATGTTGGCTGCAGTTAAGGCTGCCAAGCTCGGGTGCTCCTGGGTTCCCAGGGCACCTCTTAGCCTGCAAATGGCAGCACCTAAAAAGCACGTGCAGGTAACGGCACCGCTCTGTAGGGAGTGGTGCTAGCTGCCTTGTGAAGGCTGCCATTTACTGAGTGCCAAGGAGCCAGCGCTGCAGGCTGAGACAGGTTCCCTTGGCCTGGTTGAGGGGCGGCCTGTGCAAGGCCGGCCACAGTGACCCCTCTGCCCGGCTTGTGCCTGCCTTGCAGGAAGCAGGGCCTGGGCTGCCGGAGCATCTCAGCCCTCGCATCCCCCGTCCTCCCTCCTCTACTGCTCCACTGCCTCGTGCCCTTCAGCAGACAGCAGCCATCCCAGCAGATCCTCCCAACTTGCTTCCCTGCAAACCCCCATGGCACCCAGCCCCTACTGCCCCAGCTCTCTCCCTGCCTGGGGCCCCCCACATGGCTCTGTGACTGGTGGGGAGGCAGAATCTGTGGCTTGTGCATTCAGCGTGACCTGTCACATTCCATGTAGAGTTGCACCCACAGCAGGAATGAAGTCCCAGTGGCCTGTGCTGGGGTCCCAGTGACACCTAAGTGTGTACAAGGACCAGTACATGGAGTGCTCCTAGGCTGTGTTTTCAGCTCCATGCCCTGAGGCCAGGACAGGCCATTTAGTGTCCCCGGGGCAGGGCTGCAGCCACATGCGACCTGAGCAGAGGCCAGTGGGGAGCCAGGTCACACCACACACTGGGGACTAAGCTGCATTTTGCAGAGCAGCTCCCCACGGCCAAGGCCCTTGTTCTGGCACCTGGCCTCAGCTCCCATCATTGGCACCACCCCTTACCTGGGACCAACAACATTAAAATCCTTTTGATTCAGGAACAAAAGAAGAAGAATTTCCCTCTTGGGTGCCTTTCAGAATATTTATTTCTATCATAGTTAATAGAACTAATAGAACAGCTAAAAACCAGGGAAAAATATCCAAAGAAGTGGTAGGGGTCAGCTCATCGCTGGTAGAAGGTGAACGTGCAGCTGACAAATGGCCAGATGGATGATTGGCAGGACAGCTAGCAGATGAGCAAAAACAAAGGCAAAGGCAGGACAGCATTCACAGATGGCAAATGTCCCCAAATCTGTGGCCATCTCCACAGCAGGTCTTTTAACGTCGTGGTGTCTCAGCTTGGCAGGACTCCTCCAAAGAAGACACACGGGTCCCTGCAGAAATGGCCAACACTTCTGGCGCTGTGGATCTCCTGAGTTTAATGCCAAACAGTTCAGTTTTGCCATCCAAGGAAGTCTCTAAGCTCACATTTAACTGGTACAAGGACAACGTTTACACCCAGAGACACCTCTGCTATGGACAGAATGAGGTGCTGAAGCGCCTTGCAAAGAGTTTAATTGAGGTGAGAATTGTGGAAAATTGAGAGAAACAGGCTGCTAATCAGATGGCATGAAGGCCACACGAGGAACAGGCATCAGCATCTGCAAAGCTGTAAGAAAGGCCCTGCTTGGGATTTCTAGAGCGCACCGGCTGATGCGAGCAGAGTTAAAGGGGAGGGAGGCTCCTTGGAAAATGCCCTGTAGTGCCAAGCTCCCTTTTGGGCACAGTTCAAAAAGAGTCCAGCCTTCGCTTTTTGAGTCCTGTAAAGGTTAATATGCTCCACGTCATGGGCCCAAGATGAAGGGATGGGCTCTCTGTCCTGCTGGCCAGTGTGTGAGTCAGCCCTCCAGCCTTGATGCCTTCCTACCATCTCTGAGATGCAGCCCAGCTCCTACATGTGCCAGTGGGTGTGCACGACAACAAGCCCCACGCCAAGAGTGGACACCATGAGGGCCACGGCTGCAGCGCGCACGGAGGGGTTTTGCCTCTGCACCAAGTGCAGCAGCTCCCGTGGGATGGTGTTGGCGAGCTCCAGCGCGTAGCCCAGGCTCCAGGCGACGTCCGTGCTCCCGGGCTGCCAAAGGAGAGAGGGGCATCGTGAGGGCAGCTCTAGCACAGAGATGTCCCTAGCAGCACTGGGGCTCTGCGTGCCAGGCCTGGCACAGGCACAGCGCGTGTCCCCAAGCAGGAGGTCTCCACGAGCCTTGGCCACAGGGCTGAGCTGCACAGCTGCGTGTTAGCTGGGCACGGTGCTGCTGGACACCTGCCTGCGAGGGCATTGCCATGCTGGGCTGAGGTTGCTGCTTACCTTCCTCTGGATGATGATGTCGTTCCAGCTGGTCTCATTAATCTCAAGGAGGGTGAGGACGTAGTTGGCGTTGGTGCAATAGCTACGCAGTCGCCAGGGATTTTCCTCAGGGTAGCTAGAAGACAGCTGGGGGCGGGTGTGAGAAGGAAGGGAAGTTATTTGAGCTCCTAGCAATGATCTGGCAGCAGGCAATTGCCTTGCAGGTGCAATGGCCTGCTGAGCGCTGACTGCTGCATGAAGAAGGATGGCTCTGTAAGGCCCTTCATGCAAAGACATTTTGTGTGGACTGGGCAGGTGTTTTGGAGCCACGAGGGCAGCTCTGCCCAGGGGGATTGATTATTCCTTTGCAGCTTCCCCAGAGCCTCCCATGAGCCATTCTGGGAAACATACATCTTGCCAGCTCCTTGTGCAGAAATTCCGGATGCTCTTGCTGACAGTGAGGAGGGAGCGCTCCTTGGTCACGTTAAGGAATCTCAAGTCAAAGTAAAATTGGGAGAAGGCCTGAAAGGCAGGAAGGAGAAATGGTACCGAGTAAGAGAGGGGAAAGTGCTGCGGGGCAGCTGCTCTGGTCTCCCTTGAGTCAGCAAGGGCTGTCCGCAAGGAGAGCTCTCACCCTGCACACTGCTGCAAGCAGCTCTTCTTTTGCCCCTTGTGCACAGCTCTGCAAAGGGCTGGCAAGAGGCCTCTTAATGGGACCCCAAAGGTGCCCCTGAGCAGAACAGTGGCTTCTAAAGAGAGCGAGGGAAGGGAAGGGTGCGCATTTTCCTTACAAAGAAGTGCCCGCTCCCAGCGGGCTCGTAGGCACCGAGGAGGGTGCTCTCCTGGCTCTGGCCACATGTCGAGAAGTTCAACAGCTTGCGGATGACAGCCCGGCACCATTCGGCATGTCCATTGCCCTCCAGGGTCACTCTTCTGTCAGCAAGAGCTGTGTGGAAGTCATTCTGCATTATGTGGGGAGTGGTGTGCAAGGAAGACAGCCAGATGGTTTCTCGGTAGTCTTTTGGGTAGCAAGGATGTCCCACTTGTGTTCTGGAAGGCGACTCCTGGCAAAAGGAAAAAAGTAGGGAGGAGTTTGAATGAACCTATGGGCTCCTCTCGCTTTATCTGTGTCACCCCTCAGCTGAAAGCATGACCGGGTTAAGCAAGGTGTTGGCCGGTTCACTTTGGAATATCTCCAAGGATGGAAATTCCACAGGCTTTCGAGGCTCTATTCTGCTATTTAGGCAGCATTCTTGTGGAAGTGTTTTCCCTATGTCTGGCCAGAATGTCTCACTTTCCATCGTGTGCCAGGTGTCTCTTGCTCTGATACTTTGCACTTTTGGAAAGAGCCTGCCTCTGTCTTCTCTCTACCCTCCCCTGAGGTAGCTGTTCCCGTTTCACCTTCTAATCTTTGCTGTGGTTGCTAGCATGAGGGTAGAATCTGATTAGCAGCCAGTTTCCCTCAATTTTCCTCAATTCTCACCTCAATTAAAGTCTTTGCCAGGCGCTTCAGCACCTCATTCTGTCCATAGCAGAGGTGTCTCTGGGTGTAAAGGTTGTCCTTGTACCAGTTAAATGTGAGCTTAGAGACTTCATTGGATGGCAAAAGTGAACTGTTTGGCATCAAACTCAGGAGATCCACAGCTCCAGAATTGTTGGCCGTTTCCGCAGGGACCCATGTGTCTTCTTTGGAGGAGTCCTGCCAAGAGGAGACAGGACAGGAAAAGGAGCATGTCAGCCCTAAGTACTAGCTGCAAGCCTAATTCTCCTCCCAGTTTATGGCAGTGGTGGTTGTTCTTTGTTTTTTCTTTCTTAGCGGGGGTGAGGGCTGTGTTTGGCTTTTGCAGTCCTTGTCAGTGTTAGGTGGCATGGGGCTTTCTTCTCCGTGTCCACATGGCATGGAGGTGTGTCCTTATCTTTTAGCTGCAACACTCTGATCCTTGCTTTCTTGCAGGGAGATTGCTCTTTAGGCTATTCCAAGAATTTCTTCTCTGACATCGTTCCTGAGGGGCAACGACCCAGACCTTCAGGAGGGTGCCCAAAGAGCAGCCCTTAATGCTCTTAATGAATAGATCCTCCCTAAGCTATGGCAGGCTACAGCATGGCCAAGCAGAGCAGTGGCAGGACAGGGCCCTTCAAAGTGTGGCCTCAGTATGGGCATTTCTCCTGCCAGCTGAGACACCCTCTGATTCTCTCTGCTGAGGCCTATGCAGTGATGTCACCTCACACCAGCACTTTCCGCGGGGTTTAGAATAGCACCGACTCTGCTCCGTGAGACTCCAGATGGTTTGCATGTCCCTGAGAAAGCCTCCATCCCCCTCTGAGGTCTCACTGAGCCTCTTTCAGCTTGTGTGCTCAGAGGCTCTTTCAGTGCCTCTGCCTTCTTTCTCCTGTCTGCATTTTGGCATGGCTAGAGAAGACCCATGCCTATGGCCTGCAAGGCACGTCCTACTGAGGCCCACTCACTCCAAAGCCCTAACATGGGCTCTTGTCTCAGAGCGTCTGTGCCACATGTCTGCTCTCTGCAGTGGTGCTCACCTTGTACATGGGTGCTCTGTGCTGCGTCACGAGGTACACGAGGGCAACCAGTTACTCCAATACCACTGCCCCCAGAAGAGCCCGAAGGAAGCGCTTCTTTTGAAGGACCATCGTGGTAGAGGAGCCTGCAAACGTCAACCCAGAAAGAGGAAAAATGTTTGGATGTGAAACGCTGGGAAGAGTGCTGATGAGTTAAAGCTGCAAGGAGGCCGTTCCCCAAAGATGCCTCCAGGTTGGCCCTCTCCTTAAGGAAGCTGCGGGTATCTCGAGTTCAATGGGCTCCTCTCACCTGCTCGCACTCTCAGTCCTGCGCGCTGCCCAGCACGCAGACATGGGCAGCCAGGGATGATGCCAGGATCACTTGCGAGCAACAGCGAAGACGGGGAACACCAGCTCACTGGTCCTCTTCATCCGCTCGGTCGCTCGTGGATACCAGACTGTCAACAGAAACTCGGTGAAAGTTCTGGAATTTTGCGCTTTTCTAGGTTCCCTCATGAGGGCATTGAGCAGTTGCACTTTGTCGTGCCGACACCAATCGCCACTCTCCATATTGCCCTTAGGAATGTGTTAGCTCTTAAACAGGCAGCTTTGCCGTATCCACTGATTCCAATGAGAAGCAGGCTGGTGCTGGAAAAGGAGGGATGGCCGTGCAAGGAGGGTGCCAGGAGCCCTGAGCAGAGGCAGGAGCCCCCAGTGCCTCCAACTCCTTGCTGCAGCCAGAGCTCGTCTCTGAGCTGCTCGTGGGCCTTTTCAGCCCCACATCGTGAGGCCAGGACAGGCCATTTAGTGTCCCCAGGCCAGAGCTGGAGCCACATAGGAGCTGTGGGGAGCCAAGTCACACCACACACAGGCAACTAAATCCCTCGCTGTCAGCCCTGTCCTCCTCCTGGACCAGACCCCTTTCTGTCACAGCCTGGCTGAAGCAGATTCCCTGTGAAGGGACAATCCCCATCACATAGGGGAAATGTCCTCCCAGTGCTCAAGGCTGTCAAGAAAAGGAAGCCAATCGCTTGTTTTCTCAGCATCAGAGGATCCCACAGGGCTGGGACCATTATCCCCATGGACACGGTCCTGCCCTGCCCCAGAGCAGTGCCCAGGGACTCGGCCATCGTCGCATTCTCAGCTTCACTGCTGGTGTCGTGTCGAGGGGGGAGACTGCCCCTGCCTGTGCCCTCAGACACCATCCCCCTGCCTAGAACCTCTCGGCCCGTCCCATTTCTGGAGGACACAAGCTCTAAGTCCAGCAGAGAGACAGAGCAACTTTGTGATGGGTCAGAGCGAGCAGCAGCAGCGATGGATCACAGAGTTTGGAGGGATAGTCCGCGACTGCTGGGAGATGTTTCTTGCAACCATCATTGTCCTCCAACACAGTGTCAAAGCACAAAAGTGCTTCAAGACAGCAAAGTAACTCTCATATAGATGCTGGATCTAAAGTCCCAGGCATCCTCACAGCTAGAGCTAAATGACACTAAGTGTAATTTGCAGACGACACCAAGCTGGGTAGAAGAATAGATCTGCTTGAGGGTAGGAAGGCTGTACGGAGGGGTCTGGACAGGCTGGATGAATGGGATGAGTCCAACCATATGAGGTTCAACAAGGCCAAGTTTCGGGTCCAGCACTTGAGTCACAATCACCTTCTGCAGCTCTCCAAGCTTGGGGCAGACTGACTGCAGAGCTGTTCAGGTCAGCCTAAGTGTAATCTACTTCACTGACTAATTTATTTGAGGGCAGGGCAGGAAGGCATGAGTTGTTTGGGCAGATCGCTTAGTAATTTTGTTTGTTCTTGGGGTCACCAGAGCCCTGGTACCAGAGAGTCAGTCTGTCCTGGTGCAGGTGAGCAGAGCAAGAGCTGTAGTCTGGAGGAGGGTTATTTTCCCGGCTGAGGTGGGAGTTGTCCATCATGGGGATGATGGCTTGAGCTCTGGATTGTCAGGTGCTGAAGGCGAATGGAGTGTCCGAAAGAAGAGTGAAGAGGATGTGTCTGCCAAGTGACGTCCTGTTGTGACCCCGAGCACTGGAAAAGCTATGCAGAGGGATGGAAGGTGTTGGGGTGTCGTGTGTGTGTGTATGGTGTGTGTGCTAGTACATACCCTCGAGTGCGGATGCCTCTCCCAGGTCGGTGGTGTGTGAGGCAGGGTTTTGGGTGTTTCAGAAGAGGAAGTGCGGGTGCGCTAAGGCAGGCAGCTCCAGCCTGTATCTCTGTGGTGTGTGTGGTAGGTGCACTCTGTAGTTCAGGTCTTGAGGTTGACCTTGTCCTTTATGTTCCAGAATGCCTCCCACCCGGTGCAGCACTAGCTCTGTAGGCATCCTTTGTCTTTCTGCCGGGCCTGAGTAATCATCACTGTGAAGAGGATCCCAGCGTGTGCTGCGAAGGCAGCTAAGGGCAGTTCAGTCCCTCTGACTGTCTTGTGAGTTTTTGTGGTCCATCGTCTTCGCCACTGCTGTGGAGGCTTCATCAGTCTCTCTTTTCTCTTCGGAGGCCCGTCTTGTTTTGCACGTTCTCAACGTCCCTCCAGGGTTGTCTTTCCTGTATTGCATCATAGTATTATATCCCCCTTAAGGACTCTCTTTGCATGTCTTTCTCTGGCTTGGCTGTCCCCCTTCTGGCACAGGTGCCGGTAATTGAGTCTCTTCTGGTCTCGTGCCGACCATCAGGGCTGCACAGTTCATATGTCACAGGACTTTGTAGTCCTCAGTATTTTCCATGTGGTATAAGTTCTTGCTGCGTAGAGCTTTCCTCTGTTTGCCTGATGTTGTTTGTGTGCGTGCCTGTCTGTTTGGGGCTGGAGCTCCCTGACTGTTGGAGTTGTGTGCAGTAGGTTATGGAGTGTGGCAGTGATGGCCTGGCGATTGTTGAGCATATCTGTGCATAATGCACTTGATTTATTAATTTTTGGGGGACGGGGTGGGTTGGTGGGGCAGGTAGGTTTTGCATTGCTTTTCAACTGCAGGGGTCCGTGTCCTGACGGTCCCAAAAGAGAAGGCGTGAGAAAGGGTCCTTTCCTAAGAAGAAGATGAGCGAGGGAGTTGTTGGGGGTAAAGTGTTGTGGTCTGTGGGCTTTTTTGATGAGTTTTTGCTTTGTGCATGCAGGTGTTGAGTAATGTGGAGAGGGGGTTGCTGGGGTTCTGGAGGAGCGCGGCAAGGTGAGGGTCTTGCCTGTGAGAGCAAGCAGAGCCTAGGGTAGGGGCATTGTGTCCCTGGTGCTGTGTCTCTTGCCCACATCCCTTCTCCTCTTACAGGCCCTACGGCAGCTCTAGAGCTTGCAGCACATAGGCCGCTGTTCTGGATGCGCTAGCAGAAGAGGTCAAGGTGTTGTAATGGGGTATTATTGCAGTTGGGATGTATTTTTTGTCATCTCCTCAAGGTGTGCTCTTCTCTCGTCTTTTGTGTTTGTAGATTTTGTTGGATTTGGCGGAGAGGAGGCACTGCGTGAGCACAAGGAGCCCAAGCGGGTGAGATGGGGTGCCTGTGTGTGTGTGTTGGGTTTGTTTTGAGCGATGGGGTGCTGCCGTGCTGCATGTTGGTGATTTGCTTTTGCTCCGCTTTGTCAGGTGCTGAGCTGGCCCTTTCTGTCCTATCTCCCTAGGACTGTGTGTGCTGCTCTGATGACCGAGCCCCTGAGCTGGGTCCCCTAGCAAGTGCAATAAGCTGCCAGGGTGTCTGTGCTGCAGGAGGGCAGGGGATTGCTCTGTGTGACATGAGTGGGTCTTCTTGGAGTACCCGGACGGGTCTCTTGAGTCCTCTGTGTGTCCTTTAGATGAGAGGCAGGTTGAGATCTCTGCTTCCTTCTGCCACTGTCTTTGATGGTCCATGGTGTGTGTGTGAGGAGGGGGCTGCTGTCCCAGCACCCCTGTGCTGTGGCGCTTTTGCCCAGCTCTGGGTTTCGTTAGAGCACTTTGCAGAGTGACACAGGGGTGTCTGGGCCAGCTGAAGGGCCTTTCACACTCACCCAGTGTGCTGTAGCACCACGAGCACCTTGAGGTGGGGGTCCTGTTAAGTCAGGCACATCCATACTGGCAGAGCCTTGTGGGTGGCCCCGCTTTGGGCTGGCCTAGGCTGTGCCCTTTGCGGGGTCTGTGCTGGGTGGTTTCTGAAAGCAGTGGTCCTGCATGCTGCTAGGTGTCCTGTTTGTTTTGCAGGAGATGTCCGGGCCCCTCTTTGGGTGAAGAAAGGAGGAATGAAGTTCTGGGGTGTTGCTGACACCCCTGTGATCATGCTCAGCCCTGGCACAGGTGAGGCAGCCGTACGGAGCGTGTAGCACAGGGACACAGGGGTGAGTGAGGATCCTGGCAGGATCTGTTAGAACAGGCACTTTTTTCCCACACACACGAGGGAAGGCCTGGGGGCTCCTGAGGCTTTGGAGAGGCCTGGCATGTCCTGCAGTAAAGTGGGAGAGAACTCATGTGCAGTGTGGCAGGAACAGAGCACAGGTCCACGTGTGCTGGAGGAGGCAGGGACTAGAGCCCAGTGTGTGTGAGCCATGGGGTTATTGCCAGGCTGCACTGCCAGGCTGTCGCCTGGGTTAGGGTAGGGCCTAACATTTGTGTGCCAGCTCTGCAGAAGCTGTTTCTTGTCTCTGTTTAAGCAGGGAAGCGTTGTGGCAAAATGTTGGCTGCAGTTAAGGCTGCCAAGCTCGGGTGCTCCTGGGTTCCCAGGGCACCTCTTAGCCTGCAAATGGCAGCTCCTAAAAACCACGTGCAGGTAACGGCACCGCTCTGTAGGGAGTGGTGCTAGCTGCCTTGTGAAGGCTGCCGTTTACTGAGTGCCAAGGAGCCAGCGCTGCAGGCTGAGACAGGTTCCCTTGGCCTGGTTGAGGGGCGGCCTGTGCAAGGCCGGCCACAGTGACCCCTCTGCCCGGCTTGTGCCTGCCTTGCAGGAAGCAGGGCCTGGGCTGCCGGAGCATCTCAGCCCTCGCATCCCCCGTCCTCCCTCCTCTACTGCTCCACTGCCTCGTGCCCTTCAGCAGACAGCAGCCATCCCAGCAGATCCTCCCAACTTGCTTCCTTGCAAACCCCCATGGCACCCAGGCCTTACTGCCCCAGCTCTCTCCCTGCCTGGGGCCCCCCACATGGCTCTGTGACTGGTGGGGAGGCAGAATCTGTGGCTTGTGCACTCAGCGTGACCTGTCACATTCCATGTACAGTCGCACCCACAGCAGTCCCAGTGTGGCCTGTGCTGGGGTCCCAGTGACACCTAAGTGTGCACAAGGACCAGTACATGGGGTGCTCCTAGGCTGTGTTTTCAGCTCCATGCCCTGAGGCCAGGACAGGCCATTTAGTGTCCCCGGGGCAGGGCTGCAGCCACATGCGACCTGAGCAGAGGCCAGTGGGGAGCCAGGTCACACCACACACTGGGGACTAAGCTGCATTTTGCAGAGCACCTCCCCACGGCCAAGGCCCTTGTTCTGGCACCTGGCCTCAGCTCCCATCATTGGCACCACCCCTTACCTGGGACCAACAACATTAAAATCCTTTTGATTCAGGAGCAAAAGAAGAAGAATTTCCCTCTTGGGTGCCTTTCAGAATATTTATTTCTATCATAGTTAATAGAACTAATAGAACAGCTAAAAACCAGGGAAAAATATCTGAAGAAATGGTAGGGGTCAGCTCATCGCTGGTAGAAGGTGAACGTGCAGCTGACAAATGGCCAGATGGATGATTGGCAGGACAGCTAGCAGATGAGCAAAAAAA